>NC_081293.1:13620277-13948055 GCF_030435805.1 Mustela lutreola | reverse complement strand
AATTCTCTCTGGAGGTGTTTCTCCTTTGAGACCTTTTTCAAACAATTTTAGGAAGAATTGCATTTTCCCCCAATGTGTTCTGAAACATACAATTTCAGAATTCACAATGAACGATGTGTTTCGTTCCAGGTTTTGTAAAAGTGATCCTTGGCCACTTTCAAGGGATTCGTCCTGGGGGCAGGCTTTGTGCTGCCCCCGACCTGGGCTAACTGAACATTCCGAGTGCAGAGCCTGGTGGGACAGGAAGAGACAACTCACTTCACCTCCCAAGACCCTCTCGCTCGCTAGGTTCTCTAGATTTATTCTGGATGAGTTGTCAAACCGTGGCCAATCAAAACCCAGCTCTGAAGAGTGCACATGCTAAAGAATACAAGTGTAGCAGACCAAAGAAAGCTCATGCTTCCATTTTTTAAAGTCCTAAAAATGCCCGGAAGATTAAAGGATTTTATTTAAAGAACATCATGATACTATTTGCTTTCATAAAATGAAAACAAGTACATGTATATGTCTTTTTAAATGTAGCTTTTCACCAAAGTCACTCAAGCTATATAAAGTTGTGCTTTTTTGTCAGCAAGAACAGCCACGTTCAGGGCTGAGAGTTGCAGTGACATCCGAGTGCCCGGGAGGTCATGCTTTTCGTGTGTTTTCACCTCTTTATTGTCACTCTTTTTTTTTTTTTTTTTTTTTTTAAATTTCCAGGTTGGAGGCACAAATTGTCTGTCAAACTTGATGGAAACAACGTCACTCAAGGGACCCTGTTTCTCCGTGTAGGCGGAACAACGGGGAACGTGGAGGAGTTCGTGATGACCAGGTAGGCAAGGGCCACGGACGAGGAAGCAGCAGGTGGCACCGTGCTGGGCACTCGCTCAGACTGGCTCAGTCAGCAGCTCACTCTTTTCCGACAGCGGAATGGGACTAGCATGGGCTGTCCTGACACATTTGACTTTTCTTTTCACTTCCAGCTTTCCAGATATAAAAATAGAAATCATAGGCACTTTTCTCCGCAGTTCCACCTACAAACAGAAGAGGTTGGAAAGCAATAGCATAAAATCTAGATAATAGAGTAACTGGACAACAAACAGGAGTTATTATCCAGTCCATTAACATTATACAAATTGGAGCATGTGTTTTGATTGTATAGATTCAAATCACTTATAGAATAAGACATTTGTATAAATGGCCAGATTCCTAATAAGCTGTCTGAGTAGCACCCACAGATAGAGGACAAGTGTTGAAATAGTCCAAAGTGGGAATAATGCAGCGGAGACATTCCCTGAGCCTTTACCTTTGGCTAAAGTCCCCTTTTATCTTGAGTTTCCTTTCATCTTTTCTTTGGTCAGCCTTAGCATTTTTGTGTTAGAGATTTCACTTAACGTTGTTTAATTCTGCAATCTGTTTCAGAATTAAGGTTATGCACACTAATTAGATGCTACCTTTTTGCAAACTAATGAACGGATTAGATTTTTGCCTCTTTACTTTCCATCATCTTCAAAGAATGGGCAGAGAGGCATGAAAAACAAGAGGTTTCTGTGGTTATTTTATCTGTCGAAGGATGCAGTAGATTAATCATTCTGGTCCTTTGTGCACACCCTCTTGCCTCAGCAGCCCTGCCTGCAGCTATGGGTTCAGTCGGGGACCCTCTGGCCCCTGGTGAATGCACAGGCTCCAGCCCACCTTTCCATGCCCGTCTCCCGCTGTCTGGTATCTGGTTCGTTGGTCTTCAACTCAATCAGGTTACCCTGACTGCAGTACTTAGCATTGACTAGATCCACCTTTTCCTCTCCTTCTGACTTCACTCATGCTGTTCCTCTGTTTCAGATACCCTTCCCTATCCTATTTCATTTTCCATGTTCTTCATGTCTCCATGGAGCTAGTTCTCTGGAAGCCATTCAGTACGATCTATTGTGTGCCTGCGGCTCTGAGGCCCACAGGCCCACAGCAAGGCTGGGTAGTTTGAGCCCTGCACAAAGGCGTCTGACCTGGGATGGGGCAGTTCCCAATCACCCCAAAATTTGCAAGAATATTTTGGGGCACCTGGGTGGCTCCATTCGTTGAGCATCTGACTCGGTTTTGGCTCAGGTCATGATCTCAGGGTCACGAGACAGAGCCCCACGTGGGGTTCTGTGCTCAGCGGGAGTCTGCTTGAGATTCTTTCCCTCTGCCCCTAGTGCCTGTGAGCACTCTTTTTCTCTCAAATAAATAAAATATTTTTTAAAAATTGTAAGACTATTTTGACATCTCTGCATTTCTTTTGCAAATATCTAAAGAAGGAGTTTGCCATCTGGTTGCACAGTCACCCAATCTTCTTTTAAGAATAATTCTTAAATTATTGTAAACCCTGTGGCTTCTACATTAGTCCTGTGGGCTTCTAATGGTGCTGCTATGAAGGTGCTCACAGTAGGTCCACGGAGCGAAGTCAGTTCAAAGAGCAACAGGGAAATTATCCCTAAGAAGCTGGAAGGAAAGTTGCCTTCTGATAATTAAAGCAATTAATTCTATATAAAATAGAGGAAGACAGGCCCTAGGAATAGCAACAGTCATTCATTCACTTAACAAACATTTCAATGCCCACTGTGTGCCAGGAATTGTTCTGATTGCTGAGAATACAGCCACAGGTCCTGTCCTTGTGGGGCTTATCTTCCAGGGAGAAGAGACAATACGTTAACACTGGAAGAACGAAACAGCGGGAATAGGGAAATCACATCTGGTCTAATTTGGGCTAGGGTAAGATGTGTCTTATGCCTCAAGAGAATCCACTTCCCTCTGCTCTGTTGCCATGCTCACGAAAACACCTTTGGATGACTAGCTTGGTCACATGATTCTTTTCATCCAGATAAAGAAGTTACTAGGGAGAGAGTTGGAGGACATTTTGATTAATAAAAAGAAAGCATTTCCCCATTGGGAACAGGGAGATCCGTTTCCTGTGAATTCAGCTCCTCGTTGACCGCGTGACCATTTCCCGGTGTCCATAAAATCTGTTTTCTGAGACTCTAAAGCCAACACCAGACCTTTCATTGCGGAGATCCCATCAAGGTAATGCCTCTCTAGGCATTCCCCAACATCGACCAGTCAAGCTTCCCATTTCCTCCGCCCTTCCTTTCAAGCTTCAGAACGCTGGTATTCCAAGATGCCGATCGACGTGCGGGAAAAGAATAAATCTCTGTGAGCAGAAGCCAGCAGCCACGACTTTCTCTTTCATCGTACACACAGATGCGGCTCCACTTGAACATTGAGGGGACCCCGGGGCGAGCTTATGGGTCTTATCTTTCTGTTTACAGTGGGACACTGAAGCCAGGCACGACTTACACAAAATTAATTGATACAGACGTTAATGTTGGAAATGTTACAAATATGGAGTTCATTTGGAAGGAACATTTGTTTGGGCGTTCTCAGAATAAGTTGGGAGCAGAGATGGTGAAAGATATATCTGGAAAATATGGATATGAGTAAGTATTACCTTTTCCCTTGAATTTTCAGACAAAGTTTAAATTTTTTTTAAAAGATTTTTTATTTATTTATTTGACACAGAGAGAGATCACAAGTAGGCAGAGAGGCAGGCAAAGAGAGAGGAGGAAGCAGGCCCCCTGCTGAGCAGAGAGCCCTATGTGGGGCTCGATCCCAGGTCCCTGGGATCATTACCTGAGCCAAAGGCAGAGGCTTTAACCCACTGAGCTACCCAGGTGCCCCAAAGTCTACATTTGTAATGGTATTTAAAACCTCCATAGAATTTGAAATTTGCAACTTGTGTAAAAATTTGTACATCTTAACATTTTATAATTAAAGGAAACTTATTTAAGAAATAAACATTATATTTGCAAAAGTGTTTACAAAATAATAATTACTCATTCAATTAGCTCTACCATGTGTCTTTTTTTTTTTTTTTTTTTACCCCATAGAGTCATTTTAATATCCTTTTTTTTTTCCTTGAAAATTTTTCAGATCTACCTTCTGCAGCCAGGATATCATGGGACCCAATATTGCCCAGATCCTGAAACCATGCTAAATTCAGATACAGTCTTGATGGATTTATTTAATGGAAGTGATGAAAGAAAGAATCTTCTTCTGGTTGGTATCTGAACCAAAGTAGACCATCATGAATGAGGTAGAAAAGTACAATTGTTGCTGTTTTCTACATAGAATGTTTTTCTCCTTGACAAGCTTTGTAAGGGCCTTGAAAACAGACTGAGTCCTAGGACAGAGTATAGTCTGGTCATATTCAGGAACCCGGGTATCAGTGCCAAAATAAAGCTGTGTTGGAATTTCCCTGAATTAGATAACTTGATGCCAAAGTATCACGGTATAAATTCACTGGGCAAAAGTGAGACACTGTCTGCTGAGTACTAGAGGTACATTTTGAGTATTTCCAGGTAGAATAAGCATTATTCTAGAATGATTTAAAGAATATTTATTATGTTGCTAATCTTGCTCAGACAAAGTATGGCTATAGTTCATGCTATGTAGATGACAGACAACCCTGTGGGCTGGTATGTCTATGTATTAATAATGAAAACCGATGAGAGTACATTAGTATTTCCAAGGTGTTCTTGTCTTCAGGTGTGTGTGAAGTAAAAGAAATTTGGGGGCTGATCTGTGCTATGTCCAACACTTTGCAATAGTCCCTGAGAATCACCAGCCCCTTCTCTGGAGGCCTCCTGCGCGGAGAAAATGACTCCTCCTCTCTGGGCCTTCAAAGCCCCATTGCCAAGTTTGCATTTGGCCTAAAGGCAGCGTTTCATTTGTAATGCCCCGACTGTCCCTTTGTGTTTGTAATAATAATCCTGTAATATTTAAGTGTGTCCATTTTTTTAAAGCTTTGCTTCAGTTTTTTGTAATTCAATTGTCTGTATCCAGTGCAAATCAAAGACGACTGTTTTTATCTGCTCTGTTTTCTAATGGGCTTCGTGTTTAGCCCACTGCACTGTACTGTAAATGTTGTTGAAAGGAAATGCTATAAGAGCCTCAGCAGGAGTTTTCTTGATTCTCCTTGGTGCCTCGCTGCCAAGTGGACCTCAAGAAGAGGCCCCTGGATGTACTTCAACTTGTGTTGGGGCAGAAATCAGAGAACCAAGTGCGGTGTCTCTTTCCCATCGTGCAAGTGGGAGATGGAAGACTGATTGGAGCACGAGACTCAGTGAAGGAGGAAAGGAGATGCAGACACGCTTGGCATGAACCGGCTGGTTGCCTACTCTCTGGTGGGTGTGTCCACCCAAGGCCTAGGCCAGCCCGGGAGCAGGGTGGCCACGAGCAGCCCAGCGGGAGGGTCCGAGTCTCTGAGTCCTACTAACAGTGTGGCAGGCCAAATCCCTCGGCAGCCTGGCAGTGGAGAGGGCCCCATCTCTCTGGGGGCAGGACACCTTCCTGTGCCAGCAGCTGTCCTGACCCTGCATTGTTCTCTGCCCAGCCTTTCTCTGTTTCTTTTGAGAAGGGCTTGGCCACCAGCAGGAAGCTCCACCAGCAGCCCCGGGCTCTGTGAGTCCTGGCCTGCCTCCTCGCCCAAGAGGCCTCTTGGCTGGCTCTTCCTAAGCTTGGAGAGACAAATGGGAGTCAGTTACCTTCTGGCAACCTATTTTAATAAAACACAAGCTTTTTATTCCATAGGTCTTACTGTCCTTTTTTTTTTTCCCACATTGTAAGAATGTCGTGAGGATGAAAAAGTGTGCATGGCCTATCTAAGCAGAGGGATTCCGAAAGTATAGAATGATGACGTTGTTTTCCGTGTGTTTGTTCCCTGGGAAAGCACTGAAAAATGATGCCCCTTCTCTCTCCGTGCCTTGCATTATGGTCACTTGGTAACTTGAACCAGCAGATGTTGGGGCAAGTCCTGCTCCTTGCCTGGACCGCCATTAGTGCTGACGAGTGACTTCCAACCCAGGGGGCTGTTGACTTCCTCCACCCCTCATTGCCACTGATTCACCCACATCTTGTCATCCTGTCACCCCAAATGCTCTCCTCCAAACCTGTTTGGTTTTACCATACTCCTTCCCAGTTATACTTCAAATTGTTGAACATACGTACAGTATCCGCTGTACAAAGATGAACAATAATCATTTTCTTAAGTAGGTTCCATGCCCAGCGTGGAGCCCAACTCAGGGCCTGAACTCACGACCCTGAGATCAAGGCCTGAGCTGAGATCAACAGTCAGACACTTCACTGACTGAGCGACCCCAGGCACCTCCAACAATAATCATGTTTAAATGAACTTAAGATCTACTAAAAAAAATTAACAATAATTCCTCAATATTCTCTTATATTGAGGTAGTTTTGAAATTTCCAAGATCGCCTGAACAATGTCTTTTGGCGGTGAGTTTTTTTAAAGTGGGAGCCAAGCAATATCCCTACCGGGCCTCTGACTGACTCGTCTCTCAGTCTCTTTTCACCTGTGACAACCCCTCTGCTCCTTCCTGCACACCAGCTATTAGGTAAACCTGCTCACTCGTCCTGGAAATTTCCTCACATGCAACTGCTGGAACCCTCTTGGTCTCACGTCACACATTTCTCCATCCTGTGCATTTCCTGTAAACCAGTTCTTTGGTGGAGAGACGTGACGAGACCCGGGTTCCTCCATGCTGGGCATTGGGAACTGAGCCCCTTGTAGGTCTCTCGAGCTCACTCACGCTCTCTTTCTACTTAAAGAGTAGTGTATATATTTGCACCTTATAAAGTTGGAAGGGCTATACCAATGAGAGTTGTGAGTAGAAGAGAACGTTGGATGGCTCGGAATCTGGTTAACGCGTCAGGCTAAGAGGAGGCCTAGGCCAGCCCGGGAGCAGGGTGGCCAGAAGAGTTTGCTGGCCCATAGAAGAGTTTGCTGGCAAGAGTTTGTGCTCTAGGGAGAACGGACAAGAGAGCCAATGGCGTGTGAATATCCATTATGGAAAAGCCATTGAACTCTGCGTTCTGTCTGGAGCTAGAGAGGGTAGACAATAAAGGGTCCTGCAAAGCTGAGGAAGACTCAGATCCCCGGCTGAGCAGTGTGACTCTCCCCAGGCTCCTCTCAGATCGGAGTGGATAATAGGAATTACCCCACTTCCTAGAGCTCCCGGGTTTTGTTGACTCTACAACTGTCCAGAGTAAGCCCAGGGCCTCAGGAACAGAAACATATGCCGAGTTCTTGTTTCCCAGTCTCTTAAAACCTCAGCTCATGTTTAATAAACATAAAAATCTCATGTTTCTCCTGGGGCCTTTTCTACTCCACTTGGGAAAAATCAATCTTTTCTCATATACTTTCTGACTAAAAAGATTTTGTAAATCTTTACTTTCTGTAGATCATGTAATAAAAATGATAGGCATGCTTTGTTTGTGTTATGCTTTTCTTCCCCCTCCAAATACGTACTTATAACACCAGATGGGCTTCTTTAGTTTACATGTGCGGCTCTAAAAGTTCTGCTGTGAATGATTTAAGTCTTAGGAGAGTGGAGTTTCTACTAGATTTCATGCCAATATGAGAGGCTGCATACCTGGGTCGACTGAGCCAAAGACTGGAGGCCAATGTTTTCTTCCTTGGGCAGCCTATTTTCTATATTTGCATTTTGCAAACATTTAGTCTAGACTCAGTCGCATATTTTTTCTTTCTTTTCGTAGGATTGTTTGATTCAGTTATTTTTGTAGGATTGATTCTTTTCGTAGGATGTTCTTTCATTCATTCATTGAACACATATTCACTGAATTATCCTCCTGTTTTCCTCCTGTGCTGGGCATTGTATGGAGTAATGAGGTTTTACCTGCAGAACACGAGCTACCCCTGCTCCTGCACTCTGCACAGCACCGAGCAGGAAAAAAAGGCAGGGAAGGAAATCCTTGTTGAGAATCTATCCGGGCAAGCGCTGTGATCGAAGCAGGCACAGAGAGAGAAAAGCAAAGAAAATACTGCTCTTCACACCTTCTTCGCTCTCTGCTCACTGATCTCGTTGGAAAGTGATACTAGCAGACAGAATTCAGGCAGTTTTCATTTCTGAAATCTGTGGTTGGGGCGCCTGGGTGGCTCAGTGGGTTAAAGCCTCTGCCTTCGGCTCAGGTCATGACCCCAGGGTCCTGGGATGGAGCCCCGCATCGGGCTCTCTGCTCAGCGGGGAGCCTGCTTCTCCTCTGTCTCTGCCTGGTGCTCTGCCTACTTGTGATCTCTGTCTGTCAAATAAAAAAAAAAAAAAAAATCTTTGAAATCTGTGGTCACCACATACATTCTTATAAGTGATTCCATTTTGGAATTCGGATCTGTTGACTGTGTGCTATGGCCAGAGGAGCAGTCATTTTTTGGAGGGTCCCAGACAGAGGGAGCAGAGGCCAAGCCCAGTGGATATAAGATGACACCACCCAGAGCGTGACCAACACGCTCACCTCGGGCTCATCTGTAACGCACTCCAGTGGCCCTGAATCAATGGCAGAACGATGCCCGTTGGTCATGAAAACAGATGGAATAACCAAGCTTCAGCCCATCGTTTCTCAACAACCACAGGAAACCTCACACTTCAAAGAATTTAAGATTAGAAATATGTGAGTATGTGGCAAAGAGATTATCACTTGAACACTCATCGCACAAACAGCAGTAGGCTACGCTTTGCACACCGTTCATTGAAGTAAGACTTTCAGGCTCTTTGTTTAAGTAAAAGCTCCCTCCAAATCATTATTCCACATGCCAGTGTAAGAAAAGGGAAATTTAGTGACTCCCTTCTGGCCTAAAAATGCAAAGACGTGTGCATTTATTGCTTCTGGAGAAAAGAAAGGAATTTCAATTTTGTTCGCACAACAAAACGTATTTAAAGTCAACCAGCTAGAATGAGACCTTTTTCAAAGAGGGTTACTTTCCCAGGTGTTTCGCTTACAATGTTTTTACTGTAAACAGTGCCATTTGCTTTCTCTGTAAAGCTGAAGGAAAATGCAACATTATCTGTCTTATTGACACGTGTTTCTTTTACCGACACTGACAAAGGCCGGTGGATTTTGGGACCAGAAACTGGTTATCACAGAGAAGAGACAGGCCCAAGGAGTCCAAAACACACAGCATGGAAAAGGCAAAATGCAGAAGACACATGGAACATGGGACACACTATTTCATACCAGTAGTGCAAGATGATGATTTCTGAAATCTCAGAAACACGGTGTTATTCTTTTTTGAACTTCTGCAATATTTTAAAATTTAACATGGAGAATAGAGCATGGAAATATGAATGAGGATCTCAGGTCTCAGCCTGATCACAGAATCCATTAATGATGTGGGTGAATCCATCAATAAAAAAATAAAATTTGGATTTTCTTGTGTGCTCATAATTCTCTCCCACCATATAAAGCCCTAATTAGGTATTTTTATGCTTTGGTGATGTACACAATAAATTCATGTTTTCCTGAAGTTTGATTTGTCTTTTTATTGTGGAAAGCCTTGCTTGCTTGGTTTCATATATTTGTCAGGGGGCCCTCTAGTGGCAGAGCGAGCACACTGTGTCATCCTGCGCCTCCTTAATGATTGACAAACCACAGGACTGTCTGCATTTCTAACGGATCAAACCTCCACCTAGTTGCAGAGAAACTTTCAGTTCTCAAGATCTTACTATCTTATTCTGGCTAAAATTCTGGTTTGGAGCCAATCTTGAAATTTAAGAATAACAGCATGTGAAAAGGTAGAATATTGTTAAGAACAAAACAAAAATGATTGTTGCTCTCAGAGTAATAACAGTGTATATTGGACTCTATAAAACACAGAGCACATTTCACTGTGTTCATCAAGTGTATGACTTGCAATCAGTAAGGCCAGAAAAGCTGGAGGACCTGCACTTGGCCAGCGAACTGAGAATTGTCCCTAGCCCGTGTTTTGGGTAGGACAAGGACCACACCTGTGGAACAAGGCATGTGAACGAACACTAAGCATAATAGAGACCCTCGGACTTCACAGAATGTCTAGGGCGTGTGAGCAGAAAGGGTACAGGTTGCGTGTGTTCTTCAGCATCTGTCATAAGGTTATATAAGAACCGAAAGGTCTTACCCACTAGCCTCTGTTTCGATGTAATTGCTCTTGGTGTAGTAATCAATAAAGATATTTCTCTCCAGAGACCGAACTTTCCCCTTGATTGAACAGCAGCCACCAGAGTGTGAGGAAAGCATTTAAGCTTTGTCGACAAACCAATTTAACACAATTAACTGGTAGGTTTTGTTTTTTTTAAAGTGACAAGAGTGTTTTAGTCAAGCAGCCAAGTTTATTTTTTAACAGAATTTCACCAGCTATTGATTTCAATTTCATACGGTATCAATACACCAGTTCATCTGAAATATCACGTTGCTCAAGTGTATAAACAGTGTTACAGAGTAAATAAAAAGCTAGGAAAAGGTACGGCAACTTAAATGTCGGGGGTTAAAGAAATCACTATTTTATCAGGCAACATGAGTTTCTAGAACTGTTCTTCATTTTAATTTAGGTCACCCCTCACAGCAAAAGGACAAGAGGTTGCTCCGCGGCAGCTGATTTAAAGTTAGGTGCATTTCCATTTTTATGTGACTACGGAAAAATTCTATGACTAGTGGATCTTTGGGGTGCTGATACTTTGCATTGAATCGGGCAAAACCCTGCCGTTTCTTTGTAGATCTTGTCATCTGAGTAAGCCCCGTTTGCAGAGCTCTTTCCTCAATGCTGACACATGCTCTCTCCGACGGTTGTTCACTCCATGGGCAGAGGCTGGGCTCCCACGCTGCTGGGGAGGCTTAGAAAGAGGGTAACTAGGGCCAGTGGGTGAATTCCAGACTGGTAAAGAGAGCAAATGCTAGAAATCGATGCTGAATGTTCACAGTATAACCCAGGCGCCAGAGAGGAAGGAAGCCCCTAGCACAGAGCGGCCACATTTTGCTTTCATTTGAACTTTTTATTGAAGTATAACAATGTATCCAAGAAAGGGCATAAATCATAAAGGTGCAGCTCATTGTGTTTCAGCAACATAAACTCTTTTTTTTTTTTAAGATTTTATTTATTTATTTGACAGAGAGAGATCACAAGTAGGCAGGGAAGCAGGCAGAGAGAGAGGAGGAAGCAGGCTCCCTGCTGAGCAGAGAGCCCGATTCGGGACACGATCCCAGGACCCTGAGATCATGACCTGAGCCGAAGGCAACGGCTTAACCCACTGAGCCACCCAGGCGCCCAGCAACATAAACTCTTTCAAAAAGAATCCTGATGGAGGGCACACCTGGGTGGCTCAGTGGGTTAAAGCCTCTGCCTGCAGCTCAGGTCATGATCTCAGGGTCCTGAGATGGAGCCCAGCATAGGGCTCTCTGCTCAACAGGAAGCCTGCTTCCACCTCTCTCCCTGCCTGTCTCTCTGACTACTTCTGATATCTGTCTATCAAATAAATAAGTAAAATATTAAAAAAAAAAGAATCCTAATGACATCATAGAAGTCTCCTTTCTATCCCTCCCAGTCATGACTCACCCAAAGTAACCACCATTTTAATTTCTCTTACCATAGGCTGTTTTGGTGTGTTGTTTAAACTGGACACGAGTACGGTATGTGTTCATTCTTGGCTTGTCCAACATTATGCCTGTAGATTCAATTTATTTATCCATCCTATAGTTGATAGACACTTGTTTCTGGTGTGAGGCTATTACAAATAATGCTTTTATGAATATTTTTGTATGTATAAATATTTTTGAACATATATTTTGTATGCACTTATTTTGAGTACAAACCTAGGACTGGAATTGCAGACTGATGGAGTAGGCATATATTCAACTTTAATGGATGCTGACTTCCAAGGTACCAATTTCATTTCCTTTGGGTATCCAAGCATACCCAGAAGAGGGGTTGCTCAATTATATGGTAGTTCTATTTTTAGATTTTTGAGGAACTTCCATCCTGTTTTCCAGAGTGACTGTCCAACAGTCACCACCAACAGTGCACCTGGGTTTTCTTTCCTCCATATCCTCACTAACACTTTGTATCTCTTCTCTCTTTGATAATGGCCGTTCTAATAGGCGTGAGGTATCTCATTGAGGTTTTGTTTTGTATTTCCATGAAGAGTAATGATGTTGAGCACCACTGTCATGCACTATTGGCTGTTGGTTAGCCATCTTTGGAAAATGTCTATTCAGGTTCCTTTGTCCATCTTTTAGTCAGACTCTTTGGGGTTTTGGGAGGACACAGATTGGTTTGATTTGGTTTGGTTTTGCCATTGAGTTTTATGAGTTCCATATATAATTTGTCTATTAACCCCTAATTAGAAATATGATTTGCAAAGATCTTCTTCCAATCTGTAGGTTGCCTTTTCATTTTGTTAATGGCTTCCTTTGTGGTGCAAAAGCTTTTTAGTTTGATGTTGTCCCATTCGTTCATTTCTGCTTTTCTTGCTTTTTGTGTCATATCCAAAAACTCATCACCATGACCCATGCCAAGCAACTTACTGCCTATACTTTCTTCTAGGGGTTTTACAGTTTCAGGTCTTTAAGTTTTTAATCTATTTTGAGTTGGTTTGCTTATGGCATAAGAATCCAACTTCATTCTTTCGCAGGTGGATATCCAGTTTCCCAGCACCATTTACTGAAAAGACTGTCCTTGCCTCATCCTATATTCTCGACATCCTTGTCCAAATTACTTGATCATTTACACTTGGACTTATTTCTGGACTCTTTCTTCCGGTCCATTGGTCTATTTGTTTTTATGACAGGACCACACTGTTTGGATGACTATGTTTTATAATATAATTTGAGATCAGGAAGTGTGATATCTCTAACTCCGTTCTTCTTTTTTAAATACTTTGGCTATTTAGGGTCTTTGACCAGTTTTGAAAAATTCTCAGCCAGTACCTTTTCTAATGTTGCTTTTTCCTCATTCTTTCTTTCCTCTCCTCTGCGAAATCACACACACACATGTATTAGATTTTGTCTTTGTGTACTGTATGTGGTTTATGGCCTTTTCGATATTTACCAGGTTTTTTTTCTCTGTGCTTTAATCTGGATACTTCTTACTGTTCTTTCTTCCAATATACTAATTTTCTCTTCTGTTCTTTCTGACATGCTAGTAAACCCAACCACTGGACTCAATTTTAGTTATCTCCTCTTTGTTCTACATGTTTCTACTTGGTTCCTCTTTACAAATTCCAGTTTCCTGGTGAAATACCCCATCTCTTTATTCCATTCTCTCAAAAGTTTTAATCATAATTACTATTAAAGTCTCATCTAATCACCCAATGTACTAAAAATATGTTATGTGACTAACCAGTTTTAGCCCATTTTAGGCAAACTTCTCTTTTAAACTGAATTAACCTGAGAGCAGTTTTATCTGAAATTTGTATAAACCTGCATGATTAGAGACATAACTGTGGTATCTATACAAATAAAAAAAAGAATTGTCTCATATCTAGTCTAGAATCTTTAAGTGTAATATTGAAAATAAAATATCAAACACGTGTTTTTCAGTATTTTTTAAATTCAAGCTTGGCAATATGGTCACATAAGAATTAAATTACTGAGTTATATGTTAAGTGGGAGAAATTGATCAAATCATTTGCACTATAGGAGGGAAAACTGTTGGGCTTAATTAGTAGAAGTAAAATAAATTACTTTAGGGAATTTACAGAAGATTAAACAGGTTGACATGATCTCTTACAGGAACAATCTAAATCAGGAAGAGATCAGCAGAATAATAATAAAAACTAAAATCCAGTGGGCACCCATTGTCTGCCAACTATAATTCCAAGGGCTTTGTACATTTTCTCATTCAATTTTCAGGACAACCCTATGAGATAGGTACTTATGCAGATGGGGCATATAAGCACAGAGAGGTTAAGCAACTGGCCAAAGATTACACAGCCAGTAAATGGCAGAGACAGGAAGCAGACTCAGGAAATCTGGCTCCAAAGTCAGTCAGCAGTATTGCAAAAAGGTGAATGTCTTACATGTTTTAGACCATAGGAGCAACGGAAACCAAAAAGATGTTTGGAACTTAATCAATAGAGCATACAGGCCTACTGAACCCTGAAATGAGGGTTCATATTTCTAGTTGCCTTGGCAATGAACCAGTTTGATGACTACGAAGGGAAAAAAATGCAAATTACTTACTTACTTAATAGTTAAATCAGCAGAGAAACAGGGGGTGTAGATGGCGTTGAAGGCAAGATATGTGGAGGCATTTGGGGAAGATTGTGCCGTGAATGTGGTCTGTTGTTTCTCCCACTGATTTGATCAACAAAGAGCCAGTAAATCAAAAAGTAAAAACTGGGGCATTTGGGTGGCTCAGTCAGTAAAGCATCAGACTCTCAGTTTGGGCTCCAGTCGTGATGTCAGGGTCGTGAGATCAAGCCTTGTATCAGGCTTCAGGCTGGGTGTGGAGATTGCTTGAGATTCTCTCTCTTCCAATGCTCCACCCCCTCTGCTTTCTCTCGCTCTAAAAAAAGAGAGAGACAGAGAGAAAGAAAAAAGACAAAAAGTAAAAATCTATAGTGTCTTATTTTTTTCTACATATCATTGCTGGAAGGATAATTGAAAAACTTATCCCGCAAACAGCCTGTGCCAACTGGAGGTGGGAGCCGTGAGCTCGCAGCTTGGGATGCCTTTCCCACAGACGGCTGTGTGCTCTTGCTACCAACTGGCAAATATTTTCTGAAAAGAAGCTGATTCTTTAAACATATATTTTGTCTTAAGAAATGCCTCTTATATTTCAGTTGAGGGGTTAATGTTTCTAAAAACATTATTGATAAGAAAGGGGGGGATACAGATATATATCTACTTGACTGCATTTAAAAAAATAAAAGGATTGACTTTTTAAAAAATTAAATGATTACCAGTGGCAAGAAGAGAAATCGGGTGAAGAAGACAGAAACAAAACTTGACTTTTCTCAGTGAACTGAGTTGGTATATTTGGTTCTGGAATCATGTAAGTGTTTTCCATGATTACATAACAAAATAAACTAATAGAAAAGCAATCCCTAAATATTGAAAGCAAAATCAAATAAATGAACTTGAGTGTGTATCTGGTTGATTTTCATAATCACATCAAGAAAAACCACTCCAAGTGATTTTATAACAGTTAATTGATTCATATCCCAGTGGGATAACCCTAAGAACATAAAGAACTTAAAACAAAACAAAATAAAACAAAACAAAACAAAACAAAATAAAACTAACGAAAACAGAAAATCATGTAGGGGCTCCTGGGTGGCTCAGTCAGTTAAGCACCTGCCTTTGACTCAAGTCATGATCCCAGAGTCCTGGGATCAAGCCCCAAATCAGGCTCCCTGCTCAGTGGGGAGTCTGCTTGAGATTCTCTCTCTCCTTCTCCCTCTGCCCCACCTCACCTCACTCTCTCTCAATAAAAAAATAATAATAAATAAATCTTTATTTTTAAAAAATAACAATCTTTTTAAAAAACATGAAAACTATTTCGGTGTTCTCCTGTTATGGGTAATGGTGATGTTGTCATTTGGAAGGAGGCGTGTGAGCACGGCGGAATAAAGTGGAGGAAAACTTGGCTTGGTGTCATCAACAACCGAGAGTTGGGGCATGGAGGAAAAATATGTATACACAGACACATAATTAAAGAGATTGAGTAAAATCCTAAAATTCTGAATTTAAATTGGGAGTTCCAAGGTGAACTCATCTTCCATTTTATCTTTTTAAAAAAGATTTTTTCAAATCAGTTTTTAAAAGGTCAAGAAAAGGGGCATCTGGGTGGGTCAATGGGTTAAAGCCTCTGCCTTCAGCTCAGGTCATGATCCCACAGTGCTGGGATTGAGCCCCGTATTGGGCTCTCTGCTCCACAGGGAGCCTGCTTCCCCTTCTCTCTCTGTCTGCCTCTCTGCCTACTTGTGATCTCTGTCAAATAAATAAATAAAATCAGTTGTGATGAGTACCCCTATAACCCAGATTGTGACCTCATGATGCCATTTTCAACCAAAAAGAAACAAGGCTCCTTGGAGCAATGGTTGATTCTAGGTAAAACAAGAAGCTAGAACCTCTTGTCAGACCAAAAAGCAAGGAAATTGTCAGAGGCTACTAGAGTCATGTCAAAAAAATTAAGGAGCCATGGACCTAAAGATGTTCCCACTGGTTGCCAAGAGAATGATGTGATGAGCGTGAGTAAACAATAGGTATATGTCACTGCACCGAAATACTTTACATACGGTTTTAGCTACGAGCCCAAAATGATACTAAGAAACAAGGCAAAAATTTCCTTGTTTACCTTGGAGGATGCTAAATTCATTACTTTGAAAACGGACATATAAATGGAAACATCAATCATTTATCTTGCCTTTCCTATATGAACTGTAACTTGGGGGTAATTAACAGTTACTAAAGAGGCAAGTAATAGAAACAAAGAACTAAAGATCTCTTTACAGAAACAGCCCAGCTGAAATACGAAAAAGGAATGATATAATTAGAATACTATTATTTTCAAACCCTAATGAATTAAAGGATCAAGGCAGTGATTTTCAATGACTACCAACACCCCCAAAAGAGAGACAATCAGATATCTGGACATTAAAGTCTAGAAATACACGACCTCCCCTCACATTGCTGTGTAAAATCCTCGAGCAGCAGGTTTGACAAACAGCTTCCTAGGCCTCCTGCTGGCAAGAAGTCAGATTTCAGTTCCCCCTAGCAGATTTTTATCACTGTTTCCCAAACTTGTGTGCAGCTGAGTCAACAGAAGATTTTTTTTTTTTTTAATACAGAGCCCTGAGAATATGATCTTAGAGTCTTCAGTTAAGTAACTGATTTTTATAAACTTCCATGGGTATTCCAGGTGCTCAGACAAGTATGAGAACCCCTGCTTTGTGTCACTGATTGTCCCCAAAACCTCACCTGCTATCCTTCGTGGAGCAGGCTGAAGGCAGGTAAAGCCTTGGGATTTTTGGAGAATCCATCAGAAGGCTAACCTCCTCAATCCTTCCTTCAACTCATTGCGGGCACCTTAAATTCCACCATCAACACCTCAAGCGTTTCGTTTTCTGCTGTCAAAATAATGAAGTTAAAGACAGGAACAGAAATACATGGCCAGGGTGGTGTCATTTTTCACTCTCAGCCCACTACCGCATGACTACTTGATCACCAGCCCCTTTCCCACTGCAATCAGATGGACCTCAAATCCCTCCCACCTCAGTGCACAGGCAGTCCCTACCAGTTAATTACTGTTGACACACAAATCAGAAACAATTTGTCATTCCAGGCTCCAGGTGTGACTGTTAGCCCTCAAGCACTTTAAGTAGACAGAAAAATAGAATTTGCTTGCATCTACTGCCTAACATGCCTGAGGGTCTAAGAGTAGAGACGATGACATAGGAGAAATCCTGAACGCTTCCCGGGGCTCATGGCGGAGGAAATGCTCGCTTCTTCGAGAGCATCTACAGAACTGAGGGTGCCCAGCTCCCAGGCTGGCCAGGAGGGCTTCAAAGGGGGAAATCTGGACATGGTCCTATTAGCGGGGAACTGCTTGTCCCACATTTCTCAGAGGGTGACCTGTCCAGGGGTTAGCAGTGGTTTGGAGGTTTCAGAAGAATAAGGTTGAAACGATTTTGTTTTCAAAATATGACACATAGGAAATGGAACATTGGCTATGATTTCCACAAAAATCTTGCTTTCTTCCTAATAGTAGCATGCACCAGGAGGAGAGATCCTGTCCCTGGGTTTCAGCAAACATTGCAACTGTGAGAACGTTCTTCTCAGTCTCACATCCTCTGTGGGTCCACTTTTCAACCGAACTTGTTAATTTGCATGATTTGTTCTTCCTTCTGTATTTGTTAGGACACAATTTCACTAAAAAGGATCAATGGCTCAAAAGCCGTTCATTGAGATGGAAAATCAGAGATGACAACAGGCGCAAATACCATAGCACAGAATAATACAATAAACTTAAAACGAGCTCTGGGTCCAGTGACTCTGGAAGGATGCGTGAGGGAAGCGTGTGATGACCTCTCGTCCTGCGAGGCTGAAAGCTGGCGCTGCAGGAGGAACGACTTCCATCCAGCTGGACGAGTGGCTCATGAGCTGTCAGATAAGCCAGAGAAGGTGTGCGGGGACCACGACAGACAGCACCAGCTGTGTTCGCAGCAGAGAGGCTGACAAGTGTGGCACCGGGATGCCAGGGAAGGCCTGGCCAAATTTGCAGAGAATAGCTGGTCAGCTTTCAAGTGCTGTCTGATCCTGACACGGCGCGGGACAAGGGGTGGCATTTTGACTGGGACAGTCTTGAGGCTATGGGATGCACACCAAGGACACCGTGTGAACTGAGCTTAAGTTCTGAGGGAAAGTGTATTCCTGTGAAGGAGACAAAAGCCTCTTCAATAGCCCTGATGTCACCTGTTTCGTGGCTTCAAGGGAGGTACCTTAGCAATATGATCATTTTCTGCAATCGCCTGAACCTCTCACTTCTTGGATAAAATACAAATTTTAATGCTGACAATAAAATTTTGCTCTCCGAGATTTTACTCTTTCCCGTCACTTGCTAATCTCCACCGCCCTCTGGGCCCCGACTCCTGCCATCAAACGGACGCATTTTTAAGAATAAGGAAGAAACTTCTTTTATGTCCTCTACTCAACCTTAGTGAGAATGGCTGGATTCCCAGATATTCTGCATTCTCTCTGTAAAACACACCAAGTGATGTCGACAGCAGAGTGGCCCAATATGTCCCTGCAGTTCTGTGTGATCCCCAAGATATCTGCCAATTGTATTTGTTAATAGAGATAAGTGATTTAATTAAACACGATGCCAAAATCATTGTAAATGATGATAACATATCATTTTAATTGCTGATATAAAAGTAGAGACCAGAATCTCAAGTTGGGGAACTTTAAAAAGCCCAACATCCAGGCCACCCTCCTGCCCAATTACACCAGCCTCACTGGGGGTGGGTCCCAGACATCAATACTTTCTTCAAGGATCCCCAAGTGATTGCTATGGGCAGCCAAGGTTGGGAAACGAAGCTTGATCCCAAGGCTATCTTAGGGAGGGGACCAAAGAAATAGTTTGGCACAAATTATTAGCTAGTTTAGATTTCTTTTTCCTCTTTTTCTTCCTCCTCCCCTTCCCCTTCCCCTTCCCCGGCTCCTCCATCCTCCTGCCCCCCCCTGCCCCCTCCTCCTCCTCATCCTTCTTCTTCTTCATAACTCATAACAACCAAGTTACCTTCACTGAATCAGAGGAACTTGACCTCTTTCCTTTTTGATCCTTTCTGCTACCTAGTGACATCTGCGAAGTCTTGTGACCACCATTCTCGGATGCTTGGATGGACCAGCTTCATCGAAGTGCAGCTGACCTTTGAGATCTGCCTGCCCCCCACCCCAGCCCTAGGGAGTCCTGAGTGTGCCAGGATGTTAGACTCCTTAAATAGCCAGCTAAACGGTCAGAGGAAACTTTAAAGAGGTCTGTGGGGAGCAATAGCATGGGTGGGGGTGGGGCGAGCGTGCTGGGCTGGAGGAACATCCAGGGAAAATTCTGTGCCCGGAATAGTTACTGTACAGAAGCCACTGTCTGCCAACGTCACCTTGTGAGGCCCTGACACCGGAGGCTCCCGGGTGCTGCCAGGCCTACAGGAGGTAAGACGTGATGCTTCTGCTGGAACAACGTGTGTCCACACGGCCCTGGGAGATTTCCACCGCTCGGCCGAGCACCCGTGGCAACATCCTCACCGCACCTTCCTGGCGGCCACAGGGAAAGACACGGGAAGAGTTGTTGGGTTTTCTTCTGTATGACCTCGTTTGTAAGACTTTTAGACTCAGGCTTGTTTATTCATTCAATAAATATTTGCCTGAGGCAGCGGCCTGCATGACGGGTTTGGAGGACAGCAAAGGATCTAGTGTGATCAGAGCCAGAGCGGAAGCAAAAAGTGAGAGGACATGTCAGGGAGCAGAGACCTGCCCTAAAAGACATGGTGAAGACCTGGGAAATCGTTCCAAGCACGCTGAGAAACCAGTGGAAGATTCTGAGCATCTCCCGTAAGTTAGTTGCCTCACAGAATAACTTTACTTCACGTTTGCAGAGCTGTTGGCTCAAGATGTCCCAAGTTTTGTGAATGGGCTTGCCATTAACGGATGCGAGCTTCGTAATCTTGCGTGGGTTTTTTTCCCATTAAATTCCTATTGGGTGTTTTATTTATTCTCCTTCTGAAGAATGACTTCGTGGAACTTCTTTCCTTTCCTAAACACTTTGGTTCTGAGTCATTTTTTCCCACGCAACCCACAGGCCTCAGCAGGATCCCTGCGTTCAGTGAGGGGAACTATCTCCCCCCCCCCCCCCACCGCCATCAGCAATTGTGGCTGGCAGGGACCTGAGCTGGGCAAGGGTGACATGGCCGGGCGATCCCGAGGTGTGATGTGCCACAGAAGGACAGGTTTTGCTGCAAGACCAAGCCGCCCACCTGTGGCGTCCAAGTCCATGGGAGCTTCAGTGCCACAGAAATGGTTTCCAGGGAGGCGGGCAGCACAGGGCAAATCTGCACTGGGAGCTGGGGTTTTGCTTGACCTCAGGCTGCCTGGGAATCCCAATTTCCTTAGCCATGATAAATAATGACAGTCCTATTCGAGGGCTGTACCAAATCATGAATTCCAGGCAAGTCAGGGACAGCAAATGGAAAATAATTTTCTTTCCTAATATAGAATAGCTCCTTTCAAGATACTAGGGTTATGTACAAATATTATTTCCTCAGAAATATTCACAGCTATTGCCTGAAACATTAGAGATGTTTGTAGCCCAGTAGGAGATTTTTTTTTTAACTTGAACTTTTTTAATGGACTTTAAGGGGAAATCAGTGAATAATGAAATACTGAAATACTCAAACTACTTTTCTACTGGGAAATAAATCGCACTCGAGAGGCCTGAATAAATCATTACAGCTAATAAAATTTCCTGATATTGCCTCTAGTGGATTTACACCAGGAATATTGAATTTGTACAGATTTATACAGTCAAATAAGGTCAGTCTATATAAAAGAATGCTGTTTAGCCAGCATTGGGGCAACATAAATTTAGACTATTCATTATGTAACCGCATCTGCGGTGAGTGCCCTTTGTAGCTTTCCGATGAGAGTGGAGAGGAGAAAGCTTATATTGCTAGTAATACTTAACGCTGACGGTAAGGGAAGGCACGGCAGGATTCATTTCCAGGCGATGGGACTCAAGACTCTGCCTTCAGAGTCTGAGGGCTTTCATATTTTTTCTTGTCAAAATGATACTTCATTTGAATTTGCATTTGTCATTATCCTATTTTATCATTACATTTTATATGTTTTGCATTATATAGATAATTTTCATTATTGTATTTTATATATGTTTTAACTTCTGAGTATCCTGTTTGTGTGCTTTGCCTGTTTTATCTGTATGGGCTGACATTTCCTTATTGGTTTGTAAAAACTCTTTGTATATCAGGGGTAGTAATGTTTTGGTCTGACAAATGTAGTGCAGATATTTTCCCCAGGTTGCGGTTTGCATTTTGTCTTTTCTGTATACGGTGGGCATGCTTTTAATTTTCATGCATTCTCAGACTTGGTACGAGAAATGCGGTTAGAATTAGCTTTCCCTTTGTTCCTCAAATCATTCACTATCTAAAATTCATCATTTTCCATTGCTTTAATGACACCGTTATATTCAATTATATTTCAATAGATACCAAGATTTATGCTACATTCCCTACTCTGTTCTATTTGTTTGTCTGTTTTCGTTTCTCAGACTTGGCACCTTTGACATCTTGGGGGCCAGAGTACTGCTGGGGGTGGGAGGAATATGGCGTCCTGTACATTGTGGGAATGTTTCATGACATCCGCGCCCTCCACAGGTGACAGTGACAATTCATCCCTCAATTATAACAATCAAAAATGTCCCCATACATTGTCAAAGGTCTCTGAGGGGCAAAATTGCCCCAGATAGAGAATGCTGCTCTATTTCTATCCCGGTACTTCATTATTTTAATGACCAGAGCTTTATAGTATATTTTAGTCTCAGCTAAAGCAAATTCTCCCCCACTTTTTTTTTTTTTTAAGAATTTCTATGTTTAGACTGCAGAAATTAGAATCGCTTCATGAATTAACAGAAAAATCCTGCTGTGAAAAATTAATTATGTATCAATAAGTTTGTTGCCTAAAAACAAAATTCTGGCAGGATCTTCACTGGGTGTGATTTTAACTCCAGTGTGACCCGGTAAGAATGGCCATCCTTCACGACACGCTGCCATCCTCTTCCAGACTTATCTCTACTGAGCTGGGTGTTTTATGAATCCTTAGTAGAGTCCTATGGTTTTCTTTGGAAAGGCAGAACCTTGCCTAACAGTTAATATCCTGATTCTGCCATATTCTGTGAATGACCTTGGGAAACTATGGAACCTTCCTGAAGCTCAGTGTTTTCCATCACATGATGGCTATAACAACAGCAACAACAATGCCTACTTGTATTTTGTTTTGAGGAAAAGTCCCCCACCCTCAGCCGGCCTTTGTTCTTAGATATATTGGGATTCCTAGATACGTTGTATCTTACTGATTTGGTGAGCAAAATCTCTTCTTTCATGATATTGTTTCCATTAAAAAGAATTTGTTGCCTTTGGATGTAAATTCCAACCGACCACCTTACATTCTCTTGCCGTTTTCAGTGATTTTTCATAACTATAGTGATAGCATCTGGAAATAAAAGAATATTGCTCCTCTCCTTCCCAACTGGCATCCTGCTTGTTATTAGATTTTCGCATTATTTAGCACTTTTAAAACAATATAAATTATAATAAATAATGAACAGACTTGTCTTATCTAGTACAAATGAGAATATCTGTAGCCCTTCACCATTAAAGCATGGGCTCCTGAGAAGTGTCCCTGGTACATTAAAGAAGTAGCTTTCTATTCTTACTTTCTAAAGTGTTTTTAATTGGGTATTGTTAATCAAAAGGTATAAAGTTTCACTTATGCAAAATGAGTGAGTTCTAGAGATCTGCTGTACAACTTTGTGCCTACAGATAAGCATCTGTATTGTACACTTAGATCTCATATAAAGTGTTCTTGCCACAATAAAATAAAAATTAAAGTAATAGAACAAATATGGGGGGGAGGCGTGCTTGGGTCTGCCTTTGGCTTAGGTCATGATCCCAGAGTCCTGGGATCAAGCCTCATGTGGGGCTCCCCGCACAGTGGGAAGACTGAAATAAATAAAATCTTTAAAAAGAGAGATAGAACAAATTCTGAGTGAAAGGAAAGACAAAGAAACCAAGAGAACAAAAGGCAGAGACCCATACAAATATGAACACTGCAGATGCAGACCAGTGGGAACAGATTGAATTTTTCAACAAATAGGACACACCTGAAGTTAGCTTCATACCATAGTTTCAAAAAAATTCAATTCTAGGTGGATTAAACACTTAAATGTAAAAAGAAGTACTATAAAAGACAGTATCCAATATTTTTATAACTTCTGAATTTAAAAGGATTTCTTTGAAAAAATATAAAAATAAGTACTCCAGAAAGGAAAATACATATATATATTCAATTACACTAAAATAGAAAGAATTTCCTATTCATGAAAAAGAAAACATAAAGAAAATAAAAAGCCCATAATCTCATGACTAGGGGAATATATTGCAACATGTAAAACTGACAAGTTATTTCTATCCAGAGTATATAAGGGAAGTTTGCAAATAAAAAGAGAAAAATAACCCAATAAAAACAGTCAAGAGAGACTTTACAGAAGAAGAAGCTCAAACACAAGGAAAAAAAAAAGCTCAATGTCATTGATAATTGAGTAAATGCTTATTGAAACCACTGGGCTGTTTTACTGCCAACGGATTGGCGACAATGTAAAAATCTGATAACCTCCGATTACAGGAGGATGTTGAACAACCAGAACAGTTAACCGTAGCCTGCAGGAAATGTACATTGCAGCAACTGCTTTGGAAATAATTAACACTAGCTAAGAAGATTAAGGACAAAAGATCTTACAACCTATCAAGTCCACTCCTAGATAGGAAATCTGAAAGAATTTGCATAATTGCATAGGTTTGTAGCGACAATTTTCGTAATACCAAAACTAGATACAATCCAGATATCAATAAAGAGCAAGATGGATAAATTAATTGTGGTGAAATCATGTTATAGAATATCATACAGGGTGCCTGGGTGGCTCAGTCGTTAAGCGTCTGCCTTTGCCTTAGGTCATGATCCCAGGATCCCAGGATGGAGTCCCACATCGGGCTCCCCGCTCAGTGGGGAGCCTGCTTCTCCCTCTGGCCCTCCCTCCTCTCACTCTCTCTCCCCTTCCCTCTCTCACAAAAATGGATGAATGAAATCCTTAAAAAAAAAAAAAGTCTATCATACGATGATGAAAACTCAATCAAAGGTATACAAAACACAGACAAATTTTTGAAACATGATGTTGGGTAAGAAAAACCACATTGCTGAAGAGTGCCTATAGTATGATCGCCCTTTACAGGAAGTCAAGACGATGCAACACTATAAAGTGAATCTTTGGGAGACAAACACAGACTACGTTTCAAATACACAAGGCTTAAAGCAAAGCAGGGGAGGGATGCGTTTAGATGTGTGGCCACCTCTGCTCGGGGAGGGAGGAAGACAGAATAGAGGGGGGTCATGCAGGGGACTCGTCCTAGGCCTTCCATTGCCTGGTAGATACAAGCATGTTGACTCACACACACATTCAACAAATATTTCTTTGAAGTCCTCTGTGCATCACAGAGACGGCAGTGAACAAAGTAGACATTTTGTCCTTTGGATTTCTGATGCTTGGAGATGGGCAATGACTGTGATTAATAAATAATATATGTTATATAGTGATAAATGCTAAGGGATTTTTTAAGTGGAGCACAGAGGAAGTGTTGCCTCCGGTAGATGTTGAAATTGTATGCAGGCTGGCCAGGGACGGGCTCCCTGTGGAGGGGGCATCTGGGTGAAGCCTGGAAGGAAATTGGGCCCAGCCCTGTGGTCCTGTGGCCCTGTGGGAAGGTGAGTGGCAGGCAGAAGAGGGACAGAGGTCGGAGAGGGAGCAGTCAGCGGGCAGCTGGGGTGGCGGGAGCCCAGCGGTCGGGGAGGAGGAGACAGGGTCAGAGGGCAGTGGTCAACACTGGCTTTCCTGTGAGGGAGACCTGACACGAAATGGAGTTTTTGAGCGAAGGATGACCAGACATTTGATCGTGACTGTTTATACCATACATACATCCTGTAAGCATTCTTCTGACGATTCAATATTAATTTTTCAAAAAGTGATTCAAGGCCCAAAGTGAGTCTCTCTCTCTCTCTCTCTCCGTTTCACAAGGAAATAAGTGAATATATTTATATTTAAATGTTTAAATTTAAAATTGATATTTAATTTAATAAATTAAATAAATTTAAATTAGTTAAATAAATTTAAATTAAATTTATATTTAAATATTTAAATTTAAAATTTATATTTAAATGTTTCAGTTAGTAGATAGGCTTGCAACACAGTTATAAGTAAGAAAGGCTGCCGCGGGGATTCGATGCTGTGTTTTCTAAATGGCAGCCAAGAGACGGGCGCAGACTCACCTTCATGACCAGTGCAGACTGGGCTCTGGCCGGGGTGGAGAGCTTGGCTGGAGCCTCGCATGACCCAATCCCCTGAAGAATTAGGAATTTGATTCTTAGAAGTTTCTGTCCTCAGATGTTCTACCC
The DNA here is from genome assembly GCF_030435805.1 of Mustela lutreola. Taxonomy (NCBI): domain Eukaryota; kingdom Metazoa; phylum Chordata; class Mammalia; order Carnivora; family Mustelidae; genus Mustela; species Mustela lutreola. Next base: position 13,922,474 of record NC_081293.1, on the reverse strand, counting down.
TAGTTTTGAGATTAAAAAGAGCTCGTTAAAATCCCAGCGTAAGATTTTTGCAGGCGTCTTTGAGACTGGTCCCACCGTCCCAGATAACTGACTCCCTCTGTTCTTAAAGTCAGATGTGATCCGAGCTAGTCCTTTCCTCGACACTGTCGGCGCCAGCGGCCACTCATCAAGCCTCTTGATCACTCATTACATACAAAGTTCTCTGGCCTTCTATCCCTCTATCCTTCTTATTTGCACACCTCATGCCTCATCTGGGCACTGAATCATCTTTCCTAGGGACGTGTGATCAGGACTCAGTGGTACCAGCTCCGTGATATACAGCGAGACCCCACTCCCATCCACAGGGAGCTTAGGAGTCAGTAGACACTGAACACATAATCTCAGATTCTCCTCCACAGATCTTTCCTGACTCCTTCCTCTAGATAGAATTTTCCAAATTGAATCTCAGCTTCCTTTCTCCTAACTTCATGAGGTACCCCTGTAACTTACTCTTTCCTCAGGCTTTAACCACAACGCCTTCCATTTAGCTCACTTTTCTGCTGTATTATTGAGTGGTCCATCAGCCAGGCATGCATATCCTAACCCCCCTTTTCCTAGAAAAAGTGAATTATCTTGCTCAATGCAGAAGTGTCTTTATTTTCTGTTTCTGAATTTGCAGTGAGTTAGACAAGCTATTCGCAGAAAATAAGTATGTGGGCAGGTAATTTTTAGTGTTTGGCAACAAGCTCTATGGTAACAAAGCTTGTTCAACCATAAACACATATCTACTCAGAATTGTGAAATAAAAAAAAATATTTTCTTTAAACATTAAAAGAGTGACTTATTTAAACATTGATTACCCAGATTTCAAGATAAATTTTATGTGTATGTTTATGAATTTCCCTCTGGTACTACTGTTGTAAGCTTTTAAAATGGTTAAAATTGGAAACATAGCCTTTGAACCCTCTCTTTTCTTATTATTTTTCTGTGGAACTCTAGGGAAAAGGAAACATTTACCTATTAAATGGCATTTATACTCTAGCATGACATGTAGAATTTCCTAGAACTGCCTGGTGAGTTTGGAAAATGTGCCCTGTTTAATGAGATATTACAAATGGTTTTTTAAACATGTAAAATTGATTTCCTAGCTATCCATCTATATTTAAATCAAATTTAAATATATCATGGCTCTGAGTTCACTGAGTCATATTTACTTAAAAATATCACTGTTAAACATCTTTGAGGATTTCTAGGTATAATTTGCATCTAGCAAAATATACATATCTTAAATGGTTTGATACATTTTTATGTGTACTGTGTAACCTTTACCCAGATCAGAATGTAAAATGTTTCCATCACCCAGAGAGTTTCCTTCCGGTCCTTTCACTCTGCCTTCACCCACATAGACGTAATTACTTCTGTGACTTTATCACTTTTTAAAATGATTTTATTTATTTATTTGACAAAGAGAGATCACAAGTAGGCAGAGAGAGAGTGGGGGGGAAGCAGGCTCCCTGCTGGGCAGAGTGCCAGATGAGGGACTCGATCCCAGGACCCTGAGATCATGATCTGAGCTGAAGGCAGAGGCTTAACCCACCGAGCCACCCAGGCACCCACTTTATCACTTTAACAGTTTTCCCTGTTCCTGACCTTCCTATAATAGGGATCATACAATAGTATTATAAGTGTTTTAAAATTTTTTTTAAAAACTGAATTATTAAGTAGAATTACCATATGATTCAGTGACTCCACTTCTATATACCCAAAGAAATTGAAAAGGGGCTTGAATGGAAATTTATAAAACTACGTTCATAACAGCACTATTCACGATGGTTAAAAGGTAGAACTCAAGTGCCCACTGAGGGATGAATGGATAGGCAGAATGTGGCATATACACACTATAGAATATTACTCAGCCTTAAAAATGGAGGAAATTCTAGAATATGCCGCGACATGGATAAGACTCGAGGATGTTATAGTAAGTAAAATAAGCCAGTTACCAAGGAACAAATATTGTATAATTCCATCTATATGAGGTCCCTAGAGTAGTCAAATTCATAGAGATAGGAAGTAGAATGGTGGCTGCCAGAGACTGTGGGAGGGGAGAGTGTGGAGTTATTATTAACTAGACACAGAGTCTCAGTTTAGCAACATGAAAAAAAATCTGTGGATGCATGGGAGTGACGGCTGCGCAGTGGGAATGTCACTTAATGTCATTTCATGTCACTGAACCGTATATTTAAGAATGTTTAAGATGATAGATGATATGTCATGCGTGTATTACCACGATTTTTAAGTTATTTCAGTTTTTTCCCATTCTTTTAAAGCTACACTCAACTTTTTTTTTTTTTTTGGTCTTTTTGTAGATGCTGTTTTTGGGCGTAATGACAGATAAATACAAATTCTGTGTTAAAAGAAATGTCATATGAAACTTTTGTAAAGTGATAAAATCATATGCTTTGAAATTACACAATAGATAAAATTTGGGGTATGCCAAATATTTTTGCTTGGAGACCTGTATTCATAAAATAGTTTTAGAATCTTGAAAGAAAGTTCATCAGGCTATAGGCAAGGATCCTAAAGGGGACTGGGAATGAAGCACATTGCAAATGGTAAATATGTAGGCAAATAAAAAAGATGACTTTTTACTCTCATTTTTTAAAACTTTGTGACCTAATTTTAATAGTCTTGTGAGATATGTAATGTTATACAGATGTAATAGATAGGACAACTAGAGTATAAAAGATATACGATCTAGGTATAGTATATACATAAGGATATTGTGTATGTATGCATATACACTGAGATACAAATGTCCCTAGAAAAATCACTAAAAATATAACGTACAGAAGTATAGTTAGAAAACAGTAGAGAAACTAGGGATGCTTGGGAGGCTCAGTCGGTTAAGCCTCTGACTCTTGATTTTAGCTCAGGTCATGATCTCAGGGGTCCTGGGATCGAGTCCCAAGAATGGAGCCCCAGGTCAGGGTCTGTGTTCAGTGGGGAGTCTGCTTGAGACTCTCTCTCTCCCTGTGTCTCCCACTCACATGCACTCTCTCTTTCTCTCTCAAATAAATAAATCTTTTTTTTAAAAGTAGAGAAATTAAAATCAAATTGTAGTGATTACAATCAGTGAATTTACATTACCAGAAAATGACACAGCAAAACCCGGTGGAGAGCCTGGGTATAATTTAAGACCAGAGGCATGTGGCAACGGGACCACAATGCCAGTGACTTAACCACAGTATTACCTAATGCTCAGCCTGAAAGTCGTGGAATCGGGGAATATTTTCCAGGACTTGAGAATCAGAAGGACATTTATTCTAGACAGATACAGATACAGGTAGACTGAATAGAGAATATCATTTACTGGAGAAGAATGGGAAACGCCTGGAACTGGGGTCAGGACTCTGACATCTTGTCCAGACTTGAAATCTGGCCCTTGATTTCTCCAATTTCAATAAAATGGAGAATGCTAGAGATTATTTCTAAGATTGTTTCCTTTTTAAAAAAACAATATTTGTAATGAAATTAGAGTATTTCTAAAATAATTATTTTGTTATCATTTAAAAGTTGCTATCCGGCACTAAGATTGTTAAGATTCTATTTTTTTTTTTTTTTTTTTATGATATTCTCCTCTGACCATAGACGCCCAGCTTGTAGCTCTCATTGAATATCTGTATATTTTCATGTAAAATAACCTTCCATTAATATACAGTAATGATGGGAAATTCAAAAGCCTTTTGATTTTTTTCTAATGGACTTTTCATCATGGAAAAAAATCCTTTTTCATCTCCCTTCAATATATTTAGTTGAGGGGCCCTCTAGTGGAAGGTTCTGCATATAGCACTACAGGAATCAGGGCTTGGACATTGCATACCCTCCTATGATACTGCATTTGTATATTTAATAAATAAAACATCTATGCCTATAATAAAATTCTCATGATTCAAGTTACCACCCGGATTAAACTTCTAGTTTGGGTTCAAATTTAAAATACAAGGAGAGAGTCCATATATTGGATTATAACATTTAAATTTTCTTCTATCCCAATGAGTTTTTATTGCCTTTAGATTATCAATGTGCATGAGGATCTATAAAATAGAAAAAACATCATTTTATGCTCTAAAATGTATTAAAAAGAGAAGGCACTTGGGTCCTGATTGATTTCCCTCTGTCCTAGAGCTCCTGCATTTTCATCTGTCTTGACCACAGAGAAAGCACAGGAAGGAGATAAACTCAGGTCCCACAGAGAGGCCTTGGAAGCTGATATAAACCTTTTGTGGGTGTTGATCAGGTAAATCTCCAGAGTCAAAGGATCCCACAGGCTCTGCTCTGCAGAATTTGTTTTAACACAATGGCATCAGCATAATGGATGTAGATGCTTCTCCCTTTAACTAAACAGAGAAGCACTATGAATGACAAGTAAACTTCTCGCTGTGGGGTAACTTGTTGGCTCAGGTTTTGAGTGTCTCTGCCTTTGGCTCAGGTCATGATCCCGGGGTCCTGGGATCAACTGGTTCCTTGCTTAGTAGGGAGTCTGCTTTTCACTCTCTCTGCCTGCAATTCCCCCTGCTTGTGCTCTCTTTCTCTGTCAAATAAATAAAATCTTTAAAAAAAAAAAAAAGCAAAAACCAAAAAACAACCTCATCAGAAGCCAGCTTGACTTCACTTGTTGGTTAATTCTGTCCTTAAAAAAAAAAAAAAAAAAAAAAAAATATATATATATATATATATATATATATATGAAACAATTTAATCAAGCAACTACTCTGGCCTGAATTTCATCTATCATCAGTATCATCAGTTTTGATTTTAAGAAATTGCTATAGTTCATCTAAAACATCAAATTGGTTATCTACGGATAACCTCATGGATGAATGAACAGCTAAACTTACTTAGATATGAAAATCACCTTAGGCTTACCTTTCATGAGGTTAAGTAATTACTTTCATTATTAATTTTTAATGCATTTTTTTCCTAGTTGCAAGCTCCTAAAGTGACTCATCATTAAATTTAGTTTCTTTTCATAGAGGGGCAGGATCATGACTCATGACAATTAATTACCTGAAGGGTTAGATGTACTCTTATTTTCTTACATAACTATAAAAAAGTTGTGACTAATAAAAATTTGGAATGCTTTCATATCTTCCCTAAATGGGCCCAAATCCCACTGTCTCTCTTTAGATGTTATTGTCATGGTATCTTGGCAAGAGTCCCATTAGATACACATTTTATTGCTGACTCATTCCAGAACATTGTGAAGCAGTTTAGTCTTCCCAGAGTGGGCATTCCTTTCCTGAGATTCTCATCAGAGGACACTCTTGGGCTCCTACTCCCCTGGGGAGGCTGCGAAGAGGGTAGATGGGGCCATAAGGCTAATCACAGCCTGTCTATCCTGCAAAAGTTGGTAGGATGGGCAACACATTTAAGAGAGAACTTCAAATAGTTCCACATTAGCCTGGGAGAGCAGTTCCCAAGGGTTTTCAGTCTGAAACCACATGATTAGAAATTCCACAGAGGTTAGGGGTAAGTAGAACTTTCTTTTTACTGATACAACCTTGGAGTTGGCAGATCATGTTCCACTTGTAAGTTTTACCTGAGACTCAAAAGTCAGTTCTCAGGTACTTTTGTTACCTCATTCAGGAGGTTCTGGTTTAAGAAGGTGACAGAGGACACTCTTGAACCCACTCCCTGTCATGGACACACCAAATCTACAGCTACATACAGAGCAATTCCCTCTGAAAGATAGCCAAAAACTCGCTGAGCAACTCCTACACATTGGGGAAATGAGGAAAAACCCACGTGGAGAAGGATCTGGCACACCCTCAGTGATTGTAGGCCACTAAGAACAAAAAAGAAATTTGGATAAGCACAAAGGTTTGAGGGACAACCAAAACGAAGTTCCAGCTGAAGGAGAAAGCCTATCTCCGCTCTGGTCAAGACCAGGAGAGTGGGTGTCTGGATGGTTCGGTCCTCAAGTGTCCACCTTCAGCTCGGTCATGATCCCCGGGTCCTGGGATCGAGCCCCACATTGGGCTCTCTGCTCAGTGGGGAGCCCGCTTCTCCCTCTTCCTCTCCCCCTGCTTGTATTCTTTCTCTCCCTGTGTCTCTTTCTCTCTCCCTGCTAAGTAAATAAATAAATAAAATCTTAAAAAAAAATAAAAGAAAAAAAAAAAAAAGACCAGAAGAGGTAACTGTTTGTCTAATGCACAGAAACCAACACAGAGAGTCAAGGAAATTAAAACAAAATAAAACAAAAACAGATGAGTCCGTTACAAACAAAGGAACAAGATACAATTCCAGAAATACACCTTCATGAAACAGAGATAAGTGATTTACCTGACAGAGAGTCCTCATTCACATTCATGTTCGTTCAGTTGGCCATTCCCAATCTCCCAGATTCATACTGCAAAGCATGTGGAGTTAACTTTGCACAGCTCGAAACTGCATAACTAAGGACTGCCAGGTTCCACTGCAATCCCCCACTGAGGCAGGCCTGCCCCCAGATAGTGTGCATTTTCCCACAGTAGTCACAGAAGGAAGTCAGACTCTCCAGGTCATATTTGCTGGATAATCAGTTAAACCTCAGGTGGGCCGCATCTTAAGGCTGGGATGCTCTTGTTACCTTGATGATGCACAACATCAGCTTTGTAGATTTCAATCACATGGGTGCTAGCTAGTTCCACATCCCCAGAGAGATGAGGAGCATCTCAGGAAACACCCAACAATCTCCCTGTAACTTCTTCTTTGTGTGGCTTTCATCAATACTTAAGGAAATCTGGTTGTATTCAAATGTCCTAGAGGAGAAATCTGGTATTTGAAATTTCCAGCAGGTTTATCTGCTGGAGAGAAGTTTCCCATCACAGCTGAGCTGTAGGATCTTAGCAATTCCCCCAGGAAACCCCGGATCCTCCCAGACAGGCATCCTGAAGTATTTGCAACAGTTGCCGTTTGATGAGCTTACTCTGTGCCAAAAATTGTGCTAAGACTTTTCCGGCATTGTTTTGTATATTTCTCACAATGAAGTTACCATCCTTGTTTCCATTTCACAGAGGAAACAAAACAAGTTTCAAGAAATTGAAGCATGTTCTGTCAATTTCTTCTGACCCCAAATGGCAAGCTAGGAAATTTCACTTCCATAACTGACAGAGGACTTGGGGGTTTCTCCAGTCCCAAACAGACCCACTGTAAAGCCGGTGCTTATGCGCACTTTCGTTTTCTGAAAGACCATGGATCCGTGCATTCACACCTTGTAATTAACATGATGTGTAAATATTTGTTTAAGGGTTGGATCTGAGTATGAGAGTTAGAGATTATGAAGGTGTCCATGCAGTTTCCATCATCTCCAAATGGATGAAACTTGACTCCAGTTTCCAAAAGTGATCAGCTAGTTTTTTTTGATTGGCAGTTTATGAATTTCATCTTCTCCCTTTTGATGTATATCATATATGGGGATGAGTTAAATTCAGGCCATCCAGATCAGCATTTCTCAAATTTGATCGTGCACATAAAATCTCTTGCAGATCCTGTTACAGTACAGATTCTCCTTCAGTCTGATAGGTGGCTTTTCATTCCTAACCAGTTAGATCCCAGGTGATGCTCATGCTGCTGCCCGTGGACCACACTTTGGATAGGAAAAATCTAGATTTCTTCCAAATGGAGGACAGGAAATATGCGCAAAAAGAATTCTCTCCTACCCTCTGCAGACAGTCTGGGACTCTAAAACCATTATGTGTATAGAGAGATTTTCCAGGGAACATGTTATGTTTTGCCAAACCTGCTAAATATTTGATATTATCTCATTCTTATTTTTTGAATGCAGTAGAACTTCAAATATTATTCTAAAGACGTCCAGTGTTCTGTGAGGAATCTATGAGGGTAAGGGAAGATTAGAAAACTGTTGGGAAATCAGGTTTGTTACAAACATGGAATTAATTCAAATTATCCATCAATGAGTTCATTTAATCTAAAGAAATCTATTTTTCTAAAATTTTCATGCCTTTTCCTATGACCTAACTCTTCAAAACAACTTTTGGGAACCAAAAAATGAATCCTAAGGCACAGATTAGCCTTCATGACTATAATAAGTCTCTCACTGTGATTCAGATCTAACTGGCAGTGATCTATCCCATTGCTAAATCCTGATGAGGATACTAACTAGAAACATAATTGTCATTAATGTATAATCAAGTCTGATTTCATAAGAGAATTTAAGTTCATACTTAAAAGTATGAACACTCAAAAGTAGCATTTTCAACCCAGATAGTTTTGCAGGATACTTTTACCCTTCCTGCAATATTTAATCGAAAAAAGTATTTGTCATGACACAGCAGTGACTAAGGAATGATATCACCCATAAAAAATTGGATATCATTTCCAGTAATTCTTATGACTCATACAACTTTCTCAGATATTTAAGAAATATTTTTACATCACTGCTTATCCAGGAAGGGATATTTTAGAGAAAGTGTAATTTAATTTAACTTTAAACTATATTTAATTTAACTTCAATTATCCAAATGACTGCCTCACCTGAAATGTTTTCATCTCTGTGTTTAATACTCTCTGGACATAGTTATAGTCATCATGTAAATGAAAAAAAAGTAATTGGCTTCATTATCTTGTGTTGGGTTAACTGTGATTTTCCTTATGTACTATTAGTCATTTGTCAATTATTTCTTATAATCAAGTTTTAAGATACGTATATACTTAATCTCAGATTTGATGATATGTGTCATTCACAATTAAAATATCAAATTGTGTGTTTAAGTGTGGGGTATTAATCAGAGGTGAGTTCTGGCTTAGAGGAAGAAAAGGTATTGAGTTAATGAGAAGAAATAAAATAGGTAGTAAATTCTGCAAAGCATTATAGAAATACAAATAAAACAGGAAAATTTCATCAGGATAATAATAATAATATCTATTAAGGACCTATTATGTGCCAGGCCCCATTCTACTTGCTTTACCTGTCTTGTCTCATTTATTCCTTACAGGAAACTGATGTAGGTCCTAGAACATTCCTATTTTACAGATGAAGAAGCTAAGATACAAAGACATAGACACCAAGTCTAAGGTCACATCAACACACGTAGTGTTGGGATCCGCACCTACAAAATCTGCTTTCTGGGCGCATATACTTCACTGCAGAAGTGTAGAAGGTTTGAGTTTAGACCTGCACATTGTGGCCCACAGGCCACATCCGTCCCGCCACCTTCAGCCTGTAAACTGGGAATGGTTTTTACAGTAAAAAAAAAAACAAAACCAAAAAAACTAAAGAAATATAATATTTTCCTAATCCATGAAAATTATATGGGATTAGAATTTTAGTGTCCAAAAATAAAGTTTTATTGGAACGCAAACACATTCATTTGTTTCCATGTCGTCTATGCTGGTTGTCATGGTTGAGTAGCCAAGTTGTATAGTGCCAGTGGACACTCTGTGACCCACAAAGCCTAAGGTACTTGACACCTGGCCCTTTATAGAAAAAAATTCACCGACCCTTGCTGTGGACCACAAGAGTGAAGAAAACTAAGGACACAGAATCTGAGCAAATGCCATAGGGGATCCATCCAAAGGGACTGAGTGTGAGGCACTCAAGGTTTACCCAGTGATGGGGGCCTCACCTCATGAACATGAGAGTTAATGAGAAAACCCACATGCAATTAGGTAAATAGCAATCGGCAGAGAAATGAGTGTCTGGACTGCTCTTTCTAGGGAGGAGCTGTGGGGCGGAGTTTGGGAGAGGTATGGGTAATGGAAGGGATAAGATCGGGAAAAGCAGACCTGTGCTCCCAGTTTTCTGGTTATAACACATACCTGTTGTTTCCCCTACTGATCTGGTTAAAACCAAAGCCAGTAAATCAAGGGAGGACAAAAATCTCATCTACCTGCCTGGAAGGGATTGGGACTGTTGTCATCATTACCTGGAAGGGATTTGGGACTGGAGGCCTGCAGAGATCTTCCCCAGGGTCTGGGTTAGGGGTAGGGGGGTTATAAATGGTGGAACAGGGGTGCAGCCTGCCTAGGCTCAGTGGCAGGAGGACAGTGAGCCCCCCTTGTGTGTTAAAGAAGCCAGAGCCCCATGTGCCCTTGCTGTAAAGTGACAACATTGCTGAAAAACTCTGTGTCTTGACTGAGTAATTGTCTTTGAAGAGATTGTGTTTTCTAGCATTATTACAATCACTCCCAAACAGAGGTTACCTGAGGATATTCCAATCGCTGGAGAAGGTGAGATACCAAAGATTTATGTATCTTCATTAGCCCAGGTGGGTGCCTTGCTGATGTATTTGTGCTATGACCTGTGAAGTGGGTCAGGCCAATTATCGAAATACCAGAGATGCCAGTCATGTTGTTCATGATTTCCAAAGTACTTTCTCAAATGATTAAGTTTTGTATAAAGATGAAATATACCCTTTTTGGTGTCATGTACGTGCATGAAAGCATGTCTGTCAAGAGTGAAAAAATGATCAGTTTCTGTATTATTTTTGATACAGACTGGGGGTCTAAACTCTAGAATCACCAAAAGTAAATGTCTTTATATTAAACTTAGGTTTGATGAGTTTCTAGGCCTTTCTTTTCAGAATAGATTGTGACTGAGAAAATTCAAATGTCTGTGCCAGCAGGTGTTGGGGTCAGCTAGGGAAATATAGCTTAGTATAATCTGGGCATCCCTCTGGAAGGGAGTCATGGAACCCAGGACACTACACTAGAGTTTCCCAAACTTGTGTGTGTGTGTCAGAGTCATGAGAAGTTCTCAATAGTACAGATTCCTTAGTACCACCCCTGAAAAATTTAATTCGGTAGGTTTAAGACACATCCTAGAAATCCAAACTTTTGTAATGTTCCTCAGGACTTGACACCACTGGGTTATGGCTCTTCTATTTTTCCAAGTACCCTATAGGATAATCTATAGAAAACCATGTGTGGGCCAGATTTTTCCCTAACTCTTTGGAGAAATCAGTCACAATAGACTTAAAAATCGTCACCAATAAAGTTTCAAGAGCATCAAAGAGAGACCCCCCCACCTCCTAGTCAGAGAGGGCTGAGAGTCCATGTTCAGTATACAAAGCCTATAGTCAGCAGAATAATGCCTCCCCCACCCACCAAAGATGCCCACATCCCAAGTCTCAGAACCTGTGAATGGGTTATTTTACACGGCAAAGGAGAATCAAGGTTGCAGGTGGAATTAACGTCGCTGCAGATGACTTTAAGATAGGGAGATTATTCTGGATTATACGGGTAGGCCCAATGTAATCACCAGAGTCCTTAAAAGTGGGAAAGAAAGGTAGAAGAGGAAGAACCAGAGAAATGACGTCATAAGAGGGACTTGGCCCCACAGGGCTAACTTTGAAGATGGAAGGAGACCGACCACACACCAAGGAACGCCCTCGAAGCTGGAAAAGATAAGGAAACAGATTCTTCCCTAGAATCTCCAGAAGAAACATGGTCCTGCCAACGTCTTGATCTTAATCCTGTAGAACACTTTGAATTTCAGAACAATAAGATAGTAAATTTGTGTTCTGTTAAGCAACTGAATTTGTGGCAACAACGATAATAAACTAATACAAACCCTTGGGCTTTAGTTCAGCAGTGAGTAACCACCCTAATGAAGGATGGGCAAGCACAAAGCAGATTGCTGTCTTTCTAACCACCCAACCCAGAACACACATTGTTCATTCATTTCAATTCTCTTTCCACTGACCTTAAATGACACTCCAGAATCCTCCCCACCCCAGGGCTCCAGATGGTTACAACCAGCTGATTATGGCAGACACACAAATTAAAACCTATTGCTATCCTTGGCCTAATACCTCTTGTAACTATGATCTCTAAACCAGGTTACATTGTAGAGTAATAGATGCAAGTTGTATGCATCTCTCTCAATTTCCAAAAATGTCTAGAGCAAATGCTGGTAACATTCACGAATACACAAATGCACAATGTTCTTGGCGCTGATAGCAGGAAGTTGGTTAATTCACTAATTGAATAACTACTTACAAAGTGTTAACCTTGAGCTAGGCCCTAGTGTAGACATTGGGGAGCTGAAGTTGAAAATACAGATATGATCCCTACGCCTTGATGGAGTTTTCTCTCTAATTCAATGTTTCTCAAAGTGTAGTCTATCAGATAGAACACAGAGGGTGCATCAGTCAGCTAATGGTGCATAACAAACCACCCCCAAACTCAGTGACTTAAAACAAAAGGCATTTATGATTGTTCCATGAGTTAGCTGGAGTGTTCTGCTGATCTCGACCAGGTTTGGCTGTCCTTGCTTGGTCTCCCACATGTGTCTGTAGTCAGTCGGTAGGTCAGCAGAGTGCTGACTGGTTTAGGATGGCCTTGTCTGCTCTGACTGTTCTCCACATGATCTCTCATCCCTCTTCAGGCTAGCCTGGACTTATTGATCTGAGACTCCCAGGGGTTCAAGGAAATGAACCAAAGCAAGAAAGGCCTCTTGAGGCCTAGACTCAGGGCTTACAAACTGTCATATTTACATACTTCTATCAGCCAAAGCAAGCCACAAGACCAGCCTAAATTCAAAAGAGGATAGATTTTACCTCTTGATGGAAGAAAGTGAAAAGTCATGCTCCAAGAGTCTTAGACAGAAAGAAGTATAGGACGTCAGAACCATTTTTGTAATCTATCTAGGTGGCTTGTCAGTTACAGTAAAGAATTTGATAAAAACAATTTGTTCACCTACCTTTGACAAACCTGAGGTGTAAAATCTATTAGAGTTCTGCAGAAATTCCTTTTTTTAAAAAAAGATTTTATTTATTTAAGGGGCACCTGGGTGGCTCAGTTGGTTAAACAGCTAGCTGCCTTTAGCTTAGGTCGTGATCCTGGGGTCCTGGGATCGAGTCCTTTGTTGGGCTCCCTGCTCAGCAGGAAGTCTGCTTCTCTCTCTCCCTCTGCCTGAAGCTCCTCCTGTTTGTGCTCTCTCTCACTGTCAAAGAAATACACAAAATCTTTAAAAAAGAAAGATTTTATTTATTTAAGAGTGTGTGAGTGAGCATAGACAGGGAAGGGGCAGGAGAGAGAGAATCTCAAGCAGTCTCCACACTGAACATGGAGCCCCAGGCAGGACTCAATCCCATGACCCTGAGATCATGCCCTGAGCAGAAGTCAAGGGTCAGACACTTAACCAACTGAGCCGCCCAGGTGCCCCTCCTTTCCCTTATTAATAACTGGGGCCAAATGCGGTACAGATGACACCTGCATTTTGCCTTAGCACCATTTCCTTACCATCAGAGAACAATTCTTCTAGGTTAATGCATTTTCATATCATTTGTGTCAAACATACCCTTTTATGTCATTCCTATTCTGTTCCATTATATTCTCATTTTCACACACACACCAAAAAAAGAATCAACAGTTCAAAAGTGGTTCATTGAAGTGAAAAGATAGTGATGAATATAATAGCACAAATACCATAGTTTTTTGTTTTTTGTTTTTTGTTTTTAAGATAAATAGTAGATAAGACTCCGGTGAGAATGTCATGCATGAATCTTGAGCTCTTGAAACAAATGTGACAATGTGATGGTGCCACTAGGGTTTACAGTGATGATCGAAATGTGGATTGTACTAGATCAGAATTCTTTTGTGCTGTACACACCACCTCCTGTCTGCAGCAGGATTAGCAAGAATATTTGGCCCAAAGCAGAATTGATATTGTTTCTGTTTTCATATTTTCAAATAATACATTGGTATGCTCAAGTAAATTGCTTTTCTCCCCAGAATAAGTAAAAATTAATGCTCTCCAGGATGAAATCAATTAATCTTGCCACAAAAGGCAGAAACTAACTCCAGACTATTTAGGCATTATTTAAAATTGCATTTTTTTTTTTTTTTTTGTAGCAAAAGCTGTTTCAAATTACACGATTACAGAGGAGGCTTTAAAACCAACCAGCAGCCACAATAATAATGATACATATAATTTTTGGAAAGAAAACAAAGAATGAGAGCTATCAGCCAAATCCCCTTATCAGATGACATTGTTGGATGCTACATAGTATCAACAGCAAACTATGTGAAATTATTATTCTGAGTGTGCTGGAGGCATGTTTCACTTTACAGTCAGACAGCCTCCCTAGTGTGCAGGGTAGGGATTGTTTCTTGGCATGTGTAGCACAAGGAAAAGTGTTTTGCACATTCTTCTGCCTAGTTTATCGTTGAGTTTCCTCATAGTGGTTATTTTGTGAGCTGTAAGGCAGACGGAAAGAGATTCACTGGGGTAAGGAAGGACAGAACCCCACAGAGCTTATAGCCAGGAAGGGGGTTGTTCTTAAGATGTCAAAGGTAGCACCCCCACTCCCAGGCCCACTTGGCTCACACTCAGTCTCTACCATCTTAGTCAATCCAACGCCAACCTTCCAGTTGCTCAAGTCAAAATTTTGGAGTCATTCTTAATTCATCTCCATTTCCCACACTTCCATCCAAGTCCTATCCGTTCTACCTTCTAAATATATCTTGAATCTGGGCAAGTCTCACTATTTCATTGCTGATCTGAGTCGGCTCTGGGTCTTATTCACTCCCAGGACCTATGACAGTATCGAGGAAGATGCGTGAGTGAATTACCAGAATCAAAGTACGGAGAGGATGTTAATGGACAGAATCCACGTTTCACAAGATTTAATTCCACAAATAGTCTCTGAGCACTTAACTGTGGGCCAGGCATGTAAATTTTCTTGATGCTATTCAAGTATAATTTACATAAAAGAAGATGCATCCATTCTGAGTACAGTTCAAATAGTTATTTCAGTACCATTTGTTGAAAAGACTATCTTTGCTCCATTGTATTTCCTTTGTTCCTTTACTAAAGATCAGTGGACTATATTTCTGTGGGTCTATTTCTGGGCTGTCTACTCTGTTCCGTTGACTTATTTGTATATCCATTTGCCAAGATAACACTGTCTTGATTATTGTAGCTCTGTAGTAAGTCTCGAGGTAGAGTTTTTCTTCTTCAGTATTGTGCTGGCCATTCTGGGTCTTTTGCCTCTCCACGTCTACTTCAGAACTGGTTTGTCAATAGCCACAGATTTCTGGAATTTTCATTGGGATTGCATTGAATTAGTGGATCCCATTAGGAAGAGCAAACAATACTGAGTCGCCCTGTCCCAATTTATTTGGTCTCGCTCGTCTCTCCCTATTTATTTATTTATTTAGTTCTTTTTGGCTTTCATCCATCACACTTTTGTTGTTTTGCTCATATAGATGTCTTTGGAAAAAAGTACCCAGTGCCCCTGGGTTTTTCTGGGGCGCCTGGGTGACTCCATTGTTAAGTGTCTGCCTTCTGCTCAGTTGTTAACCCCAGGGTCCTGGGATTGAGTCTCACATGGCTCCTTGCTCAGCGGGGAGCCTGTTTTCCCTCTCCCACTCCCCCTGCTTGTGTTCCTGCTCTTGCACTTTCTTTCTCTGTATGGAATAAATAAATAAAATATTTTTAAAAGAAGAAGACAAGGGTTTTTCTTTCTAATGGGGGTCCAGTTTATCTATTTTTAATAAATATTTCCTGACTAAGACATCTTTACCTACCCTATGATCATAATGATTTTTTTTCCTAGGTCTTCTATCAAAGAGTTTTAATTTAAGCTTTTGCATTTAGATCAGGCTCTCAGCATTTTACTTGTTTATTGTCATTGCTTTTTATTTTATTTTTTAAAAGCTATTTCTACAACTGACATGGGGCTTGAACACATGACCCCAAGACCAAGATTTAATGCTCTACTGACTGAGCCAGCCAGGCACCCCTCTAAGGACTTCAAATAAGCCATTTCACTACAGGGCTTGTTTGTTTCAGTTGATGAGTCTGTAGTCATCCTTACCTTTGTTTTCTCTCTATATGATGCATCTCTTTCCCCCTTCTGCCTTTAAGATTTTTTTCATCATTGGGTTTCAGCTACTAGTGGTAAATTTACTACAGTGTAGTAAATTTTTACTGCAATATGCCCTTGTGCATTTTTCATTGATTTATACTTTTGGGGATAAAGCTTCTTACCTATGTTTGTATTTTAAAATCAATAGTAGAAATGTTCAGCCATGATTTCCAGCCATTATTTCTTTATATAGTTTACTTAACGTCTGCTCCGGGAATCCAATTGTTTGTACATTGTATAGCTCATTATGTTTCCATAGGTCACTGCCGATCTTCCTTCTCTATTTCCTTTGGCTGAGATACTTTCTGTTCCCATGTCTTCAGCATACTGATCTTTTCTTTAAAGGTGTATAATCGGATATTAAATTTATGCCTTATAATTTCTCCTCCCCAACTTATCGTGTCTGTGTTTTCCTTTGAATCTTAAATATATTTATATTAACTATACCAGCTATTGTAAAGTTCTTGTCTGCTAATTTTATCATCTCCATCAGCTCAGGAGCTCTTTCTCCATTGACTGATGAGCCATATTTTTGTACTTCTTCACATGCTAATAATTTGAGATTAGATGCCAGGCATTTGCAGTTTTACCATATTGAGTTCACTGCTGTCTTCTAATAAAGAGAAAGAAGTTTATTCATTTTTTTATTTTTCGTTAATGGAGCAGGTAGTTAACTTACTTGCAAGTCAGATTGATATTTTTCTAGTTTGTTCTTACGTTTTGTTAAACTAGGTTGGGATTAGCTTTTATTCTTGGGCTAGGTTAGCCCTTCTCCTAAGGCATGGCCTTGAGGGGGTATCTGCTGAATGCCTCCAATGTTCAATGAAATCTCTTACTCCCCTGGGCTGAGTGTCTCCCAATAGTATGTGAACTCCAGGAGTTATTGGGATGATAAATTCTCCCAATGGCTGGTTGTTCCCCAGTAGTTGTTTGATCAGCCTCCTGGAATTTCACTCTTTACATTGACAGTTTAGCATTCATCCTAAGACTCAGGTGGACCCCATGCCAGTTTCTGAAACTCTTCCCCTTGTAGCTTCCTCCTCTCCAGTACTCTGCTCTGTAAATTCTAACTGCTTTAGCCTCCCTGAACTCTGATCTCTAGTTCCTCAGCTCGATGAGTCTTCCTTGCTGTGCTTGGATCTCCCTCCCTTTGCTCAGGTCCAGGAAATGCCTCTGGCCATATATCTGGAGAGACTAAAGGCCTCACTGAGATGCCTAAATTATAACCATTACCGCTTTTTCTGCTTCTGTACCTTCACTTGCTAACCCACGATGAGATGGAAAAATACCAGCAGACTTTCTATAGACACTCTGTAACCAGACATCCCCCTCCCAGAATTGAACCTGACAGAATGGCTGCTCCCGGACCCCTCCCCTGGCTCTGAGCCAAGAGATAACAGCCATCTGACGCCAGAGAAACCCCCACCCGGAATTGGACGTAACAGAATGACTGCTCCCGGACCCCCTGTCCGGCTCTGGGCCGAGAGACAACAACCATCTGGTTCCCCGCGGCTCGACAGGAAGACCCTGGTCAATCCTGAGGTGACACATACCCTAGCGGGGCCAACTCAGCAGTTTGAAGAATGACCCTTTGTTTGAAGAGCCCTTTGCCCTAACCAATAATCCGTTCCCAGCCTTTTCCCGCTCTGTAGCGCGCCAGTCATATTATAGAGTTCCTTTTTGATTTTCCCGCGGTATGTGGCGATTTGTTACAAGATACTATGATGTATGCTAAGTCCCTGCCTCCCCAAAAATAGTGTATAAAAAGTGTTGTGATCCTGAGCTCGGGACCTCTTAGCATCACCAGCAACGAGTACTCGGAGGTCCGGGTTGGAACTCGTAATAAATGACCCTTGCTGTTTGGCTTTGACTCTAGACTCTGATGGTCGTGTTTGGAGGGGGCCTTGGAATTTGGGCATAGCATCACCTCATTTGTTTTTCTTTTTTTCGCTTATTGCCATCTTTTACGATTTATTGCCCAGTCTGTGAAAATCATTGCTTCATAAGTTTTGTCTAGTCTTTCAATTATTTATGATAAAAAAGGCAGCTCTGGTGCCAGTTGCTCCACCATAGCTAGAATGTAGAAGTCCCTCCGCTTATAATTTTTGAAATGGACTTTGTTACTTGTCTTACAAGGTTGGTTATGAAATACACATGTGTATTTGTCTCTGGTTTTGCCTCCCTCTCTGTAAGGATCCTCACATCAGTTCCAATAGTTAGTTTCATTGCCAAAACACCTTAGGTCTAGAATAAAAAGGGTTTTTTGTTTGGGGGGATTTTGGGGTACAATTTTTTTTCTTTTGCTTGCTCTCCTTCCCCCCTTTCATCACAGCTCCCAGGATCTAAGCTCTGATCTCTGGGTCTGCAGAATTTTGCATTTCTATTTGTTCTCTTCCTGTTCGATGACATCTGGAAAATCATGCTATTCTAAGTACCCTATAATTGGATTCCATTCAAAGTTCTTAAGATTTTATATTGTGAAAGGAGTTTAGAGTAGCTGGAAAATGGGCTAAATGTGTTTGCAATAAGGTTATAAACCTCAGAGAAGCTAACCAGATCTTTAAAGTCTTATTTTGTGAGGTTAAGAGTAAATATGATCCAGAATTGTGTTATCCAATATGATAGGTACTAGCCACATGTGACCACTGATCACTTGAAGTGTGGCTACTGCCACATGTTGAAATGATAATATTTGGGGGATTTTAGTTAAATAAATTATTAAAATATATTTCTTTCTTTCTTTTTTTTTTTTTTAATGTAGCTTACAATATATTCCTACAGGACAGCACTGACCTGAAAGCACAGAGCAGGGGAAGGGGAGTGGGGTTTTAAGAAGGACAATAGCATGGCCAGTCTGCGTTTGAAACTTGACTATCAAGCAGGGTGTAGAAGAGAGACAGAAGATGGGACAGTCTGAGGGCAAAGAAAACAATGAGAAGACTGCTGTGATGACCCATGAAAGAACTGATTATCATACACAATGTTACAGAAGTTGTATCTCTATTTGATAAAGTCGCCACTTGCTGCATTAGGAGTATGGATGCAAAGTACAAATAAAATAAGTTTTCCAAAATATATGCGAGTGACTTTGTTTTGGAATGCAGATAACCAGTCTTACACACCATACACACACACACACACACACACACACACACACACACATATTAACACCTCCTGCTGTATCCATTCCTGAACATTTTTTTGGATTAACTCTAGACTAACACAGCCTGAGAGAATTTGGCCTTCTGTGGCTTCACACAAACAAGTAATCTGAAGCTGGTAGAAAGAATCTGTCCCTCCAGACTTAGATCTGCTCATTACCAACCGTGTGACCCTTTGCTTAAACTCTCTCGAGTCTCACTACTTTTTTTTTTTTTTTTTAAGATTTTATTTATTTATTTGTAAGAGACAGAGGGAGAGAGAGCAAGCGAGCACAGGCAGACAAAGAGGCAGGCAGAGGCAGAGGGAGAAGCAGGCTCCCTGCTGAGCAAGGAGCCCGATGTGGGACTCAATCCCAGGACCCCGGGATCATGACCTGAGCCGAAGGCAGCTGCCCAACCAACTGAGCCACCCAGGCGTCCCTCACTACTTTTCATAAGAAAAAGAGCTAAAGCGTCCACAGGTTCTGTGGGATATTACAGGAAAAAACTTTAAAAGTATGCAAAACTAAATAACTAATGCCATAAAACTGTAGTTTTGCTTGCTATTCTATGCCACAAAGTAAACCACTGTCATGCAAAATGGGGGGTTGACTATAACTTCACTCCCTTGGGTCTTCGCACTTAGCAAGACGCTTGCTCTGGATGGTGTGAGACATTCTTCTGTTCAGAGCAGTCTGGCCTCCTCAGGGGAGCAGTTCTCTCTCCCATTGACGGCCCTGGCAGTAGGCTGAACTGGATAAGGAAGGATAGGACAGGCTCTCTGAAGGTTAAGTAAATGAGACCCCGTTCGGCTAACAGGCGGACTATCTGGCCACACAGATGTCCCAGAGCTTTTCTTTCCCTCTGTTGAGTTGGCTATCACAAGGTTTTCAGACTCAGAACCAAAGCGTATGTCAATATTTACTTCCCCAGCAAACATTGCTCCTGGATTAGAAACTTAAATTTTTACATTTTTATTTTTAAATGTCCAAGGTTTTAGGGTCAACGTTGAGTCAATGTCAGGTAATGTGCTGTTGAGTTCAGGAGACATGAGATTATCTTTCTGAGAGTGCACTTTCAGTGGCATGGGATACCTGGGGAAGAAATGCCAAATCTCTACCATCCTTTACCGGGACCACCTCATAGCCCACAACCCTGAGACACAAGGAATAACAAAGGCCGATGGAAAGCAGAGCTTGGAAGTAGTTCCAACCCACCCACCCTGCAGGACTTGAGAATTTCCAATGTATTCAGCACGCTGTAACTCCAACTACACTTAAGTTGTATCTCAGAGCCCAGGCAACATTGGATGAATTTTCACAAAACCTTGGGATATTATGTGGCTTCGGGTTGCTTGCAAAACAATGGTCACCTTCAAAGACTAAATTGAAAAATGTCCATTAGAATTAATACTCTACAAAAACAGAGTGAAGAAGTTAGCAATTACTTTTTATAAATTAAGAACTAGCAGGAAAGGGGTTTTTTAAATAAAAAATGAGAAAAAATAATCTGTCAAAGTATTACTATTATGCATGTATACCTTCCAAATCTCTTGGTAAAAGGTACAGCCAAGGATTCAATGTTTTCTACCTGAACGTTCTTTAAAGTAGGAGAAATCATTGTACAACAAAATAATCTCTATTGGTTAAGTTAATGCTAGTTGTTATAACTGAAATATCAGTGGCTTAAAACAATGGGAACTTATTTTTTGCTCATGTAGATTTTAAAATGGATGTTTGTGGTTCATGGGTGGCTTTCCTCTAAGCAGGAAAACCAAACTCCTTCCATCCTGTGGCTCACCAGATTTCACACTTGGCCTTCAAGTTCACTGTCTTTGTGTACTTCAAGCCATGGAAGGTAAAAGCGCATAGAGGATCCTGTGTGGGTTTATGTGAACAGGACTGAAACTGGGGCATATCTGTGCACTCGCGTCTCATTGTCCAGAAGTTGATTCTGTGCCCCATCTTCCTGCAAAGGAGATAGGGTAATAGAGCCTAATGCTGTCCTCTGTAGGAAGAGGCCAGCAATCTCTGCCACATACTCCAGACGTTTCTAGATCACTGTAATTTCAAGGAAGCAATATGGCTTATAAAATTTTACAACCCAGTTCAAGAGTTGAGCCAGATTGAATTTAAGGGAAGAGCTGGCATGAAAGGCCACTGATTATATACAGTTCCCTTCTTAACTTGTATAACAGTTTGGGAAATTAAATCTTCCCCAAACATTCTAAAATTTCAATCTATTTCAGTTTTTAAAAATAATTCCCCTATGAACTCTATCTAGTCTCACTTTCAGAATTTGGTGACTGTTATTCCTAAATCTATAGCCTATATTGAATAAAGATGACCCAAATTATGGATTATGTTTTGTACTGTCTAAAATTTCCCACCTGAAAATTTGGTGTGAGTTTGGTAATTCACCAAGAATGTAGTTTACTTCAGAGTGAAATCCAGAGTTTGGCTCACACACTCTCTCTCTCTCTTTTTTTTTTTTTCATTTGTTTACTTGCTTGTTCTGAGTTAAAAGAGGTTCAGAAAATTATAGGGGTGCATGGGTGGTTCAGTCATTGAGTGTCTGCCTTTGGCTTAGGTTGGGATCCTGAGGTCCTGGGATCGAGCCCCATGTCAGGCTCCTGCTCAGCAGGGAGTCTTGCTTCTCCTTCTCCCTCTGTCTGCCACTCCCCCTGCTTGTGCACTCTCTCTCTCTGGGTCTGTCAAATAAATAAATAAAATCTTGAAAAAAGAAGAAAATTATAATTTACTAAGAGACTGTGTAGATAATTGTTTTGGAGAAATTATGCAAACTAAATTGCTTTTTGTATCCGTTTCCTCACTTGTTCACTCATCCCACCGACATGTGTTAAGGGCCTGCTATGATCGCCTCTCGGCCTTTCGGCTAAGATCAAGTATAAGGGCCTGCGATGTATCAGGTGGGCTTCACGCTGAGGGACAACAAGGCCCAGAGAATTCCATTCTTCTCAAAGTTTTTGGCCCACAACTGATCATGATGGGTGTTCAAAAGAGAGGTGTATTCCGGGGAGAGAGGGAAACCAGCTTAATCAGGGTTAGACAAGAGTCCCTAAGGAAGAGATAAAAAATGCTAAGACAAGAAGGACTCCATGGGGATTGACTTGACTCCCATCCATGGAATCCCTTCCTGGTGTCTTCTGTTCTGATTTTTCTGTCCTTCTGCCTTGCCCAACTTTCTTGAACTTTCTCCTTATACACAAATAATTTCATTGGTTTTTTTCCTGTACCTATAAACTTTGTCAGGGAACTGAATTATTCCTTGACCATTTTTTACCTGAAAATATGGCAATTTCATAGGATTCAACTTACATCTATGACAGTATCAAGCTGAATGTCTCCAATCTCTTAAAATTATGGTATCCCATTACAGTAGTTTAAAAATTTATTTTAAGCAATCTATCACCAACTGAAAACATTTCAGTTCTCCTCTATCAAATACTCTGAAATCAGAGTTCAGAGTATTTTCCCCAGACCATTTTTTTCCAAGTTGAATTTTATTTTTCTCTCCTATTCTTAATCTTATTTGATGGTGAGGTCACCATTTCCACCTCTTTGCTCTTGGAAGGACCCCCAACTCCTTTTGTCAGTTCATTTATTCTTTTCTCCATGTTATTATCGAGAAATAAGCTAGTTCTGTAGGCTATCAAACTAAAATAACAACAACTTTCCTAAAAGGAATGAGCCCTCTTGAAGAATGGCTTCTAATTTCATGCTTTTGAGGGTAAGGCAAGGTTATGCGAAAACTGCTGAAGCTGGTAAGCTTTTAGTATTTGTTTTCAAGACGGTTGTTATCAAATCTGTGAAAACAATTTAGTTTCACACAGATCCATACAGCAGCACAGAGAATTGTAAACGTAAAATTTAAAAAAAGGTGGTGGGGGAGCGCAGACTAGAATGAAATTATCACTACAATGAAATTATGGTGATTCTGAGCATTATGTAAGCTCATTGGAAGAGAACAGTCTGTATGAACCCTTTTCCCAACTTCCCACAAGGAAACTTGACCTACTCTATCAATCTTGGTTTATTTATGATTAAAATTATAAATGCACACTTGGAACGTCCTCCGTTTTCATGCCACTTTTCCATGGAACTTCTCAAACAGATAAGGTTTGCTTATAAAAGAACCCACAAGGCGCTATCTGGTTGTGTGTGGAACCTGACGGAACTGCCACGGTGAGTCAGGAACGTGCTTCCCAAACCTCATTTACTAGAATTTACCAATTTTCCTCCAGAGCGCTAACTGAACTTGAATTATGCTAATGTTTTAAAAACTTATTTAGCCACACTCAATCATATTTTTTACTTTATTTAGATGCTGCTAATCTGGACGCTATCACTGCTGCTGGGAGCAGTAGTAGGTAAGAAAAGATATTTATTTAGTGCTGTAAGTGATTTCCTGCTTCACACCTTCCAGAAAATTTGTGATGCCTGAACTCAAGCCACTATGGCATAAGGAGTAGAACAAAAAAGATACATGATTAAGAGTACAAGCTCTTGAGTACGGTTGCTAGATAAAACCTAAGATAGTTAAATTTGAACTTCAGATAAATATTTCAGATAATCAATGAATATGTGACACAAAGTCATACTAAAATGTATTCATTGTGTATCTGAAACTCTCATGTGACTTTTATTTTCATTTGCTAATCTAGCAACCCTGGCTTGGAATCAAGGGTGGAAGTTGAGCCGTTTCTACTGGCCACAGGTGTATTAACCTGAGCAAAATTCTTACCTTCTCTGTGCTTCACTATCCTCATCTGTGAAATGGGCGTATAACGCTAACACAGGATAATTGTGAGACTTACATAAGTCCTGTAAATTGTCTTACCTGGCCCCTGGCATGTAGTGACATTTTGAGAATGTCACCCCCACAACAGCTACTGCTCCTACGCCTACTATTAATTGAGACTTTATCCTCCTAGATATCCCTTCCTTTGTGTTGTTCTTTTATGAGTTAACATCCAAGCACAGTTGTGTCAAACCATAGACTTTCTGTTTGATTTTTCATGAACTGCTTCTTCATCATGGGAATCCAGAATGCTCCTCAAACATAGGTCAGAGACCTAAATTCTCAGCGAGGTAGAGATATAAAGTTTTGGCATTTGCATGAGACTTAAGCTTTCTACCCAAAGCACAACACCAGAAGATGGCTGTAAATAACTGAAAACCTCACCCCTCTCTATAAAGGATTGGAGACACAAGGTTGCTCTTTTCTTGGGCACTGGTGGCTTCTCATTGCATTGAGAAGCAAAACTGGGTCCCAGCACGGGACTGGACAGAGACACGAGGAGGGTCGGGTAGTTGTACATTGTAGAAATGAGGGACAGAAGCCTATCTTTAGCTGGGATGCTGAAGTTATTTTGTGAGTACATTGATAGGAAGATGTCTGGGAATGCAGAGGAAGCAAAGAGCCCACAAAATGTAATTTAACTCATATTTTGGCAGAGAGACCATTAAAAAAAGAGAATTCTGATTAAACTAACATCCTTGAAATGCTTTTGGGTGATTACAGGAAAAGAAGTCTGCTTCCCAAGACTTGGCTGCTTTAGTGATGACGCCCCATGGGCAGGAATTGTGGAAAGACCCCTCAAAATACTGCCTTGGGCTCCAAAAGATGTCAATACTCGCTTCCTCCTGTATACTAATGAGAACCCGAATAACTTTCAAGTAAGAGAACTCACTGTTTTCAGAACTACGTCCTATCCATTTTATGTAATAAGAATACTAAATTTTTAAGTTTTCCAAAGAAACAAATTAGTGGAATTTGCATCTTTGTAGACTTTTGGGGCAGTGAGGTTAAGTATTATTTTACGTAACTGTATAAAAGGTCCATTAACTTGATTAATGGATTAACTTAATTATTCTCTTTGTTTTAATTTAGATTCACTTTATTTTCTTTTTCTTTAAGATTTTATTTATTTATTTGGCAGACCACAAGTAGGCAGAGAGGCAGGCAGAGAGAGAGGAGGAAGCAGGCTCCCTGCTGAGCAGACAGCCCAATGCGGGGCTCCATCCCAGGACCCTGAGATCATGACCTGAGCCGAAGGCAGAGGCTTTAACCCACTAAGCCACCCAGGCGCCCCCACTTTATTTTCTATTAAAGAATGATTGATATGCAATATGGCATTAGTTTTAGGTGTACAATGTAGTGATTCGTTATATAAAACCATTATGAAATGATCATCATAATAAGTCTAGTTACCATGTCACCATACAAAGTTGTTACAATATTTTTGGCTATATTCTCCATGCTGTGCATTACATCCTCTTGTCTTATTTATTTTACAACTGAAAGGTTGTACCTCTTAATTCCCTTTATCTAGTTCATCCATCCCCCCCACCTCCATCCCTGCTGGCTACCATTTCAATTTACTCTCTGTATCTATGAGTCCTGTTTTGTTTTGCTTATTCATTTGTTTTGGTTTTTTAGATTCATATATAAGTAAAACCATATGGTACTTGTCCTAGCTAACTTATTTCATTTAGCATAATACTCTCTAAGTCCATCCACGTTGTCATGAATGGCAAGATTTCATTCTTCTTATGGTTGAGTAATATTGCTATGTATCTTTATATAG
This sequence comes from Mustela lutreola, assembly GCF_030435805.1. Lineage (NCBI taxonomy): Eukaryota > Metazoa > Chordata > Mammalia > Carnivora > Mustelidae > Mustela > Mustela lutreola. The sequence goes on along the minus strand of NC_081293.1, from coordinate 13,896,870 downwards.
ATATATATAATATTATATGTTATATGTAATAATATATATTATATATCTTCTTTATTCATTCATCTATCAGTGAACATCTATCTTGGTTATTGTAAATAATACTGCAGTGAACATAGTGCAAATTTCTATTCAAATTAGTGTTTTCATTTTTTTCAGATAAAAACCTAGAAGTGGAATTGCTGGATCATATGGTAGTTCTATTTTTAATTTTTTGAGGAACATCCATTCCATTTATTATTGGTAACTGCACCAATTTACATTCCCACCAACAGTGCATGAGGGTTCCCCTTTTCCACATGCTCACCAACACTTGTTAATTCTTGTCTTTTTAATAATAGCCATTATGACGGGTGTGATGTGATAGCTTACTATGGTTTTGATTTGTATTTCCCTGGTGATGAGTGATGTTGAGTGTCTTTTCATGTGCCTTTTGGCATCTGTATATCTTTTTTGGAAAAACATCTATCTAGATTCTCCACCTATTATTTTATCCGACAAATTTTTTTTCTGATATTGAGCTGTATGTGTTCTTTATATAACTTGGGTGTTAACCCCTTAATAAATATACCATTGGCAAATATCTTCTGCCATTCAGTAGATTGTCTTTCATTTTTGTTGATGGTTTCTTTTGCTGTACAAAGGCTTTTTCGTTTTATGTAGTCCCATTTGTTGACCTTTTCTTTTGTTGTTCTTGTCTAAAAATATTGCTAAGCAAAAAATATTGCTAAGGCCAATGTCAAAGAAATTACAGCCTATGTTTTCTTCTAGGAATTCTATGGTTTCAGGTCTTACATTTTGTCTTTACTCTGTTTTGAGTTTATTTTTTTATATGGTGCAAGAGTGGGTTCCAGTTTCATTCTTTTGTTTATGTCTGTCCAACACCATTTATTGAAGATCCTATCTTTTTCCCACTGTATATTCTTGCCTCCCTTGTTGTACACTAGTTAACCATATAAGTGCAGGCTTATTTCTGGGCTATTTTGTTCCCTTGATCTATGTTTCTGTATTTGTGCCTGTGCTTTATTGTTTTGATTACTGTAGCTTTGTAGTATTGTTTAAAATTGAGAGTTTTGTTTTTCTTTTTCAAGATTGTTTTGGCTACTCAGGGTCTTTGGTGGTTCCATATAAATTTTAGGATTATTGTTCTAGTTCTATGAAAAGTGTCATTGATGTTTTTATATGGATTGCTTTGAATTTGTGTGGCATTGAACTGCTTTGGGTAGCATGAACATTTTAATATTAATTCTTCTAGTCAGTGAGCAAGGTAATATTTTCATTTATTTGTGTTGCCTTCACCTTCTTTCATCAGTGTCATAGTTTCCAGAAGATAGGTCTTTCACTTCTTTGGTTAAATTTATTCCTAGGTATTTTATTCTTTTTGATGCAATTATGAAAGATTGTACTCTTAATGTCTCTTTCTGATAGCTCATTATTATGTATAGAAATGCTACAAATTTCTGTATATTGATTTTGTATCCTGCGACTTATTGAATTCATTTTTTAGTTCTAATAGTTTCTTGGTGGAGGCTTTAGGGTTTTCAATATATAGTATCCTGTCATCTGCAAATCCTGACAGCTTTACTTCTTCTTTTCCAGTTTGGATGATTTTATTTCTTTTTCTTGCCCAGCTGCTGAGGCCAGGATTTACAACACTATGCTGAATAAAAGTGGCAAGAGTGGGCATCCTTATTTTCTTCCTGATTTTAGAAAAAGAAAAGCCTTCAGCTTTCACTATTGAGTATGCTGTTAACTGTGGGTTTGTCATATATGTCTTTTATTAGTTGGGTTATATATCCTCTATGCCCAATTTATTGAGGTTTTATCATAAATGAATGTTGAATTTTGTCAAATGCTTCTTCTGTATCCATTGAGATGATCGTATGATTTTTATTCTTTGTTTTGTTAATGTGCTGTATCACATTGGTTGATATGTAGATATTGAGCCATCCTTGCATCACTGAAATAAATCCCACCTGATCATGATAAATGATCCTTTTAATGTATTTTTGAATTTAGTTTGCTGCTATTTTGTTGAAGATGTTTACATCTATGTTTATCAGGAATATTGGTCTGAGTTTGTTTGTTTGTTTGTTTTATAGTGTTTGGTTTTGGTATTAGATTAATGCTAACTCTGTAGAATGAGTTTAGAAACATTCTTTCCTCTTCAGTATTTTGGAATTGTTTGAGAAAGATAGGTTTTAAGATTTCTTTAAATGTTTGGTATAATTCACCTGTGACTCTGTCTAGTCCTGGACTTTTGTTTGCTGAGAGTATAATTACTGATTCGATCTCCTTACTAGTAATTGGTCTGTTCAGATTTTATATTTCTTTCTGATTTAGTCTTGAAAGATCATCTATTTCTAGGACTTTGTCCATTTTTTTCTAGGTTGTCCAACTTGTTGTCATATCACAGTTAGTAGTAGTCTCCTATAATCCTTTGTATTTCTGTAGTATAAGCTGTAACTTCTTTTTCACTTCTCATTTTATTTATTGGCCCTCTCTGCTTTTTTCCTTAATGAGTCTGGCTAAAGGTTCATCAATTTTGTTTACAATTCAGAGAAATAGTTCTTAAGTTTTATTGATCTTTTCTATAGTTTTTTTAAGTCTCTATTGCATTTATTTCCACTCTGATATTTATTATTTCCTTCCTTCTATTAATTTTGGGTTTTATTTGTTCTTCTTTTTTTAGTTCCTTTAGGTATGAGGTTAGATTATTTATTTGAGCCTTTTCTTATTTCTTGATGTGGGCCTGTATAACTATAAACTCCCCTCTTAGAATGGCTTTTGATGTGTCCCATAGATTTTTGAACATTGCATTTACATTTTTATTTATCTCAAGATATTGATTTAACTAGATCTTCAATTTCTTCCTTGACCCGTTGGTTGTTTAATAGCATGTAGTTTAGTCTCCACCTGTTTGTATTTTTTTCCAGTTTTCTTCTTATAGTTGATTTCTAGTTTCATACCAGTGTTGTCATAAAATATGTTTGGTATGATTTCAATCTTCTTAAATCTATTGAAGCTTGTTTTGTGGCCCAGCATTTGACTTATTCTGGAGAATGTCCGCATGTACTTGAGAAGAATGTGTATTCTGTTGTTTGGAGATAGAATGTTCTGTGAATATATGTTAGTCCATCTGTTCTAAGGTGTCATTTAAAATCACTTTTTCTTTATTGATTTTCTGTTGGGAGATCTATACATTGATGTAAACACAGTGTTAAATCCCCCTGCTATTATTGTATTACTATCAATTTCTCCCTTTGCGTCCATTAATATTTGCTTTATATAATTAAGTGTTTCTATGTTGAGTGCAGAAATTTTTACAAGTGTTGTATTTTCTTATTGGATAAATCCCTTTATCTTTACATAAATTCCTTATTTGTTTCTTATTATAGCCTTTGTTTTAAAGTCTATTTTGTCTGATACAAGTATTGCTACTCCAGCTTTCTTCTTGTTTCCATTTACTTAGAATACCTTTTTTTTCATCCCCTCATTTTTAGTCTGCATGTGTCTTTAGATCTGAAATGATCTAAAATGATCCAGTAGACAACCTATAGATTGGTCTTGTTTTTTTTAATCCATTCAACCACCCTATGTCTTGACTGGAACTTGATATCATTTTTATCCTACCTCTATGTCACCATGTAATAAACACTCTGTCACCATGTAATAAACCTCTATGTCACCATGTAATAAACACTCTGTCACATGTCACCATGTAATAAACACTCTATAATAAACTATATTATATATAATATATGTATACATATATATAAACTCTCCCAATATTATATATAATCTCCCAGCATTATATATGTGTGTGTATGTGTGTATAAAATTTTACACACACATACACACACACGAAGCCTTCTGTTGTCTGGAAACAAAACCTCTACATCAATATTATAGCATACATTTATTCTGAGTAGAACAACTGCAAAAATGTTATGATGTCTGGAACTTGGTGCTTGCAAATAGCCTGCCTGAAATAGGAGAATCCTTATTCACAAGGATCTCAAGTCTTGATGGTGTTCTCCTACCTGCTGTCTTCCTCCATGTACGAAGGGTTCTATTGGACATAAAAGAAACTGAACATTAAACACTTTTCTTCCCTAAATAGGAACTTGCTGCAGATCCATCAACTATCACAAACTCCAACTTCAAAACAGATAGAAAAACCCGCTTTATTATTCATGGATTCATAGACAAGGGAGAAGAAAACTGGTTGTCCAATCTATGCAAGGTGAGACATGATAATCAATTAAGGGAAGGTTGTTCCCAGAATGATGATTAACAATGGGGAAGGCACAGGTTGCAACCAATCAGGACAAATACCAACCACTTTGGCATTCATCTGACTCTCCTGAGGGTTCAAGGGGAGGTACAAGGGGTGGTAGGGTGTAGAGGGTACCAGGGACAGTCAGGGCAGCAAGGTTGGCAAGCAGTTGGTGGCTCTAGGTAGTGGTTATTTAATAACTAATACAGAGATATTTCAAAACTTTAGCAACAGATGTTGCCCTACTGATGCAATATTAGTTGTGTTTTCAATAACTTTAATTTTTTCAGTAGGTTTTCATTTCTATATGAAGAACTAAGATAACTTATTTTGCCCAAACTAATTGTTTTCCTTTGATTTTCACTTGCTACTCTTTGATCTCTGATGGTAGCAATAACTGGGAAAACTGTGTAGGTTTTCATTTTCGGCTTCTGTTGTTTCAACCATAGTGATCCAATTTTCTTTAATTTGCCTTTGGCCGTGTGCCCCATGATAATGAAGAACTAAAAGATAGAAAATCAAATAGAACATATTTTTCCTAGCAACTGCCAGTGCTTGAGGAACATTATTCTTGATTCATCTATTCAACAAGCATTAGTGGCCAGCATGGAGCACAGGTGCAGTCATTTCTTCCAAGGTCCAAAAAACAAGACACAACGGTCCTCCTAAACACTTCTAATTTCAGACCTGTCTATGACTTGAGCCAAAGGCTGGATTGAATCAACTCTAGAGACTATCCACCGATCCTGAAGACCGACAACATAAACGGGCTTCACTTCACAAGTTTAAAAATAATCAGCAAAACCCTAATTTGTCTTCTAAAATAATTTAAGCTGATGATTGTTAAGGGGAGGGTAGAAATAAATTTTTATACAATGAAGGAAAAAGACAAAGGGATTCTTAGCTCAAAGGGAATGTAAATTTTTTTAGATAAGTGTATCTAAAATTTCTTAGATATGTGTACACAATCTTCGCAGGCCCTCTGCCAAGCAACTACATGGTTGCTTTATGGTAAAAACAAACAAACAAACAAACCCCCCCCCCAAAAAAAAAACCCAAAAATGGATTACCCTAGAAGGTCAAAGGTCCTAGACTCTAGTTCTGACTCTATCCTTAGCCAACCATGACATTAGCAAATCATTTTCCCTCTTTGGAGATTTCTATCTATAAAATAAAAGAATTGGAGGTGATTTATAAGATTGCTTCATCCTCCTGAAAGTCTTGGGGAAAAGGTGAGGATATGTATAGCCATACACATACCCAAACAAACAAAATTCCTCCCAGATCTAATATTCATGAAACTATCATTGACCTGCATCAACAAAGCTTCCAGTATATATCTAGTGGGTTATGCTTTTATGTGAAGTAATTCATCAGTAATATAAAATAAAATATTTTCATCCAAAAACTTTGATTATTCTTTCCATCATGGAAAAGCTTACCCATTTATGTTCAGTATATTTATTTAAGGGAGCCCTAACATAGCCTTTCATTTATTCATTCATCCAGTAAATATTTATTGAACACCTACTATGTGCAAGGAACTATTTGAGGCACTGAGGATACAGCAGTGAACAAAACATTCCTGCGATGCCTTCTAGTAAGGGACAATGTCCTGGGATGTATTCTAGTAAGGACAATGTAGGCTTATGACATTTATGATGCTCTGATGAGACAATCCACTGTACCCCATTTTATACATTTTTCCCTGCAACAAATGTCTATGCATCTGTTACAGTAGATAGCCCCAGAATCCAGTTCCTGCTATGGCCAGACCTTAAATTTGGAGCCAATGTTAAACTTCAAAAGGAATTTCATATCCGTAGTTTTGTTCATTGTTGTGGGTTAAAAATAAGCTTGATGATGTACAAGTCATAGAGGAAATTTACCCTCATTCTCAAATGTGTTAATTATGGATTCATAAATATCCTGAATTCTTTATTTATTGTTTCTGTTCCATCAGAACCTGTTCAAAGTGGAAAGTGTGAACTGCATCTGTATAGACTGGAAAAGTGGCTCCCGCACTGGTTACACGCAGGCGTCCCAGAACATCCGGATTGTGGGGGCAGAAGTGGCTTATTTTGTTGAAGTTCTTCAGGTAACTCCCTCTAGGTTGTATAAAAGTCCATGCACATTGCTCTCCAGATTCTCTGTAAAAATTTTTTTTAAAATTGCTGTAGGCATGGTAATTACTAAAGACATTCCTCTACTGAGATTTGACTTTCCCTGTGGTTGGAAAGGAAAATGCAAAATCAATCAATCAATCTAGATTTAGGTTTCATCAATATTCCTCTTAAAATTAAAAAAAAAAAGTAGTTGTTTTTTTTTTTAAGTGATGTTACTCAAGCAATTGGGTAGGTTGCTGCTACTGAATTCCATCAGTATTCCTTTCATTTTACCATTTATTAAACCAAGTAGGTGTGATAATGTTAACTTCAAGATGAAAGTACCTTGGTTTTGGTTCTGTTTTTAATTTTTTTTTAACAGAGCACAATGACACCAAACTAACTAAAACTTTAAAAAAATGTTAAACAGGAATCTCCTTAAGTAATTGTTTTATTATTTGCTAACCCATATATTTGCTTTACCACTTCTGGGTAACAATTCCTTATACCCAGCAAGGGTTCCTCTACATAGTAAAACAACAAAAGAGAGCCCAGATTCCACCAGCTTAAACATTAGACCATTACCATTTTCCATGACAACTAAACAAAAAGTCACGAAAAGCAGTTGCTTTGAAGGGGTGGCATGTTTTCATGTTTTGCAAGGATCCCCTTCTGTGTCCATCTTGAAGTTTGCAGTATTAGGAAATATTCTGAAGAAATTTTCTTTCCAACAGTCAGCGTTTGGGTACTCACCTTCCAATGTCCACATCATTGGCCACAGCCTTGGCTCGCACGCAGCTGGAGAGGCGGGAAGGAGGACCAACGGGACTGTTGGGCGAATCACAGGTTGGTCAAAACAGTAAATACTGAAAAGTTGGACTCAGTGTAGCCTATAGGAGGTCCAAACAGATGGAAATTTGGCGTTTTCTGAATTGGGCCACACGATCAGCAATCAGTCTGTTCTGAGGCCTTGTGATTTTTTGTTGATATTGATCTTTGGCCTACAGAGCCATATTTAACATATATATATATATATATATATATATATATATATATACACACACACACACACACACACATATATAATATGACTAAAATTTTAATTAAGAACATCAGGAGGTCTATTTTTCTATTGTCAGGCATTCACAAAGGACAAGTTTCCTAAATAGAATAAATAGCATAAATAATAGAATAAATAATAAAGATAATTAAACCCAAGAAGCTCAAAAATGCATAATTACTTACATTCTGCTTCAGTAGTAATTGATAATTATCCCAGACCTCATTGAACACAAACCAAGAGTGGCAGGGGACAGGTGATCAGGATGGGCTAACCAATTCTGCATGCTCTCATTAGATAAAAAATAGTATCTCACAAATCTCAGACTGGTTGCATTTGGCAGTGGGATCACATGGTATATACCCAGGCCCTAAAACAACTTTGCAACCTTATAGGAAAGACTTTGCTGTCCTGGATCTGTAAGGGGACCACTTTAGGGAGCACCCACTTTCCTCTTCCATCATCCCACTCTGTCTCTGACCTTCTGACTCTTTTTGATTTTGGATAAATTGGTCACATTTGGATTGATGGGGGCATCTAGATGTCTATCATTAGTTTGCTGGAGACAACATTCTTTCTCATAATCCGTAAATGTTTACAAGAGCCTGCTCAGCCAGGCCCTCTGTAAAGCTGTGGTCTTGGTGACCATGAATACCGAAGTCTTGCCCTCACAGGATTTTGCAGTAGAATAGGGACTCCTTTATCCTGACCAGCTTTTAGGAGTCTCCCAGAACCTGTCTCTTTCCTTGTAACTGCTGTTAGTAGCTGGGATTGTCCCAGGGATTAAGCATCCATAAGTAGAACCAAATCCCATGGTTTGAAGAAAATTCACTATCATGCAAATAGAAAATTAGACACAGAAAGTGTAGGAAAATGATAAGATCAGGAAGAACTAGCTTATCCCATTCCAGGCCTAAGTCATGGCTCCTGCCAATGCTTGCACTTGAGTGGGTAATTAATGAAGAAAGCTCAATGTGGGTGTACACTGATATTAACACGACACATTCTATTTACCTTAGGGTTGGACCCAGCTGAACCTTGCTTTGAGGGCACGCCTGAACTAGTCCGACTAGACCCCAGTGATGCCCAGTTTGTGGATGTAATTCACACAGATGGTGCCCCTATAATCCCCAACATGGGTGAGTCCTTCAAGTCATCTGCCAGTGTTTCTGAGTCCGTATAGTAGAGTGTTCTAAAGTGTTTGAGTCTATACATCAACATCAACTTTCTCATATTTTAATATTCCTTAGGTTTTGGAATGAGTCAAACTGCAGGCCACCTAGATTTCTTTCCAAATGGAGGAAAAGACATGCCCGGATGTCAGAAAAACATTCTCTCTCAGATTGTTGACATAGATGGGATCTGGGAAGGTAAAACCATTACGTGCATGAAGAGATTTTCATAGGGCAAAATTTGTGTTTCACTTTTTACTAAACTTGCTCAATATTTTGGTACAGGTCTCATATTTTCTACAACAAAGGACTTTTAATCCAAAATATAGGCTTTTCTCTGGGGAAAGTGGGCAGGAGGAGACTGTAGAAAGACAATGTATTTGTAGTCAACTTTCCAATTCAGAATTTCCTAATTCAGGGAATGCTTTAGTAAGTTGTCCTTCTATCTATATGGACGAATTTCTTCCTTTTTCAAATGACGAATTTCTTTGTTCTGAAGTTATTTTTCTATTTCATTTAGCTATGGCATTTCTATTAAAATCTTAAATGACATTTAATTTCTAATTGCATCACAAATCATAAATATACTTCATGGATGACTCTGTTCCATGACCACCATGAGCTCCCACGAATTAGAAAATTCTATTCAACCACCATGTTCTAATTGTGACATTACCTTGGAAAAATAAAATCTGTTATTAATGTATACTGTCTGATTTCAAAGGAACTCGTGACTTTGTGGCCTGTAATCACTTAAGAAGCTATAAATATTACTCTGATAGCATCCTCAACCCTGATGGCTTTGCTGGATTCCCTTGTGCCTCTTACAGCGTTTTCACTGCAGTAAGTAGAAGCTGCCTTGTACCTAAAGAATTTTGTGTGGGCAGCCAGAATAGCTCAGTTGGGAGAGCGTCAGACTGAAGAATTTTGTGACCATCGCCTCTCATGACGAGTGTAGTTCACCGTATGTGATGTGACATGCATTCAATGAATGCCACTATATGATTGCCACATTATACTTTTAATTATATATATATATTATTTATTTATTTGTTTGCTTATTTGACAGAGAGAGATATCACAAGTAGGTAGAGAGGCAGAGAGAGGGGGAATGCAGGCTTCCTGCTGAGCAGAGAGCCCCATGTGGGACTTGATCTCAGGACCCTGAGATCATGACCTGAGCCAAAGGCAGAGGTCTAACCCACTGAGCCACCCAGGTGCCTCTATATATTTTTATTTTTTAAAGAAATATAGTTGACATATGTATTTATCATAATAGTGATGAGACATTGGAGAACTTTAGAAAAATGGGCTTGTGTACTGAGATGTTCCATATCTACATTGTTCTCTATCCCTTCAGTGTGTATCAGGCAAAAATTCAAACTTGTTTTAGAAATAATTATTACTAAAAAAAAGTCTATGGACATCTGAGCTATGGCTACAGGATGCTGATAAATACGGAAAACTTGTCTTAGATGCTGACCCTATAAAACTATATCATTATGTGCTTGTGGATATTTCTGTGCAATCTCATAATTGTCAAGTTTTTGTTTGCTTGCTTGCTTTTGAGTTTTCATCTTGTTTGGTATTCGCTAGGTATCTGGATTAGGATCCTTACATGTAATCTTGAAAATTATGTATCTGTTGCCTGTTAATTTTTATCGTTCTTCCTTTCACTATAATTTTTCACTATAAAAATATACAACCTATGTATATTTAATAAAGACAATTTTAAATAACACATCAGGTGAAGTCATAATTATCAAGATGTATAACTTAGTGTCAAAGAGAAAGGACCTGAAAGCTGGTTTCACCATTAATTGGCTGAATAATTTGGACAAAATATTTAACCTCTCTCTAAGGCAGTTTTTTCCATTTCTAAATGTAAATAATAATGGTAGACTCCATTGGTTTTGTGGGAGGATTTAATGATATATGTTTTAGTTCATTCCTTAGTTCAGAATCTGAACTCTAATAATTGGCATTCAGCAACTGTTGGTTATGTGTGTTGGGAGGATACATAGTACAGCTGTGCACAAAGAAGATCACCATCCCCTTCCTTTGGTTTAACTTTATTTTTATCGTGTTCCCCAATCTTTAGATAATGGGGAAAATTAACAAAGAAGCTTTAGGTTTTATTCAGTTAAAATTTAGTCTGAGTTCAGTAATATAAACAGTCTTTTTAGGTGATGCTCAGACACTTTTATAAGGAAAAGTTCTCAGTTTTGCATATTTCTCAGCCTTTGGACCCTTTCATCATCTTCTCTCCAAGCTGGTATTGGGCACAGTGGTTATGGTGCTGGTGGCCAGTATGTGTGTAGGGCAGAGGGGAGGACCTGGGGGTCTGCATTATTGATGGATGTGCTGCTGGTGTCTGCAGATAATGTTTAGGAACATCAACTCTTCTGGCTTGGCCATCTTCCCCATAGAACTCTGGCCATTTCCTCCTGACGGGCTCAGTCTCTCCTTAACTTTTGTTAGACGCAGACCCTGAGACTTGGCCCAGTCCCCATCTGGTTCATTGATCCAAGAGTCTGCCCCTTGCCTCTACTGTGGAGTAGGATTACCTTTCCACAGAAGAAATTATGATGTTTGCCCTCCCCACTCTGTTTCTCCCTCTTCCTCTCTTCTTCCCATAATTCCTGGCCCAGAAAGAGAACATTTTTCCTAAGTGATACATGTATTCTCCACACCCCAACCTCACAGTGAGGACTTAAGGGCCAACTGGGGCATTTTCTGTTCACACTAGGAAAATTCTGAGGTCCGAATCCTTCAGACCTTAATATGCTAAAGTGGGAAATGAAAAATGTGAGAAAAACCTGACTCCTAATGGATACTATTTTGCATATTGGAGCTGATGATCACCCCTTGCTCTTTCTTTTGCAATCTTTCTAAAATAAAGTCTAACTACCTGTAGGCTAATGGATGTCTTGAGCAACATACAGAAGCAAAAGAGAAAAGATTAAAATATATGTATAAGTATATATTTAAATTCCCTTTTATGTATGATTTTTTTGTATTTTTGTTAGTATTGTGTTATTTAACAATCAAATTTGTCATTGTAACTAATGAAATGCATTTTCTACCTTTGCTGAAACACTGTGAAAGTTGTCTTTTGCCATCACGACAGAATTGGCTTTCAAATATTTGAACTGCAACAACAGGTGGAAAAAGATGACACGCTGTTAAAAAGAAAGAGTGTCCTCATTCATCATTTGTTAATTTCCCCTAGAACAAGTGCTTCCCCTGCCCAAGCGGAGGCTGCCCACAGATGGGTCATTACGCTGACAGATTTCCTGGAAAAACAAACGGAGTGAACCAGATATTTTATCTAAACACTGGTGATGCCATTAGTTTTGCTCGTAAGTATTATATGTGCCTTAAATTCAACATGCTATGTATTTTACCATGTTCAGTGAAATGTGTGGAACTGTTCTTCAGTACAAAAGTGGTAAATGCTCCTTTCCAACATGGAAAACTTTTCAAAAGCTCTTATGTTCAATGTAACTCTGGCTCATTGGGGTAAAAGAGCAGAATTTGGGAGCCCGAATGAACAATGATAGGAATCTCCCTGAGGGCTTGTGATGACGAACATTTTTTCATGTGTCTGATAGCCATTTGTATGTACCTTACACCAGTTAGAATGGCCAAAATTAACAAAACAGGAAACAACATGTGTTGGAGAGGATGTGGAGAAAGGGGAACCCTCTTAAACTGTTGGTGGGAATGCAAGTTGGTGCAGCCTCTTTGAAGAACAGTGTGGAGATTCCTCAAGAAATTAAAAATAGAACTTCCCTATGACCCTGCCATTGCACTCCTCGGTATTTACCCCAAGGATACAGATAGAGTGAAAAGAAGGGCCATCTGTACCCCAATGTTTATAGCAGCAATGGCCACGGTCGCCAAACTATGGAAAGAACCAAGATGCCCTTCAACAGACGAATGGATAAGAAAGATGTGGTCCATATACACTATGGAGTATTATGCCTCCATCAGAAAGGATGAATACCCAACTTTTGTAGCAACATGGACGGGACTAGAAGAGATTATGCTGAGTGAAATAAGTCAAGCAGAGAGAGTCAATTATCATACGGTTTCATTTATTTGTGGAGCATAACAAATAGCATGGAGGACATGTGGAGTTAGAGAGGAGAAGGGAGTTGGGGGAAATTGGAAGGGGAGGTGAATCATGAGAGACTATAGACTCTGAAAAACAATCTGAAGGGTTTGAAGTGACGGGGGGGTTGGGGTACCAGGTGGTGGGTATTATAGAGGGCACAGATTGCATGGAGCACTGGGTGTGATGAAAAAATAATGAATACTGTTTTTCTGAAAATAAATAAATTAAAAAAATAAAAATAAAAATCTGGGAGAACAAAGAAAAAAAAAAAAAAACAATGTTAGGAAAAGGAATTTCTTCATGTTTTATTCTGGTGCCAAATTCAGGAGATTACTTTTGCTCCAGACTCTTCCAACTCAGTCAGAGATTTCACAGAAGCAAAATTCTGAGGTTCTATACAAGCACAAAAGTAATCCGGAAGAGAGATACCAAAGATCGTGGGAATGGTAGGGAGTTGACAGATTTAAGAGATATTTAGGGTGGGAAGCTCCATGGATGATAGGAATTAGCAAGTACAGGGGTGGTGGGACATGTTCCTTCCTGGGTTGCAGAGGAAGAAACTATTTAGACTAGTGGGGTTGGCTGCACTGCAAAAAATAAGCCAAGTTTTATTCCCTCCTCAATCTGGCCCAGGCTAGCTCTAACTGGCATAAGCTGCTAGTTAACTATGGACTAGTACCACAAAATGGTTACCATAACTTAATACCATTCTGATGGCAAGGTAAAGCTGAATTAATAGATTTTTTAAAATAAATGTAGACCATGTAGACAAAAAAAAAAAAAAAAAAAAAATGGACTCTAAAATGTGATGACCTATGAAAATAGTAAATTGAGCGGTATCTGGGTGGCTCAGTCCGGTAAGCACTTGACTTTGGCTCAGGTCATGATCTCGGGGTCCTGTAATCAAGCCCCACCCACATTGAGCCCCCTGCTCAGTGGGGAGTCTGCTTGTCCCCCTGTTCCTCCCCCAACTTGTGCTATTTCTCTCTCTCAAATAAATAAATAAAATCTTTAAAAAGTAGTAAACTGATGAAAATGTCATACTCTACCCTCTTCCCACTTTCTTTTATCTTTTCTCTTTTTGGATTTTATTTATTTTATTTTAGAGAGAGAGAGAGTTCGCCAGCTGGGGAAAGGCAGAAGGACAGAGAGAGAGAGAGAGAGAATCCCCAAGCAGACTCCACACAGAGCTCAGAGACAGACACAGGACTTGATCTCAAGACTGTGAGATCATGGCCTGAACTGGAACCAAGAGCTGGAGGCTTAACTGACTGGGCCACCCTGGTGCCCCCTTCCTACTTTCTTTCAAGATATAGTTCTTATAATATTCAAAATAAATTGTTAGGTTAAGAAACTGAAAACAGAAATATTATGACTTACATATACTACTTGATATCTATGGACTTTGGAAAGATTCTGTGCTCCTGCCTTGGCTTCACACCTGTCTTTGGAACATTTTGGTAAGGGAGATTATTTGATTGGAAGAACAATCAATCCTATATATAAATTATCCAAAATTCAGCAGCAAGGGCATCCAAGTAAGCCTGTTTTTAGCATATTTTCTCTACAAACTGACAGTTTGCAAATATTTTCCCCCTGTGCAGGATGGAGGTATAAGGTGGCTGTGACATTGTCTGGGAAGAAGGTTACGGGACACGTGCTAGTTTCTTTGTTTGGAAATAAAGGAAATTCTAAACAGTATGAAATTTTCAAGTGAGTAAAATATTATCCTACACTTCTTAAATGTTGGAATTCTTTGCCCATATAATGCAGTTATGAACATATGCATTTATTCATTATATATGGGAATAGAGTACCACCACACGTCATTCCAAGGAAGAGATCATTTTATCTTATACCTTAGTACATTACAGAATTCTGTTTCTGAATTTTTTCTCTGCTAGTTCCTGAGAAAACCACTGATGTTTGCTTTGATGCATGGCATCTGATTTATAATCAGTAAATAATTTTTCTGCCCACAAAACCACCGGGAAAAGATGACATGATGATGTCATCTTTCATTAAGTTGTGGGAGGTTTGTGACTAAAACACATTTGAAGTTTTATTAAACTAAGGATGACTTTAAAGGAATATGAGTTATTGTTGGCAAATGACCTACCACTGAGTTGGCATATGTGTCTGCATTTAATACCTTAGAAGAGCGAATGTACCGTCAATCACCTTACTAGAGATACATTGTAAGCTCATTTTAGAAATATATATGTCTATATTTGTATGTTCATGTATGTTTTCATTAACTTCTCAACTCCCAAGGGGTACTCTCGAGCCAGACAGCACTCACTCCAATGAATTTGACTCTGATGTGGACGTTGGAGATTTGCAGAAGGTTAAATTTGTTTGGTACAACAGGGTGATCAACCCAACTCGACCCAGAGTGGGAGCATCCAAGATCATGGTGGAAAGAAACGATGGAAAAGTGTAAGTAATAAAAACCCCAAGAGATTTGCAGTCCCGAGTCACCCACACTATTCCCACTGGAAGTCTGCTGTAGGCTCAATCTCCGACAATGGTTCTCCTAAGCCATGGTCACCGTTGCTTCCTAGTACCTTCTGTTTCTTTAGGAAAGAGAGCAGAATTTTCGGGGAAGAACTTTGAGGGATTTGTAGATACGAATGTGTCATTTGATGCAAGTAAAGTGTTAAACGGAGAATCTGGCTTCATGACCCTGAAGTGGAAAGAGGGATTTCATTGAGCAACTGAGCCTTGTGTCCTAGGTCTGACAGCAGGTCACTGGCTGCCTGCGGGGAGGGGAAATGGGCAGGGTCAAGAAGGAGAGATTAAAAAGGAACAGAAGAGCAATTTGGGGTAATGGATATGTTTACTCTCTTGATGGTGGTGACGGGATGAGAGTACTATTTTCTTGTCTCCATTAAAGATAATTAAATGAAAGCTCGGTACCATAATTCGTAGGCAGGAAATTTGACTTCAGCAAGTTCTTAACGACCACAAAACAAATTCAGTTCACCTTTATTCATATACAGATCATGTGTGCCCTTCCTTTCTCATGTCCTTTACCCCTAGTAGTGTTTAACCTTTAATTTTCTATCTGCGAGTCTGCTGGCCATCAGACCACAGGGGGGGAAATGAAGACAAAAAGAAGAGAGCGTCTTCTGAGTACCTTTTATGTACCAGGCCCTTTGCACATGCTTATGTATGTCATTGAAGAAAATGAGCTCCTAGGCAAACTAAGTTTTGTTCAGTCTTAGTGAGTAATGCTAGTCATTTCAATTTGGTTATTGAATTAAGTAAGAATGCCTAGTGAAGGTAACACCAGGACCTCAGAAATTTCCCTAGGGCTGATTTTTTATCATGCCACTGACCCTGCCCTTCCTAGGTTGCACTGATTGACAATAGCCAAGTGTTTAGTGGGTGCTTTAGGATATGGCAAATGAACGCTCCCTGTTCTTGGGGACGTCCAATGACACTTCCTCTCGGCTCTTGCGCAGCTATGGAAGAACACTGGAAAGGAAAATGCAGTCCTTTATACAGAAGAGGTCTGTGTTCCCTTGGCCAGTGTCTGGTCTCAGGCACAGGGAGTGGATCTTGCTCAGACTGGGGAGATGAGAGGCTGTGTTACGCTCAACACACCAGTGCTCCACCAGGAAAAGCTGACTTTCTGTTGTTTCTCTCTGCAGGTTCAACTTCTGTAGTCAAGAAACCGTGAGGGAAGATATTCTGCTCACTCTTACCCCGTGTTAAGATACACTGAGTCGTGTATCTTACTGTTAATAAAATCTATTGGTGAAGCAATACATCTCTTCGTTATCATGTTCTTTTTTCGCATGGCTCTTTTGGATAATGCAATTAAAATCAGATTTGAGGCGCCTGGATGGCACAGTCGGTTAAGCACCTACCTTCGGCTCAGGTCATGATCCTTAAGGTCCTGGGGTCGAGGCCCGCATAGGGTTCCTTGCTCAGCAGGGAGCCTGTTTCTCCCTCTCCCTCTGCCTGCTGCTCTGCCCCCTTGTGATCTCTATCTTGCTGTCAAATAAATAAATGACATCTTTTAAAAGAAATCCAAAATTTGGAGTTGGTCTGAAGAACCACAAATGATGGTTGAAGTTTGCTACATATTATGTGGGCATTTGAGATTGAGAAAATTGTTTCCTTGGCACTGACATCATGCCCATTGCTAATATTATTGTTGTCATCCAGATAAGTTAAAACAGACTTCTGGATCCAAGATGACCCACATCCCAGGGTGTACACGTGGCAAGTATCAAACTTGGCCACTTTCCCATCATCTTTACATTCTGTGTCTGCTCCTAATCAGACATCTCAGGAAAGATGACACATAAGGAGCAAGGATGGGGCAGAACCAATGCTTCCTGACCAGTCTCCCTGCTCCCAGCAGAGTCCCCTCAAAATCCTCTCCTCTCTATAGCCTTTTTAATCTTTCTAAAGCACAAATCAAAGATCCTCCTAATGGTCTCCAAGAAAGAGCCCATATCCCTCAGTAAGCCTTGTGAGGTCCTCCTGTCCAGTTTTGAACTGAGGACTCTAGCACCATCTCTACCACATTCCTTCTAGAAATCTATATGCTTGCACTGCCCCCAACAGGGCCCTGATCTCAAATGTAGCTAGACATTTGCACAAACTCTTCCACTCCCCGAGATGTTCTTTCTCTTGTCTTCTTGCCTGTTGAACTCCTCCTGGTTCTTAAATTTGTGTGTAGACAGCATTTCTTCCAGGAAGTCTTTCTTCACCTCCATTTCCACACCCCCTAAGACTGGATGAGAGGCCCCCCACCACATTACTGCTGCACCCAGAACTTTCTCCATCTCAGAACTTCTTTCTCTGGATCAGAATTGCTTATTTACTTGTCTGCATGTCTCTCCTTAAGGTGTTTACGTCTTGTTTGTGGCTGACAAATGCTTGGCAGGTAGTAGGAGACCAAATAAATATTTTCTCAATGACCATCTCACTAATGGAAAGAATGAATGACTTCACTAGAGTCAAGTATTTAAAATTAGGCCATGTCCAATCACTGAGCACCAATCTGTGCTAGGTCTTGAAAGTTGGGTGGAGATTTAGCAAGAGAACATGGCTGAAGGGCAGCTCCAGAAAGGGAACAACATAGGCAAAACCACAGAGATGTGAAATGCTTTTCATTCCATGTTTCACCAAAGTATATGAAGTTGATCAACACATGAAGATGTGTTTTGAGAACATTGATCTGTATTAATCAGGATGCTTCCACATGAACTGAAAGCTCTAATTCAAACTGGCTTAACAACAAGGAATATACTGGTTCACATGACTAGAAAGCCCAGACATGGGAAAGCTTCAGGTTTTATTGATCCAACAACTTCATGACCTCTTCAAGAGCCACTTTTTATCTGCTCCCATGCTCTCTTGTCTATGGTGTCTAATGGTTTTAGACCAAGGCCGGCTCCTCTCCCAATTGAAGAAGGGCTATTTACCACAGTTAGGACTAATAGGAGACCTTCTCTTTTACATTCAGTAGGAGACCAAAGGTATATCTCCCTCCCAATTTTCCCAAATAAAATCCCCGAGACTCACTCTGATTGGCCTGTGGCCTGATAAATGGAATGTGCCCATTGGCTTACGCCAGTCAGGGTGCACTACTGGACCAGGTAGGAAGCCAGCATCTGCAACACACATGGACCCTGTATATGGGAGAGGAATGAATATTTGAATGGAAGGGAGGGCTCCTGGAGCTTTGGCCAGAGCAACTAGATGGAGATACCATTGACTGAAATGACTGGCTTGGGAGGAACAGATATGAGGAGAGAGATCAGATTTAGTCCTGTCAAATATGAGATGCTCATCAAACATCCAATTGCCATGTCAATTGAGAAGTTAAATATACGAGTACAGAGCTGAACTGAGGGTAAAGGTCTGGTTACACACATCAACTTTGGTGTCTTCAGTGTATATACAAAGTTTTTTGGGATGAGCGCGTTTAATACATGTTGAAGGCTTAATCACTGTTTTTAATTATAATTAGTATGAATTGCTCTTGGAACTTTTCTATAATACACTAATAACAATGAATAGCAAATAATGAAAGAAATGAATAAAAAGATTGTCTACAAATTTACTCAAGTAACAAGGTGGAACAAAGGGTTTTCAAAGAATTAAATCTTTCAAAATACACCTGTGAAAAACCCTTCTGTTAGCGAGGAAGGATATCCATTTTCATCATAATGGAGCAGTTTGCAAGTTTCTAATTGTTTTAAATGAATTGTTTGCTCAGATCATTTACCTAATTCTGATCTCAGTAAATTTTTAGGAAATATTCTTTTTTTTTTAACAACATCACTTGATAGTGATTTTTTTTTAAAAGATTTTATTTATTTATTTGACAGACAGATCACAAGTAGGCAGAGAGGCAGGCAGAGAGAGAGAGGGAAGCAGGCTCCTTGCCAAACAAAGAGCCTGATGTAGGGCTCGATCCCACGACTCTGGGATCATGACCTGAGCCAAGGTAGAGGCTTAACCCACTGAGCCACCTAGGCACCCTGGAAATATTCTTATTCTTAGAGGCCCAACTCAGATTTTTTCCTCCTTTTAGGCAGGAGTTCTAGACCCATTTGAAAGGATGAACCAGTCCATGTATAGATGATTCCCTTTGAGCATGTGATATTTAACCCGTTCCTTGCTGGACTTTATTTCTTTTCTGACAGGCTCCTTGAGAAGGCAGCTGACTGCCCCTCTATTTTGTTTTTGTTTTTCCTCACATATGCATTACACTTACAATCCGCCAGGCACGATTCTAAGTGCTTTATGCATATTACTCTTTTAATTCTGACAACACACTATAAAGTAGGTACTCCTATTAACCCCATTTTCAGGGGAAGCATGAAGCACAGAGAGGTTATTATACAAGACTTGAGAACCAGACCCCAAGATGGGATCAGACACGCAAAAGATTTATTCAGGGAAATGTCAGTGAAGAGTAAAAGAGGAGAAAGCGAGGTAGATAAGGAGAACCATCAGGCCGCAATGCAGGTCTAACGCCCACGAGAGGAGAAAGGGAAGGAAAGATTGGATTGAAAGAGACTCAGATCTCAGCAAAGTTCTGAGGAAGTCTTGGTCAGGTTCATGGAGAGTCCCCAAGTGAAGCAGGCCCTTTGCAAGGATCCTACCTCAGGCAGGAGTGAATGGGCTCTTGTTCTTTTGCCATGCTCGGTCATTAGTTGAGGGCAGCTGGCGGAAGTGTGGCTTCTGCATGAATGATATGGCCCACCTCAACAGGTGGCATCTGAGCTGTCAGTCACCTCTTGTACAGGAGGTTCTCTTAAAGGGATCTGAGTGGCACACCTCCGTGGGCACCACAGGGTCCTGCCTTGTTCGTTTGCAGGTTTCTCTGGAAGTGATGCCAGCTTGGTACCATCCTCATTAGAACTGAAGTTAAGTGTATTACTTAATTTAACAAACATCCGTGCAATCTCCAAGACCATATTCCCGACATCACTCTTGGCACTTCGAATGTGAAATAAATAATACATTCCATTCCCTCTGGGGAGGGAACTGGACAGGGAAACAGTTAGGAAGCAGTCTCAGAAGTATAAGTTACCTTGAGAAGACTGAGGAGTTGGTGTTTATTTGGGGGGAGAGATGGAGGGAACGGTAGGACAGAGAAAGGCTTCATAAAGTAGGAAACACAGGGGAGCCAGATTTTAAAGCCTAATGCTCCCCAGCAATAGGGTCTGTGTGTCCTCAGTCTTCTCCTTGTTAGTCAGCCCACATGAACTGATGAGCTCTACTGATGGCTTTGGAAAGGACTCAGGAAATCTGGGCTATACTCCACAGCCGAGTTCATGTCCCACAGACAGGTCATCTCTGAGAGAAGAAAAAGAAGTCAAGTGTTGATTGATGGTAAGTCTTATACCCACTTCCACAATAATACACAGGGATAAATTCTTCTAATACAAGAATACTTATGTGTTTCCACTGAATGTGTGTAAGTGTCTAGGCTATGGAGAAGACTTAAAAATTAGCTTTCTCAAGACAAAAACCCCTTTGAACAAACCAAGTTTGAACCAACCCTACTCTTCTCCCCAAATTCAAAAGATTGTTCTCTCACCAGATGATAAGGTACCTGTATATTCTGAACTTGACATTGAAGGAGAAGACAAGGACAGAGCTGATTGGCAGGAGGAAAGCAGCTCTTTGGCTCCATCCAGGCATGTGGACGCCCCAGAAAACAGCTGGCAGCTTCAGTGTCTACTTTGTGACCTTCCAGGAGCCGTACACAGTGAAGACAGGAGAGCTGTCTAGTAGAAATGGAGTCACAGTTTCCAAAAAAGATCCACAGATCTGGGTACATATGAACCCTGCCCAATTCCCTGAAACTGACCCAAAAGTTCACTCAGCATATTTCAGTTGTCACCATTATTTAAAGAAATCTTTCTATCTGCTACAGAATGAATTAATTAGTCTAAGAGACTTTACAGGCTTACCTCCATCCATTAGACCAATCTACCCCCCAGGGCATTAACTAGGAGCCAATGTTTTAGAGCACAGTGTCTATGGACAGATGGGGGAGTTTCCTCCTTGTCTTAGGAAAGAACACATCCTCATCTGATGCCGTGTGCCCAAGAATGGCACCAGTGAGCTCAATGAGAACTGTTCTCTCCCAATCCCTGGCCTGGCTCAGCCGGGTTCCTATACTGCTTAGCTACTGTTGCATTACACACCATCACCAACTCGATGGCTTCCAACAGTAGGCATATATTAGTGCTCACAAATCTGCAGGTTAGCTGGGTACTTCTTCTGTTCTTGGCTGGATTCTCTCATGTGTCTTTGGTCAGAGTGGGTGGAGTCATCAGTGCTGCTAATCTCGGCTGCGTGTCTCACGTACTTGGGGTTGGATAGCTCTGAGCTGATCCAAGATGTTGCTGCCATCACATTTAATGACAAATCAAGTCACACAACTGGCCCAGTTACAAGTATGGGGGGAAAAGATTCCAGTTGTTGATAGGAAGAGCAACAAAATCACCTGTGAAGGGCATGGGTGGGGGAGGGAGAGGGGGGTGAAAAACTGTGACCATGTTCACCATCCGTCTCATCATCCCTAACTTGTTTGTCTGCCCCATTGAAGTCGGGGGGCAAGTCAGGGGTCAGGAGGGTTTTCCTAGCCATGGGTCAAGCTGACCTTGTCTCTGGACTTCTCATACTGCCTTGATCTCACTGCTGTTGTCAGAAGTGAGGGCTCCTTTTTGGTTCACTTGCTTTTGACTTTTGCAGAAAGCAGAGCTTTCTGATCAGGTTTCCTGATCAGGAGATCCAGGCTCCTCAGTCATTATTCACTCTTGATAACTCATAAGGATCACGACTGTAAGGGGTGACAAACCCAAGCGGTACTTTTAAAGAAATCTCCCACCTGCCATCACTGAACCACCAACTGCACTTTTGTATAGAATGCGAGTCAGCTGATTCAGGATTGTTATTTTCTTACTGCAGACCCACAGCCCTCTTGCAGCAGTTGGCCAGTTCACAGGTTCAACTCCATGTCTGGGTGCACAGGGAGTGGTCCTCTGGGGCAGACACACCCAACAGGATCCATATCCCATTGCTAATTAACTGGGGGACATGTTCTGACCTAACCAAGCCAATTGTCTGGTAAATAAAAATTCTGGGCTGCGATGCACACAGCCTTCATCAGTATCGGGTCCAAGACAGAAAGGATCCGAGGGCAACCTGCTGAGGTTTCTAGGGTGGTCCCATTTGGGGGGCTTCCCTACGTCTCATGGTTTAACAACTTCATGGATTGCATGAGATGCCACAATATCCTTCTAATACATCTCTCCTTAAAAAACAAAACAAAACAAAACAAAAATAAAAATGAAAAAACTAGCCAGAATTGATTTCTGTTGCTTACAACCAAAAGAACCATAACTAGCATACTTCTAAAAGCTGACTGTTGAAATAACTCCTGGTCTCTACTTCACTATTGTTAAAAGAGTGGGGTGGGGAGAGTAGCCAACATACACAGGGAATTCAGATGACGAAACCTGGGGCAGCAACTTCTATCAACATGTTAAATGTACATATCTTTTAACCCTTAAATTCAACTTGTAGGAATTCATCCTTCAGATACACTGTCCTTCCAGATGACAAATGTGTAAAAATATTCATTAAGGCATTGTTTTAATAGTAAAATATTAAAAACAATCAAATGTTCATCAGAAGAGGGTTGATGAATATCCAAATATTGGAATACTGTGCAGCTGGAAACAATATTGGAGCAGATCCATATGCACTGATAAGGAGTGATTTTCAGGACCACAGTTAATATTTTGGAATCAGGTTGCAAAATAGTGTGTACTATATATTAACCATTTATATTTTTATTTATGTATCTTTATTTTTAAAGGCATATTTATTTATTTGAGAGAGAAATAGCAAGCATGTGCACGTGAGTGGGGGTAGTGGGGGGTGGTTGGTGCTGGAGCACAGGGAGAGGGAAAGAGAGAATCTTAAACAGACTTCATGCTGAGCGAGGAGCCCAAGGTAGGGTGTGATCTCAAGACCTTGAGATCATGACTGAGCTGAAACCAAGAGTTGGATGTTTAACCAACTGAGCCACCCAGGTGCCCCAACCATTTATATTTTTAGGTAAAATATACTATGTATAGACGTATCTCTGGAAGGACACACAAAGAGCTGGTAAAGGAACCATGTTAACTTTGTACCATACCAGATGTATGGAGAAGCATGCATACCCATTTAAAACACGAGTGAAATAAAGCTTTTTTAAGAAAGAAAACTACTCTCTGAATGCCCGTGTCTCTATCTTCCAGGGCCAGAGCTCACCTTCACTGCCACCGCCAGACCCCCGTGGCTGCTGCAGGTAAACCCTCTTGTCCTGCTTGGAGGCTTTCTCCATCAACTCGGATCACCCTGAGTCAGTTTCGGCCATCGCACCCCTGAAGCAGGGCCTTTCCCTTGGGGTAAGCATGGAGCCCAGAGATGAACTGGCAGTGAGGTGAGCAGAGGGCTCACCTGACCCTCCAGGTCCTGACCTGAGGACCTGACCCTCCAGGCAAATCATAGCAGATCATGTGATGACTGTTTCCCTAAATCTAATCAGATAGTTCCATTCTGACAGCTCATCAGAGGACCAACTTCTCTTTTTTTTCCACTCCTTTAAACAGTGTCCTAGCCCCCTTCCCCAGCCCTGAAATGCACTCTCAGAATAAGGGTAAATTGCCAAGGAATTCCATTCATGGGTACATTCATCCTTTCATTAATTCATAGCCACTTCAGTGCCAGGCATGGTTCTAGAGGCTGGAGTCATAGCACCGGCCCAAACAGATGAGGACTCTGTCCCTTGGTCCTCATGGAATTGCATTGGAAGGTGGGAAAATGTGATTGCAGAAAAATAAACAGGTGAATAAGATAGATAATTATAACCCATGACAAGGGATTTGAAGGAAACACATAAGGTGCTAGGGAACTGGGGTCTGGGGTCAGGAAGGAGGATGACAGTGAAAGGGCTTCAGGGGTGCTCAGTGATGGCCTCACTAAAGAGGTGGCATTTAAACTAACTGTTGAATGACAAGAAGGATCCAGCACAGTGAAAGTCTAGGGAGGAGAGTTTTAGACATGAGATAGTAAGTGCAAAGGCCCTGAGGCAGGAAAGGATTTGGCATGTTCCATGGCAGCCAATGAGGCCAATGTGGAAGGTAAGGAGAAGAGGTCCAAGAGGCATACAGGGCCATCTGACATGGCCCACCAACCAATTTACCTACTCATCCACCATTAGATTATCATGAATCTCTTCACTGCAACATCAAAGAAAAGCATAAATGCCTTTGACTTCACCACAGTCTACAAATTGCTCCAGCACCTTCCTAGACCACATGAGTAGACTTCCAAAGTTTTATATCTCATCACATTTGACTCCAGTCTGACACTGCAGGGGAAAAGTTTTTTTTCTATTTCAACTATTCTCTTTATGTATGTCCCCTATTCTTTGTGGTTAACCCTCAGCAACTCTGATAGACAACTTGCTCAGATTAACTGAATGTTCAATGAGTCCTTATTTCACTTTGTTTGGTCTGAATTCAAATCCCACCCCATCACTCATTTCCTGGGTGACTTTATCAAAATGAAGCAATTTACTTATCTCTCTGTGCCTCAGTTTCCACACTCAAAAAGGTGGACAACTAATGATGCTCACTTCATGGGGTTGTTGAAGACATAAATTAGGTAATACATGCCCAGTGCTCTGACTGCCCCCAGAAAGCTTCGGTGACCATTGCCTGCTATCCTTTATAACCCCAGGGGGAGTCTTTTCTCGAATCTTCCAGAATTTTGATTCTTCAGGGAGAGCATGTACTTTAACATTCAGGCATATTTAACTTGGTTCGGGGGGGTGCTAGGGTACCAGTGGCGTTTGCCATGTGAAGGCTTATCTGCCTGTGGTGTGAACTGGCCAGGCTCCTCACAGATGCACAGGTCGGTGGGTCATTCATGATGGCCTTGCTGGGGCCTGGTCTCGTAGGACAGGTGTGCAAGCTTCAGAGCGTCTGGGGAAATTCCACAGACGTGATGTGGCCTGACGCCGTGGGTTTTCCAGGTCTCTTGAGCCTAACTCTTCACAATCTTAATAGGATAATAGAGCAACAGTTGTTGTTTTAAACCATTATATTTTGCGTTGATTTGTTACTTAGCGACTGATCACTGGAACAGGTAGTTAATAGGGATTATGTCACAGGCTCCTGTCAGGGCTCCTGAATCTGTCTCCAAAGCGCCTGTGCTCAGGTACTAGACTGCCAGAGAGAGAGATTTAGAGAGAGACAGAGACAGACAGACAGACAGAGGAGATTTTCTTCATCAGAACTTTCAGCTATTTGGTGGGGGGGCATGCCCATCTATTTTAAGTGAGAAATGCCATAGGTACCAAGGTAGGGACCTTTCACCCACTTCGAATGAAGCATTCTTTCATCTTCCCAGACTTGTGGGAAGATTTGGCGACTGTAACTAGCCTTGTTCTGTGTGTTTGGGCAGATTACAATACTAAGTGCACACAGCATGTTCCATTATCAATTGCCGTTTCCTTGAAGTGGCTCCAGATGATAAGGCTCCAGTATAAAAAGAAGGTCTGGGTCCTTGACTTAGAGGAAGGGAAGGCCCGGACCGTCCCACAGGGTAAGTCCCCTGTGCGTCCTCCCAGCACGGTTTGAAGCAGAGAGCCTTGAATTCTGAGAGTCTGTGCTCATTACTCTGGTAATGCTTGGTGAGGCTGAGATTGTCCGCATTTATTGTAGATGGAGATCCTCTGGACAATCGCGCTTTTTCTGCTGGGAGCAGTCAAAGGTAGGAAACATCGCACCTGCCCCTTGGGAAGGGCTTAAATGAGGCATCTGAGCACTGGCCAAAGAAAGCCTAACCCCGGGGCGGGGCAGGGCTTTCAGTGGCTCCAAATGACCCTGAGGTTCCGGAGGGGGAGGGAGGGTAGGATTGGGGGTGGGGCTGATACTCTGCCTGGGCAGGTAGGCACTTTGAGGGGGACCCACTTCAGAGCTTCACCACCCTGAGCTGTCTTCATGTCCAGGTGCTCTAGGCTTTCTAGGTAAAGTATTCAACACCTGCCTGGGTTAACAACATACGGACTTGTCAGTGTGTGACTATCCCATTAGTCAAATAAATAGATTGGGGGAGCTGGGATGGAACACTGCTTCTGCTCTGATGGTGGTTCTGAGCAGCGGCACAGCTGGGGTCTCTGTGGGATTCAGTGGCTCTGGTCCCAGATCAGAGGGTGGCCCTGAGAGTGAGAAGAGAGGCAGGGTGTCTCCATTGTCTTCAGACTGTCCCCAGGCAAGGGAGTGAGGACCCAACAGCTGTGACCTCCCAGAGTCAGCTCTGGGGAGCTGAGCCCTGAGCAGATTCATCCTTTCTCTACAGCAAAGGAAGTTTGCTATGAACAAATTGGGTGCTTTTCTGACTCGGAGCCCTGGGCCGGGACTGCAATCAGACCCCTGAAAGTTCTCCCCTGGAGCCCCGAGAAAATCGGCACCCGCTTCCTGCTCTACACGAACGAGAACCCAAACAACTTTCAAGTGAGACCTCTGTCATATTAACGTCACTGTGATTGGGGGAGGGGTTTGCCCACCCTGCAGACTAGAAGTTCCTTGTCTCTGTTCCCTCCTCTCCCGCCATGTTCTGTCCCATCTTATCCCTCCAGCTGCTCCCCGGGCCTAGCCAGACCTGCACAGAGTAGGTCTTCTGTAAAATGTTGGCTCGAAAGAATGAATGGTTCACATTTGCCAGAACCTCTAACTGGTTATGAGATTCTGGTCTGGGGCCAAGAGCTTGCCATCTACCAAGAACCCTGTGGAAGGTAAGACTGTGAGCCATATTCCAGCCCCACTGGAGGCATGCCTGACTGAGCAGGGGTGGAATGGGGGCAGGAGCAGGCAGGAAAAGGAGAAGCAGGGCAGGCTTCCTGGAGGAGGTGACTTTTGTGCTAAGCTTAGAAAGATCGGCATTGGGACAGACAGAGATGGGGAAGGAAAGGCTGGCCTAGTGGCTGAGCTGCAAAAGAATGCAAAACTCTGCTTTTGTCACAGACTCTTCTTCCCTCTGATCCATCAACCATTGAGGCATCAAATTTTCAAACGGACAGGAAGACCCGGTTCATCATCCATGGCTTCATAGACAAGGGAGAAGAGAGCTGGCTGCTGGACATGTGCAAGGTAGGGGCCAGCTCCCAGCCCCACGGTCTGCCACCCCCACCCCGGCCCCATCCCCTAACACCTCCCGCCCCGTTCAACAAGTGCAGCAGATGAGCTTGAAAACATGGAACCCCCACATAGGAGATTACCTTTATGCAATTAAAATGCCTCTCTTTGCAAAAAATAAGAATTGACTTCCGCATTTCTGGACCACATCCATGGCCTGAAGCGGTGGCATTGGCTGTGCGGGCATACATGTCCACGATCTTACTTCTGGCTAAATCAGGGCCAAAGATACACTTCTGGTTTTAGTGAGGGCATTTTGTTTTCCTGCAAGTGAGCCTCTCCCACTACCCTGAGATGATGTGTTGCTATAACCATTTATTTGAGAAATGGAGAACTTACCATGGACCAGGAAGCAAAATGGCAGAATAGAAAGTGCCAAAACTGTATGTAAGACAGCATCTATTGGTTAGAAGGACAGACAGCGGAAGAACACACACACACACACGTACACAGGCACACGCACAAATACGTAACATACCATCATCCTTTCCTTTTGTCTGTACGTTGATGCAATCTATTTTTCAGACACCTAAGAATGTACCTTAGCAGCCCACCTTCCATACACATTAATAATTCCCACCTGTGGGGCACCTGGGTGGCTCAGTGGGTTAAGCCTCTGCCCTCGGCTCAGGTCATGATCCCAGGGTCCTGGGATTGAGCCCCCCATCGGGCTCTCTGCTCAGCAGGGAGACTGTTCCCCTTCCTTTCTCTCTGTCTGCCTCTCTGCCTACTTGTGATCTCTGTCTGTCAAATAAATAATAAATAAATAAATTATAATTCCCACCTATAATGCCCACAGGGAAAGTTATAAACCTAGAAAATTAAAGTCATTCTGCACTTGGCCTTGATTTATCAGGCATTTAGCTCTTGCCACCTCTTCTTCCCCATCATTAATAAGTATCTTCTTTTTAAAGATTTTATTTATGTATTTGGGGGGGCAGAGGGAGAGAATCCCAGGACAACTTTGCACTGAGAGCGGGGACGCACATGGGGCTCAATCCCACAACCCCAAGATCATGACTTGAGCTGAAACCAAGAGTCAGCTTCTAAACTGACTGAGTCACCGCCACCCAGGGGCCACTAGTTAATAAGGATCTTAGTGCATAAAATGTAAGATACAGTTTACACCCCCAAATTCCTCCGGTTTGTAAGAAATTCCTCAGGGACGCTTTAAAAAGAAAGGTCCTGAGAAATAGCTCTTGGTCTCTCTCTGTGTGCGACCACACTTACTAGTATCACATATGGGAACAATTCTTTTTTTTTTTTTAAGGTTTTATTTATTTATTTGACAGACAGAGATCACAAGTAGGCAGAGAGGCAGGCAGAGAGAGGAAGGGAGGCAGGCTCCCTGCTGAGCAGAGAGCCCAATGCGGGGCTTGATCCCAGGACTCTGGGATCATGATCTGAGCCGAAGACAGAGGCTTTAACCCACTGAGCCACCCAGGCACCCCACATATGTGAACCATTCTAAGTGGATTTTAAATTCATAGCACCATTAAATTCAAGCTGGTAACGTGTACTGCCTGGCAGGATGGTCTCAGGGTAGACCAGTTTCTCTGACATTCTGGAAGAAGTCTCGCATTCGGAATTCTTCAATCTCTTTTAAGTCAGTGCCGTTTTGTTTTTTGAGTAGCTGCTCTGTGTGTTTCCTCCATGAAATACTGTGCTATCTTGACCGTCAAAACTTAAAATGCCCAGCCGCCTGGGGTGAAGGCAAGGTCAGTCATTGGCAGCATTGCCACGAGGCTAAGAGGATGGCTAGAGGTCAAATCGACAAGGTCATTTAGACCCTGGCCATCAGAGACGGCACTTGAAATCTTTCTGCTTCCAAACACGGCTCTTCTAACGATGCCTTGTTTCCACACCACCCGATCAACTTTACTGAATTTGGTCAAAGAAAACCAGGGTGTGGCCAGCTTTGAATTAATCTGCCAGCTAGAGAGGGAATGGATTTGCCTTTCCTGTAGCAAGCTCTCTGAGGGCTCATTCCCAGCGGACGGCAGGCTTCCTAACAAAGCCCAGTGTGTCCCAGTGCCCCAGCGAGGAAAAGACACAACCGCCAGCAATAACCTTTAGCGACCATTTCAGAGCCCTTGGTTGGATGTGCTTTCGCGTGCTCCCATAATAACATTCTGGCATTTCTCCAACACCAGAACATGTTCAAGGTCGAGGAGGTGAACTGCATCTGTGTGGACTGGAAGAAAGGTTCCCAAACCACGTACACGCAGGCTGCCAACAACGTGCGGGTGGTGGGCGCGCAGGTGGCCCAGCTGCTCGGCTTGCTCTCGGTGAGTCCACAGGCGGCGCCGCTGCCGAGGGAGGCAGCACCCGAGGGCCTCTGTGGGCTAAAGATGCAGCTGGGAGTTAGGTATTTAAAAAAGAACTGGAATTGGTATTTGTCTCAGAATTTTACTTCTAAAACTGAAATTTGCCTTGATAACGACAGAGCAGCGGAAGAAAAGTCAGTAATAGCTAATACTTGGGGGGGGGGGGTTATTATCATCTTCCATCAGCAGATGTAAAAACTAAGGCCAAAGAGGGTCAAAGAGTTTCCCCCACAAAGCACAGCACAGGGGAATACCAGAGTTGTCCAGCTCCGAGGGCCCCCCCAACACTGGGCAGACCCTGTGTGGGGCAAACACAGCATTGCCGGGGAGATCCACATGGAACCAAAGGGGGGAGGGCATTTGCCCTGTTGATGGTCCTGTTGATGTCCGAGAATTTCATTCGTCACAATCAATTCAGCTGTTTTTATCTACCCTGCTCTTCCGTTTGGGCTAATTCTTTAAGTCTTTAATCCTCTCAGGGAAGTCACTTACTGCTCAGGACTCTATTCTATACCAGATAAAGGCTCCAGCAGTTTCTGTCTTGGAGTCAAGGACTCTATGCACCCTTGCAAAACCTAAAACCCGTGGTGCTTGTTCTGGAAGCTCTGAGGAACCATGAATGAGTACATGGGTGAACACCTCTGAGATCCAGTATGCTAACGCTTGTAGCTTTATGATGTTTGTTCTGCAGTCTTGTGGGGAGGGGGTAGCACAGGGTCAGGAGCCCTGTTAAGAGGCCGAGGGGATGCATCCCTGCCCTGGGGGAGCTCACGGTGAACACTGGCCGTGACAACAAAGTGTGATCCGTGTTTAAATGGGGAGGGCGGCTACAGGGCTTAATGGGAACTTTTGGGGGGGCAGCTAATCCAGGCTGGGGGGAGTAGGGCTGGGAGAGTGATTAAGGATGTCTCCCAGGGAGAGACATTTAAGTTGAGAGCTGATGCCCGGCTGGGTTCACATGAGCTGGGCACATGGCTGGGGAGTGGACAGTGTAATGAGTTTGGGCTTGATCCCAAGGGCGGTGGGAGCCACAGAAGGTTTTCCGCAGAGGAGTCATGTCAGGTTGGCCTGTTACAAAAACCACAGCACGAAAATGTTCTGAACATACCATGTTCCTTCTCCAGGCAAACTATAGCTACTCCCCTTCCCAAGTCCACCTCATCGGCCACAGCCTGGGAGCCCACGTGGCTGGAGAGGCAGGGAGCAGGACTCCAGGCCTGGGCAGGATTACAGGTAAGGCCTGAAGGGCAGGACCACAGGTTTTGTCCTCAGTAGCCCCAGAACGTGGTGCAAACCTACAGGCCAGCTAAAAACCGGCCCAAAGTAGTCTGCCCCCTCGGCTGTGGCAGGGTCACTTAGAGCCGACACAGGATATTTCAGGAGGCCCCCAAGAGGCCTGTCTTTGTGGAAGGGCGAAGGGTGCTTTCGTTCCCCCTTTTTTCCCCTTTAGCCTCTTCCGCTTCTGGCCCCATCCTTCCTCTCTAGATCTGTGTTTCCTGACAGTGTGGGCCATCCAGCAGGACCGGGCGCCCAAGAGAACGGAGAGGAAAGCTAGTGTGAACACGAACAAACATAATTAAGAGTCTACATTGTTAGTCGCTTCCCCCTTCTCTTTGAAATCAAGGGCAGAGTCACAGCCTTCCTTTGCCTCTGCTGGTAGAGGAAACCCAGCCACAGTCCTGCAGAGCATTCCTTTAACCCAGGCAAAGCCTTTAATTTGTAATAACAGCAACAAAATACATCTACATCATACCATCATAATACTATAATGCTATTGTCATTATCATAGCAAGCTTAGACAAAATGCCTGTTTACCCCAAATGCTATGCCAAGGGCTTTATATTTTCTCATTGAATCCTCAGAACTAAAGAAAGAGGCTCAGGGGGCACCCGGGTGGTTCAGTGGGTTAAGCCTCTGCCTTCGGCTCAGGTCATGATCCCGGGGTCCTGGGATCGAGCCCCACATCCGGCTCTCTGCTCAGTAGGGAGCCTGCTTCCTCCTCTCTCTCTGCCTGCCTCTGTCTACTTGTGATCTATCTCTCTGTCAACTAAATAAAATAAATAAAATTAAAAGAAAGAAAGAAAGAAAGAAAGAAAGAAAGAAAGAAAGAAAGAAAGAAAGAAAGAAAGAAGGAGAGAGACTCAGGGAATTGGCTAGCCGGCCCCAAATCATGCAATAAATCAGGAGGGGAACTAAGATTCAAACCCAGTCCTGCAGTCATGTGGCTCACGCAAGCCTCTACTTTATAGTTCTCCCTTTTATTTTAAACAGACAATTACGTTCATGCCTTTCCAGCTGCTCTGGCCGGACCTCTGAGATCTATGGACAAATTCAGGAGCCCTGCCACTAAGGAAGAAATAATAATCAATATTTTACTCACATGTCCATGATGATATGCCAGGCACTGCGCAAAGCTATATCTGTATTATCTCATTTAATCTTAGTATAACCACATGATTACCCAGTTTTATAAATGGGAAAACTGAGGCCCCCAAGAAAGGTTGCTTGATTTGCCCAAGGTCATGCCATTTGCCCCAGAAAGAGCTCAGTAGGGATTTAGAGCCAGGATGCCTGGTTCCAGAATCCGTGGTCTTAACTATGATACTTTACTACCTTGTCCCTTTTTTCTTCAAACTTGAGAAGAAGAAAAAAACTCTAAAGAAGAAAGATCTGCAAATGAATGGGAGAAAGTCATGTGGGGGAAAAATCCTTGGTCAGACAAGTATAAATCTCTTGGCTCACCTGCCTTTCTTTATCCATGCACTGGAGCCCTCTTCTGAGGAGAAATATTGAAACTCTCTGTCCCTATATTCCACGCACAGGGTCATGGCACTGCAGAGTATGGCATCCCTTGGGTTGAGCAATGCATAGCCTGAGCAACTGTACCCCGTGGTCCTGCTGGTCCCCACAGCCAGGTCTGTTGGTCTGCAGCACTGGTCATCTCTTTTAGGGTTGGATCCTGTAGAAGCAAGCTTCCAGGGTACTCCTGAAGAGGTTAGACTGGATCCCAGTGACGCTGACTTTGTGGATGTGATTCACACAGATGCAGCCCCCCTGATCCCCTTCCTGGGTGAGTTCAATGACGCTTCAGCTGCAAGCATGTGCCATTGTGTTTTAACCAAGGGAGCCCTGTATGGTGAAAAGCTCATTGCTGTTCCAAATCTTTCAGGTTTCGGAGCAAGCCAACAGATGGGTCACCTTGACTTCTTCCCCAATGGAGGAGAAGAAATGCCAGGATGCAAGAAGAATGCCCTGTCCCAGATCGTGGACCTAGATGGCATTTGGGAAGGTAAAGTCAGAGCAGAGAGAGGCATCACTTCCTAGGGGGTCTAGGGGGTGGCGTGGGGTGGGGGGAGCAGAATCCTCCATAGCAAATCTCCAAAATGAAAACACCTTGCTCTTTAAAAATATATAATTCCCCCTTCTAGACTTTACTTCTGGAAAAAATACAGCTACATATTGTTATATCTCTGCTCTATG
Source organism: Mustela lutreola (assembly GCF_030435805.1). NCBI lineage: Eukaryota > Metazoa > Chordata > Mammalia > Carnivora > Mustelidae > Mustela > Mustela lutreola. The sequence goes on along the minus strand of NC_081293.1, from coordinate 13,863,592 downwards.
GATTTTATACTTCCCTAAAACACTGTCGTGGGTGTCCTGGACTGTTCAAGCGACAAAGAATGACAAAACCTTGCTTAAAGCCGTAACTCCAGCAATCAATTGGTAGCTACCTAATGAAGAAAAGAAATACCATGAAAGCAGACATCCTGGTTTTAAGGGGATTTTTCTGCCAATTTTCCCTTGGGAGTCAGTGATACCGTTCAAGCACATATAATTGGCTTCAATCCTGTAGCCAGAAGGAGAATATTCCCCAGTCATTTCCACGGCAAAGTCATCTGCTCCATGAGAGTCACTACTCCTTTATTTTGGGTCGGGATAAGAAACCATCACCGGTAGGGAAGGCTATGCAGAGACTGCTATTCGAAGTGGCTAAGCCTTATCGCTGGTGGAATGGTCCAGGAGTAAAGGTCCTCCTCCAGATACAGACTACCTCTAATCAGGTCAAAAGGACAAAAGATAAGTGAATTTTTCAGCCCAGCTCATCACTTGGTACCACACAGGTTTAAACCTTTAGTGGTCCGACCATATGTAAGGAGTATAGATTTTTATTGAATTTGATCAAAATGGATGCCATAAAAGCCAATATTAAGAATGCAAATCTATGTATTCGTCTCTTATAGCCTTCTGAGGGTTTACATGGATAGGGTTGCCTAATCGCTCCATCAGTAATGGCCAAGCAAGTTCAGGGCACGTCCAACAGCTATGTTGTGACCTCTGTCCCTTGACAGAAGCTGTAGGGGCCAAGGAAGGTAGGTGATCAGGAAAGGCAAGATGCTCTGAAAAAGAGAAAAGAGCTACCTAAAGCTATTCAACTCTCCCTTTTATTCACCTAAACACAGCATGACAACGTCCTAATTGTCCTTGCCCTGGTTTTGTCATGTCTGAGAAGTCACATCACATCTGGCTGTGTCTTCAAGGCCCTCCGGCCTGGTGCCTGGGACACAGGATGGCACAATGGTGAGAGGCAGGGGCTCAAGCACCAGATGGGCTTGGGTTTAATCCCCAGCTCTGCTTCCTTCCTCACTATAACCTGCACACCCGAGGCTGTAATCTGCATCATTCTGTACTTAGGAATGCTATGTTACCCACGCCCTAGAAAGGCGAGGATTATAGAAACAATGCATGTGGAGCCCTCAGAACATTGCTGGAAAGCTGGCTCTCTATGTTAACTGTCATTTCTTGTGGACTTACCTTAAATTTACCTTACCTTAAATTTCTGAAAATGTGGTTCCACTTTGGAACCTGTCCACTTGGAACGAGAGAAATTCTTGGCCCCCCAACCACCTTTGCAGACTTCCTCCTTTCTTTCCCCAGGAACACGGGACTTTGTGGCTTGCAATCACCTGAGAAGTTACAAGTATTACTCAGAGAGCATCCTCAACCCTGATGGGTTTGCTTCTTACCCCTGTGCTTCCTACAGGGCCTTTGAGTCTGTAAGTGACCATCCCTCCCTGAGTCCCTCTGTGGGACAGTTGTCCTGCTGGGACATTTGCAGTGTCTGACCATCCCTTACTTGTCTCTGAGTTTATGATCCTGAGAAGCAGAGGGGGGAAAAAATTAGGCAGCAGGTAGCTAAAATTCCAGATAAGACATGTGGGTGAGGAAGATACTGGGAAATCAGAAGACCCATCCTTTGAATGATCTAGAAAGTTTTCCTGCAAAAGGCAGTGTTTGAATCTGGCTTGAAAATTCATAGAATTTAGGAGGATGAGAGGGGTGTGCATTTCTGCCAAGGGCAGAGCAAGGACAGAAGAACGTATGAGAGAAGAATTCATACACCAGAGAGAAGGAAAGCTGGATGCTTGGTGTTTTAGATGCCCGGCTGGGGGCTTGGGCCTCTGAAATTGACAGCGGAGTCTTTACACCACGGAAATTGGCAAAGGCTACGCTGGAGGCTCTTTGTCCCAGGGTCGGCTGTTAATAATTCACCAGCACATCCTGTGATGGGAGGGGTCACTGATCTAGCCTGGGACCCAGGCATCTGTATATCCTGACAGGATGTACCTCAGTCTCGGGAGTCCTGTCCTGGGTGAAAGTCAGTTAGACATCATCTATCCCGATCTCCTTCCTGTTACAGGTGAGGGAACTCAGGCTGTTGGAGAATTTCTCCCTAAGATGTGTGGGTCAGAAAAAGACTGATTGACACCTTACAGCTAGATGTCTCTCTTCTCCTTAGAACAAGTGCTTCCCTTGCCCAGATCAAGGGTGCCCCCAGATGGGCCACTACGCTGATAAATTTGCCGGCAAAACAAGTGGCGAGCCACAGAAATTCTTCCTGAACACAGGGGATTCCAGCAATTTTGCTCGTAAGTTATACTTTGTCCTGCTCACCCACAGGAAGACGCTTTAGCTTCTGATAGACAAGAAGGGTTTTTCTCTAACCTGAAATACTCGGAGCACATTCTGAGAGTGAAAGGACACACCTGCCCAAACGATCCCTTGTAAGACTCAACCAAGGATTTGGAAAGAGTCTGCATGTCTTCCCTTTTGTGACGATAACATGAAAGGCATAGAAGCATGAATGAGGGCATAGTGGCGACTTGCACTTCTCTGTGGCGATGTTGGCCCCTGAATTTTTACCATTCCACAATCCATTGTTCTTTTCATTTTTAAGACTGTGTTGTGCGTGCACATCTCTTCTTTTATTCATTCATCAAACATTCATCCGGGACGAGCTCTTTGCTGGGCTGAGCCCCTTAAGAAGCCCAGTTCCAATTGCCCCATTTCCACCTCTCTGTCCCTTTGTCCCCAATGCCCCCGGCAGGGGTCCCTCTCTGGTGGACGGTGGGTGGGAATCAGGAAGGAGTGATTTCTCTCAAAAATCTGTGGAATCATCTAGGACATAGGATAGACAGGACATGGTTGGGCCACTTTGTGCCAACCTGCTCTGTGACAATTCCTTAGGAAGTTGCACTGTAAAAAAGACACTGTGCTTAAAGAAAGATATAAATAGAATATACGTCTCATCTAGGTTTTAAAGTCAGGTTTATTGAGATACAATTTATACACTGAAAAACTCACCCCTCTCTGCAGTGTGGAGTTCCATGAGTTTTGATAGATGAAGAGCCATGTAACCATCTCTGCAATCAAAATGTAGAATACTTCCCTCACTCTACATATTTTTAAGAAGGACACGGGTTCATCAACCCTACTACTGTAGGGATGCACGGAATGAATGCTGGCCCATATTTTAAAACAACAAATGAAACATTCAAAAAACCACATACTCATTCCTCAACCAACACTGATTTATGGAGCAGAGAGCACGCTAGACACTGGGCGCGCAGGGATGAGCGAGGCAGTCTGTGTGTGAAATGGACGCCCCGGCAGAGAAGGCAGGAACTGAGCAAACAGCCACACTCGGCCTGGGCGTGGCGGGTCACTGCTGCGGCACCCTGGGACCGAGGACCCAACTGAGACAGGGACAATCTGTCTGAGGATGTGAGAGCTGAGTAGGAATGAGGCAAACTATGTATGTGTTTATGTACATATGTGTGTACATGTGTGGGTGTGCGCATGTGTGTGTATGCTTGTGCGCCTGTGTTTATGTGTGTGTGTGCAGGACGATTATGTGTGTGTATGCCTGTGTGTGTGCATGTGGTTATATGCGTGTAGGTTGTGTGTATGCGTGCTCGTGGGCACGGAGACAGCACGGCAGGCATAGAGCTGGGTAAGAACTGAGCCCCACTCTCTGCTGGACACACCTGGGCCCCTGGGGCTGCACAGATAGGACCCAGACCGACCCCGCTCCTGTGTCCGCAGGACTGCACTCTTGGGTCAGCTCTCCCAATGTAGGAACGAGCCCGTGTCCCTTCTCTTCTCATCTCCTCTCATAGCACAGTCCCTCTAGAGCAGAGCTGCCCGGCAGAACCTTCTGCCATGATGGAAATGTTCTCTGCTGTCCAAGACAGTAGCCAGTAGCCACATGTGGCAATCTAGCTCTCGAAATGTGGCTAGTAAGAATGAGGAATTAATTTTTGATCTGATTTAATTTAAATTTAAATTTACGCAGCTGCATGTGGGTAGTGGCCCCTTTCCTGAGCAGTACGGGTCTAGACGGGATACTGCTAGGAACATACTTCTTAGAGCCTGGTTTGAGGTGTAGATTAACAGGAAGGACTTCTTATACTTTGATGCCTTAGTGTAAGGGGTGGGGACAGGATTCCGAAATTTAGTTCAACTGTTTTGTCCATGAATGAATTGAACTCTTTTCTATCCTCTGTGCAGGCTGGAGGTACGGGGTTTCTCTAACACTGTCTGGAAAAATAGCCACAGGTCAGGTCAAAGTTGCTTTGTTTGGAAGTAAGGGAAATACTCATCAATTTAATGTCTTCAGGTAAGTTTCCTTTTCCAGCCTCTCATCTCACTGGCTGATGTACACGGCCTTCCAATCCATGTACTGAAATGCTTAACGTCTCTTTATCAATTGATTTTAAATTATTTACTTTAGGTGGTAAAGTCAGTTTCAGACTTCTGCTGACAATTTTCTTTTCTCAATTATAAATCCAGACATTTAGTTTTTTCTCTTTCGGTAGATCCATTTTTAAAAATATATTTTAAAAATAATATATCTAATATTAGCCCAGATGTTATATTTCCTGATTACCATAGTAACACATGCTTGTTGGGTTAAACTAAGTGGATAACTTATTACTATATAAATAATTATTTCAGAAAAAATAATAATAGGAAGGAATAATATAGTTCTCTATAACAACATTTTGGGTAGCAATTAACTTGAGTTTGAGAAAACGATATTCAAATAATAGTGTGCAGCTGCTGGCATATAACTGGCTTCTCCATTTCTCCATCCATTATGTGAGAATTAATTTTTAAAAACTGATCTCATTAATCTCGAGTAGAATAAAGTGGTTTGGCCTTCATCTGTCTTGAGAGCTTGTTTCTACGCATGGGAATGTTTCTCTTTATTTCTAGGGGGATTCTCAAGCCAGGCTCTACCCACACCAATGAGTTCGATGCAAAGCTCGATGTTGGAACGATTGAGAAAGTCAAGTTTCTCTGGAATAACCACGTGGTGAACCCAACCTTCCCCAAAGTGGGCGCGGCCAAGATCACGGTGCAGAAAGGAGATGAGAAGACAGTGTATGTATAGCGTTGATGGCTTGTGCCTAAGGATGTTGGTAGAGATTGGTGTTTGTAACGGAAACTTGCCCCAGAAGGATAGTCATGGTTCAGCCAGAAGAGCCAAGACCATCTACCCACCTGGGGTCCTTTCTTTGCAGGCAAATAATTGACAGGCTGCATAAAGCATTGCTTTTGGGTGTCCCCAGCCCTATCTGAGAAGGATACATACAGTATCAGCTGCCTTCAAGGAAAGAGAAAGAGGAAAAGTGAGAGAGAGAAGAAAGAAATAATTTCTGAGGGTATAAGGTTATAAATATAAGCTAATGAGTAGCTACCTTTTAAAGAGGGGAAGATCATGAAATTTCAGGCCAATAAAAAAAGCAATTTGAGGAAAAGACATAAAATCTGAGACAGGACAAGGGTGAGCTGAGGTAGGGATCCTTACAGAATCTCTATCCTGACTTTCAGTGTCCTCTGCTATCACAGCTAGAGGGATGTGGGCACATGACCTGAGGGGAGCAGAGTCATTGTCCCCAAGGCTGGGACCACAACTGTCATCAACAGAACCCTCCTGAGGTCTCTTTGCGGAAGGGGATCCTGGGAACGTGGTCACTGATGGTCTTGAGGTTTGGGAGGTTAGGTGAGGTTGCTCAACTCGGGCCTCAGAGAATGTGACTCCCCCAGGCAGCGAGGGTGGGCTGGCCGACGTCACAGTCACATCTCAGGCTGGATGACCCCCGTGGGGTCCTCCCTATGCCTGTGAGTCAGGGAGGAGAAAGGGACTGGTCCAGCCAGGTGGTCAGCGGCCCAAGGCGCTCTCAGCGAGAGCACGGCACTGAGGAAGCCGGTGGAGAGCCTACTGCGGGCGGCAGGTGCACCCGGGGCCTCCCTGCCCGCCCCCCCTCAGAGGACAAATAAGCCTCTAAAGTGAGTTTCCAAGGCCCCGTTAGGAAATGGACCGGAGCCTGGATCCTGGAACTGTGTGGTTAAAATGCTGTCAGGAGAAGATGGTATCATTAGAACCTTAAAAATGCAGAGTGTTCAAGGTGATAACTTGTTCACAGGCAGATTTGGTAGAAAGAAAAGGATACAAGACCAAGTCAGTCAGGGCATTGTAGCTTCCAGGTTTTCTGAGGAAAGGCCATGACTTTCTGCACTTTCTAGAAATGGAACAGAATGTACTTGAGGCCACCCCTGAGGCCCTGAGTCCATCAACTGCCACCTGGACCCTCCAGTGGCCTGAGTCCCTAAGTCTCTGAGTCCCCTGAGTCACTGAGACCCCTGCCTGTCAACCGCAGAGGAAATCTATCTTAAGGGAAGCTAAATGTTGGACATCAGGTTTCTTAAAATAAAGTTCAATCAAAACAGCATCAAACATCACAAACAAGTTTGGGAAGTAAAAAAAAAGAAAGAAAGAAAGAAAGAAAGAAAGAAAGCAAGCTGAATTTGTCAAATTGCTCAAATATTTTGCTGTTAGTAAAACAACCAGTAAGTAACATTAAAAAAAAAAAAAAAATAGGCATCATCACTGGGAGGCTTTGAAAAATCAAGAGTTTAGTCCAAGCTCTTCTCAGATACCCAGCGGCCCCATTAGGATTGCAAGTCCTACTGAGGAGCCTGGTGACTAGAATTCCTCCCCAGTGATATGGCTTCAAAAGAAGAAAGTAGTTCTCCCTCTCAGTTTCTTCCCCGCCCCCAGCATCTTCTCTCCACCTTCTGCCTGACCTTATTAATACCTACTGTACGCCTGGCAAACAGTAGGAGATGCAAAGGTCGAGCCTGCTCTCGAAGAGTTTGCTTGATAGCTGTTGAGCACCACAGACCTCAGGCTCACATGGGAAGTCGAGTGACAGAAGAAACAACTCACCTGAAGAGCCCAAAGAGCGTGGCTGGAGAGGAAGGCAGAGCCAGGGAACCAGGAGAGGCAGTGACGGAGGGGAGAGGGGCCACGAGGATCTCCTGGGCTGAGGGACGTCCGTGGGAAGGTTGTGAGCAGGGGCGATGGGCTTGGTGTGTGAGGGGCGGGGGGAGCCCCGAACACAGGCGACAGGGCTCAAGGTGTGGAGAACAGGAAGTAGGATCAGGGATAAAGTCATGGCAGCCAGGGAAGACGAATGAAATTCAAAGGGACCATGGTGAAGATGAGGGAGAAACCCTGGCTAAGCCTCAGAGATCAAAGGTGATGAGGTTCAACAAGTTTGTGGTTGTGGTTCTTGGAATGACAGGCATGACGGTCACTTCTATCTGCATCGTTTTAAATCAATTTATACATTTTTACATTTACTGTTATGACTTGTTGTATTATTAACACGGGATTCTCAGCAATCCCGGGAGGGAAATGGGTCCTCTTCCACAAATGAAGACACGGAGGCTCAGAGACTCAAGTAACCAGCCCCGTGTCACCCCTGGAAGGCAGGGTGAAGGGTGACCCCATCCTGGACAATGTGGACTGTGACACTGGACCTGTCTTTGCACCTTGGTTCTTCCGCACACTGAGAACCTTCCGTGCCTCAGCCTCCTCTCCTTTTCTGGGTGACTCGTGGTAATACCCCCTCACACATGGGTTGTGAGGGTGAAGGCTCCACAGCTCAGCGCCATTGCCAGGAGTGAGTGGGAGCTCAATTCACTGTCCCTTTTAGAAGGTCAAATCTCATTTCCAGAGGGGCTCAGTCCAGAGCGAGCCCATCTGTAAACCAGTCTGCTGTGTTCAAGGAGGGCCCAAGGGTACTTGTGGAGGAGGAGGCCAGTGAGAGGTCCATTTGCTGTCTCAAGGCCTGACAGTCCTGTCAGACGGAGGTTCCAGAGACCGGGGCCACTCGGGGACCTTGTCGCAGATGAGCCCACAGGGGACCTGGTCCCAGACACCAGACACCTGAAGCTCCAAGCTCCAATCAGTTCTCCAGGGACTGGTTGAAGCTACAACCCTAATGTTCCCCTCATTCCTTGTGATGAAAATTGGCCATTACCGTTTCTTAACAACTGGAAACTCCGCGTAAAGCTGCCCAGCACTCACGAGGCTTTCATTGCTGTCTGCAGGCACAGCTTCTGCAGCGAAAGCACGGTGAAAGAGGACGTTCTGCTCACCCTCACGCCCTGTTAGCGTCCAGGTGCCATCCGGTCACTGTGTTACAGCAATAAAACCACTGATGCATCTACCCACTCACAACGTCTGTCACTGATGTCAGCTGGCCCCTGGGGACATTAGGGAGTCGATCATTTAAGTCCTGAGTGTTTCCAGACATTTGATTTTCTTGCCACTGACTTCTGACCACATACTGTGGTCCGTGGTCCTCGTGTCCACTGTCTGCTCAGGGGGTGACACAGAACGACTGGGGGATGGGCATATGGGGGCCTCAGCAGAGCCTACAGCTCTGCACCTCATCTCACTGGTGAGGAAACGGAGGCCCGGAGACGGGGAGGTAGCTGTTCAAGCACAGAGTGAACCGGGGCCCCTTGGGGGCTGGGGGTTCCATTCCCCTGACTGGAAAGGCCATGCTATGACATGGCCTCCTTGTGGTGATGGAGCTACCCAGCAGCCCTGCGTCTTGGTGAGGTCTAAGATGCCCCAGCAGCCAGAGATGGTGTATTTGCTGAGCACAAACGGGCTTCCAGCCCCTACTCTTCCTGGGCCCCAGCAGGGGCTGTCCCGGGGCAGGGCTCAGCATGGAGGAAGGATGGCTTCTGGGAGAAGTGCCTTGGGAACCCCTCTGCTGAGAAGGGACTTCTCAGTCATCCATCAGTTGGGGTCACCGGGGAGCACTCAGCCAATCAGAACTTGCCATAAGTCCCACCTACACAGGAGAAAGTGTCCTTCAGGCTATCCCGTGATCATTCCCTGGAGCTTTGCCAGACCAGGAAGGTCACCACCTCCCCTGAGCGACTCCCCTTTTGGTCACCAGGCCTCACATCCCATCACGACCGTCTCGGTGCCGTGGCCTCTCTGTTCTTCACCCTTGGTGGCACATCCAGCTCTGATTGAGCTTCGCACTTGAATCTGAATTCAAAACTTGAATTCAAACTCCAGATTGTTCTTTGAAAGCAGATGCTGGGTAAGGATTAAAGGAGCGCCTGTAGTCAGTGTCTCATAGCGAAGGGCACAAGGTGAGTGCTCAGCCACAGTGGTCATGGGGAGGGTGAGGATGAATGGTGGCGGTGGTAGAGGGAGGCACAAGACCTTGGTGGGGGCACCGAACAGGAGAACACGAAGCCTGGGGTGGAGGCCCCTTTGTCACAGTTTTGCCCAGCGCTGGCCGTGGACCCACCCCCTGAGCAAGTCACACCATGTTGGCAGAAGAGCTCAACCAGTAGAACGTAGACTCTGCTTACAGCACCAAATACCAGCTCTGCACCAGCTTCCAGAACTCGAGGAAGCACAAGACCTGAATTCAGTCGCGGAGGTGTGAACACCACCACGCTGCCTGATAGTGCAAAAAGCAAGCATGTCCCAGGGCAGGGTGGTGCAGGATGGAGAGGAGCAAGATGAGGAAGTCTCCAGAGAGCTGTGGGTTCCGGGCCCAGGTTTGCAGGAAGATGGCCTACCGAGACTGCAGGCTGGGAGGCCATCTAGGAGGAGGAGGCCCTAGAGGTATGCAGAGGAGAGGTGATGAGGATCATGTGAAGGTGGCAAGTGGAACTGAGGTATAATGGAGGGGGTGGGTCTTTTGGTTGGCCACGAGAGCCCTTCTCTCTGGTCAAAGACGACCGGCTTCACCTGCTCCCCCGACCGACAGAAATGGCTAAAGGCTTGGGGAAAAGTTATTTTAAAACAAAGAGAAAACTGAGAAAAGTGTGCAGTAGAGTGAGAGGAAGCCAGCTGGGGAGAATCTCCAAGGCTGTGGGCCACATCATTGGCACTCAGCCCGGCACTGCCCTGAGCCACAGGAGTCCTGGGGTGACCTGCGTCCTACCTGCAGCTGAAGCGATAGCCTATGCTCCAGAGTCAGGGGAGCCGTTGATGGAGACCCCAGCTTGAGTGGGGCTAGGTCCCTGCTCTCTCCTCCTGCATCCTTTTCCTCAAATGCGTGTCCTCTTATTAGATACACAGCTGGAAGAAACTCCCAGGAAGGCAGAGGACAGCAGGTTCCAGATCCCTGCTGTGCGTGTTTGCTGTGTACCAGTGTGGTCATGGGGCATCTACTTCCCCACACCACAGGGAAGACCAAGCTCAGCCCCACAGATCTGCAACGCAAACACACCATCCCGGGGAGAGAGGGAGTTCAGGGCTCTCTGTAGTTACCTGGGGGGTCCACCTGCAGTGCCCGTGTGGCCCGGGCCATCTCAGGTCTACTTTCCAGATTTTAGGGACTTCTTGGGACCAGTTTGATTGGGCTTTATTTTTGTTTTATTGTATATATGGCAACAGTGGGGCAGTGTGGTGATGAAAATACCCCAGGCTCACATTCAGTTCATAAGCATAAAGCTCAGAAGAAATTCAGTCTGGTTGGAAGCAGGGGAAAGGCACTGAGCTAACGGGGTTCCCGTCCAGCCAACTTCCAGTCAAGGTGACCTGGAACAAGGAGTTTCTGTAGAGGCCACTTTCAGGCAAGAGGCTTCAGCAGTGGAAACCCGACCAAGGCACAAGGGCCCACAGCGACCAGCGAGCTGAATGCACACAGGCTCGTTAAGCGACCCACCATCTCGTAACAGCCACAGGCCCTGACTGACCAGTTACAACCAAGCCCAGTTCCTAAATCGCATTGCATCCCTCCTCGCTCTGTCTAGAACCGTGGAACCCGGAATCCCAGGACCCGGAGATCATGACCTGAGCCAGAGCACACACTAACTGACTCAGCCACCCAGGTTGCTTTTGTGTTTTTACTCTGAGGATAGTCTAGTTTTATAACCAGTTACAGAGACAAAGCTTTCCCTGTTGTAGTCATTTGCAGTAAGACCTTGGTTTCCTGAGTTGATGTGCCATGAAATGAGGTTAAAGGAATGTCGCAGGAGTTGTGAGACTCTTTAGCGAGGGGGACACCCACGTATTTATTTACTCAGGTCTGAGTATGATTTGGGTCTGAAAGTGGAGAGACACGCAGGTCCCAGGCTTTGAGAGCAGAGTGTGTTCCCTGGAAGGAAGACCTGGAGGGGAGAGGCGTCTGCGCCCTGAGAGGACGCCCTGGGTGGACCCGGGTGTCTCTGGGAGTGGGGGGACGACAGAGCCATCCCTGACAGGGCAGCCATGGGTGCAGGAGCTCAGAAGAGGGCACAGGCAGGTCCGTTCCAGAACCTTGAGCCCTCCCGTCTAAGCACGTGCAGAGTGGGAAGGCGCTCTGGGCAGCAGCCGGAGCCATGCTGGGCAGAGGGCCCCGTGGTGGCCACAGTAGTCTGCGTGGACTGCCTCACGGGTACCACGGACCGCACGGTTCAACAACAGAAACTCATTCTCTCCCGGTTCTGGAGGCTACAGGTGCAACCAAGGTAGTGCCGGCTCGGTTCCTCGGAAGGGCTGTGCAGAGACAATCTGCTCATGCTTCCCTCCTTCGGGCAGTTGCTGGCACTCTGCGTGCTTCCTGGCCGGCAGAAACTGTGCCCTAATGTCTGTGTGTTCACACAGCGCTCTTCCTGTGTGTCCGCGTCTTTCTGTCTAGATATCCCCTTTTTGTAGGGAGAGCAGTCCTATTGGATTAGGACTCACCCTAATTCCCTCATGTATCGTTGTCAAGATCCTATTTCCATATAAGGTCAAATTCTGAGGTCTTGGGGGTTAGGACACCCAACATATCTTTTGGTGAGAGACACAGTTCAACCCACAACCTCACATACCCAACCTCGGGGTCTGTTAAATTCTGACCCCTGTCCACCGGATATCCCCAAGTTACTCCCTTTGCATACAGCCCAAATTATACAATTGATGTACAAGTTCCTTGGTGTGCTTTTTCTTCTTCTTAGCGCCTTTGATCGTTTGTAATTGTGTATTTACTTGCAGGGGATCCGTGCTGGGGCCCCAGGGGGCCGGCCATCCCTGAGAGCAGGGAAGTAGCCTGTTCTGTTCACTGTTGTGCCCTCAAGGCTGGAAGAGCCTCCAGCACTTGAAGCCACACACCAAGGAGCCTAAGTGAGGGACGGAACACACCAAACAGCCCCCCCCCCTCCAGGATCGAAGCTGGAAGGAGGCTGGAAGGAGACCTGGAGGGGAGATGCATTGGCCTAGAGAGAGGTGAGACCAGCCAGCTGCTGCAGGACGAGAACAGGGGGAGTGAGGGGAGGGGACAGACAGAAGAGGTGCTGAAGGAGAGAAGCAGACCGTTTTCAACAGACCTTAGGGGGTAGGAGGAGAGCCCAGCCGTCCCCTTCCCTGGGCAGCTGCCGTAGCAGCTGGAGGGCTCCTCCAGGCCCTGACCCTGGTGCCTGCCAACATGTGAATAATAAACATCCCTTCCCACAGGTGTTGGCCTTCCCTGCCTTCCCAGGACAGACGGCTGGCAGAACGTTAGACCTCAGGACCTCAGGCCCGCAGAGAGGAGAGGGGGGCTGCCTTGTTCTGTCTTGGGCCACCCTCCCAAGGAGACCAGTCAGGCTCTGGGATGCATGGGAGCACCCAGCAGGGTCAGCCCTCGGCCACTGGTGACTGTGAAGCGGTGCCCAGCCCTCCTTTGAGGGCAGCTTGGTGCAGAGACAATGTCCCTAAATTGAGAAATAAGTGCCAATATTGTCCAACCAATGGCACAGAAGGGAGGGAGCCTAGGAAGAAATACTCTAACCTCTCCTCTTACCCTCTGATCTCCCTATAGTGCCTCCAGTTGGCTCAAGCCAACTGGAAGGCCAAAGTCATGTAGCCTAAGGAGGGAGTCCACTGAGCAGGGCACAGAGCAGGGAGGAAACGGCAGGAAAGATCTGGAAGTTATCCAGCTCAACAACCCAATGAGTCATCAGCTTCCAATGTCCCTTTCTTTCACCCAGAAAATGTTTGTTGATTACCCCAAATCTACCACATACCATGCTAGGCTCTAGAGACAGAAATGCCTATAGAGAACTTGACCCTGTCATCAAGGCAAGATCTAAACAAATAATCATGGAAATAAAATTACCAACTGGGATTTGTTCTATGAAAGAAAAAATAAGGACAGTGATAGAGGTCCAGAAAGGTTCTGGTTCTGCTTTGGACATCGAAGAAGGCATCTTTGAGGGTATGACATTGAAGGGGAGTCCTGAGGTTAAAGAGAGAGGGTCATGTGTTTCAGGAAGAAACAGAGTAGGCGAAGACCCAGAGATGGACACTTTCAAGAGAGATGGCGCATGACTGACGTGTGCGGAGCTCAGTGGGCAACTCTCAAGGTAAGGAAGGAAAGGGGAGCGAGGTCCAGGTGCCTGAAGGATCCTGGTAAGAGGTTCAGGTGTTCTCAAAAGTAATGGGTAACCACAGGGGTGCCGTATCATGGGTCTTGGGCTTCCATCCAGCCTAATGTCACTCCAGGCTCCTCACTGGGGTCCTTCATGAACCTTGGACCTCACCTCCTCTCTCCGCTGCTGGATACCGCCAGGGGCAACGTTAGGCTTTGGGGTCACTCTGAGGCACAGGCATCCCTGTCAGGTTTCATCATCACTTTACCCTTTCCAGAAACTTCTCTGAAGCCTACTCAAGATACGGAAGTTCAGTCCTTAGCTTCCCTCAGCTCACCATTGAGTTCTCAGAAGGGAGTGTCACCCCCCCCCCCAAAAAAAGAAGCCATTTTCTACACTCGAAACCCTCAGGAAATGGCTGGCAACGTCAGTGTTTCTGGGATTGGTCCAAGGGCAGGACTGGAACATGGAATAATTAGAACTCTCACCCAACTGCCTATGGCATTCTGTGAGCAACAGTCACTTCAGGAGAGCGTCTGGCAGCATCTTCTAGAGCTAAGTATAGACATGCCACAGGACCGGGCGGTTCTACTTCTGGGTATAAGCCTGAGAGAAATGACTGTATGTGTCTACCTAAAAACCGGATCCAGACTAGAACGTTCCTAGCAACATTGTTCCACATAGTCCCACACTAGAAAGAACCCACAAGTCCACCAATGAAAGAATGGATAACCCAACTGTGATATATTCACGCAGAAATAAATTAATATGACACAGTAACAGAAAGCTAATAAAAAGTAATTAAAAGTAATAAAGTAACCCGTTACAGTGACTAGCCAATTACCTCACACATGTAACAACATGGCTGGGTCTCAAAAACAGGTTGTGGGAAAGAAGCAAGACGTAGGGCACACACACAGTATAATTCCATTTATAAGCAAGTCTAGAACAGAGTGAACTAATCCATGGTTATAAAAATCAAAGCACAGGTGTGGGCTTGATGCTAAAAAATCATGATGGGGGAAAAAAAGATCATGAGAGAAACATCTGGCTGCTGGAAACATCTTTTATGTTGACCTGGGACGTTAGCAGAGGAGTACACAGCTGTCAAGGCTCATTACGCTGTACTTTAAACTTAAGATCTATGCACTGTGGTATATCTAAACTATACGTCAATTTGAAGAAAAATGGCAGGGCGGCACCTGGCTGTTCACCCAGGCCCTCCTCTCAGCCTTGAAAGGAAGTGACCTTCTTATCTCTAGGTCAAGGTACAGCTCAGAAAGGGTCTTAAAATAGACCCTGTTTGTTTCCAAACAAAGCCGGAGTGGAGCCTGTTCGTTTTCCTCTTTTGAGCATCTGGGTCGTACTGCCGAGCTGGCAGAATGTGTTGCTGTGTGTCTGTGTCATGTGTTCCTGATAACCTACGTTCCAAGCACGCAGGTGCACAGCCCTATGGAGCCCTCCCTTCCGCCCATCTTGGGAGTCCAAAGGGGAGGCCTGCGTATAAAAGCCACAGCCAATTGGCCGGGCTGGGAGACGACGCCCTGGTGTTGCCCAGTAAGTCACAGCCCGGATCCTGGGGGGGCTGGGGCTGCCAGAGGGACGCGGCCCAGAAGGCGAGGGGAGTCACTGTGGGGGGGAGACCCAGAAACCGGGGCCCTCAGAGCAGGGCCACCCAATGCCATGTGAGGCCTCAGACTCAGGGGACGCCCAGGGGGAGCCCCAGGGGGAGCCCCAGGGGAAGCCCCAGAGGGCCCAGGCACTGGACTTCGGTTCCACACACCCTGTGCTCCCGGGCCTCCTGCCCTCTCTGGGCTGAGCAACCGCCAGCCTCGTTCCTGTGCCCAGGGGTGTCTGTGTGTCTGTTTTCCTCCACGTAGATGCTGCCTTCCTGGACCATCGGCCTTCTCCTGCTGGCCACAGTCAGAGGTGAGGATGCTGTTACCGTCCCTCAGGGGACAAAGGACGGTGTCTGGGTTGGCCTTTGGGTGAGGCCGCCGGAGACACTATCATCGGGATTACCGCCACCAAGAACAACAGCATTACATTATTTCAAGAAAAACCGAACTGCTATCATTCAAGGAGGGTTGCCTCTGTGGCAATGTTCTTGTCACATATAATCCCGGGTAATCCTCCTGCTCTGTCCTGTTCCTCCTGCAGAGGCTCTGGGGCGGTGAGGGGGGTGGGAGAGGTGGCAGCTGTTGGGGCAAGGGGAGGGGGAGGCGGTCTGGGCAGGCCCCCCACATCCTCAGTCCGTCCAGTAGCCAAGCGCGTGTCTGCAGACTAATGTCACAGAGCTGACATGGTGGGACAGGCCTGCCAAGTGAGCCCACGCTCCCGCCCACGGCCCCCACTCCTTTCCCTCACAGGGTCTCTGTCTCCCCAGCACCTGGCCTCTGTCCAGATTCAGATACAGAAGCCAAGGTCTACTTGTCCTCAAACAGAAGTAACCTCCCTTGCCGCCACAGCCCCCTGGGACCTCCAGACTGCCTACTGCCCATCACCCCACCTCACAGAGGTCTACCCCAGGTGCCCTCTGGGGGCTCTCTCCCTCTCTCCCTCACTTCCTCCCATCACGCAGAACCCCTCCCTGCCTGGCTGGGCCCCCCAGACCCTGCTGGAGAGTGCTTCCCACAACTGCAGACATGGTCTCCTCCGGTCCCTAACTGGGCCTTCCTTCTGCACCTAGACTCCTCCCCCTGGTGTCCCTGGCTTGTCCCTAGCCGCTCCAGGTCTTCCTACCCATCCCAGCCCTGTAACGAGACCTGGCTCCCGACAGCAGAGTCTGGGATGGGTGCGGATGCATCTCAGGTCTTTCTGGGCCCTCTGGTCCCCTTTGCTGGCCTGCTGCCACCTCCTGCCCCAAACCTGGGCAGCCCCCAAAAGTCCCTCCCTTTCTTTCTCTGCTTTGGGGCTTCCCCCTTGCCTAGCCTCTGGCCTTCCACCCTCCTGAGCTCTAGGACCCCCCACCATGCCTCAAACTCACTTTTTCCAAACCAGGCTCAGACGTCACCTCCTACCCCCATCTCCTCACTTTTGCCTTAATTTCCACTATTGTCAGAGGTTAGACTGCCTCTGACCGTCCCAGGTGCCCTGTCCCTGCACTGCCCCACTCCACACCCCTGCCTCTCCCAGGCTTTCCCTCCTCTGAGCCCCCTACACGAGATTCCACAAAACTCCTTCATGAAGCAGGGCTGCCACCATTCACCAGCTCGATGCCCTCCAGCACTTCCCCACTTTCCCCCAACAGTCCAGGTGTCCTAACCAGGCCCCCGAGCCCCTGCATTTGGCACCTGAAGCAAGAGCTATTTTAGTCCCTCCTTCCCTGTTGGATTTCCTCTCTCTCAGGGCAGGGTTTGAACCTGATCTCCTCAACACCTAGCTTTATTCCCAATTAAACTTCGCAGGTTCGGATCCGGGCTCCACCGCTGCCCCTCCCCCTGTGCCTTGGTTTCCTCATCTGTAAAATGGGAGCAATAATACAAATTCCTTACTCATGGGGCTGTTTTGAGTCTTTAGTGGGATAATACTGTTAAATTGCTAGATGGTCTCTGAAGCCCAGCAAACAAGTATTAACCGTCACCAGTTTTGAATTATCGGCCAACATTTGGCCCCACCAGTTTAGGAGCTGAGGAAGCCTAAGACAGAGACCCACTGCAATCCTCCGGATTTGATTATGTCCCCCTCTCTCCCGCCCCCTGTGACAATTGCTAGTGGAAATGCGCATCTTGTAGGCACAGAAAGGACCAGCATTTACGGTTAAGCCCTCATCAGTTGTGCGGGTTGGAGCCCTACTACACACCGTGTGATGCAGCAAGAAATCATACCCGTTCTTAGAAAATTCACCTTTTAAGGTGAATTATAATCTGAAATAGCAGAGCATAATTGGGGGCAAAAGTGTGTGTAAAAGGATGACATGGAGCTATATGAATAGGACCAATGCCCACGCATGCCTACAGCTGGCTTTGGCTGGTGGTGGTTATAATGCAGAAGTCAAGGGGAATCAGGAAGCACCGAGCCACAGATTTCACACTTCGGATAATTACCTGATGTTTGATGCACAGAAGTCCAAGACCATCTGGGAGTTTCCTGGGTAGTTTTAAGGTAGTTTTAAGGTAGTTTTCCTGAAGTAGTTTTAAGGCGGAAGGGTCCCAGGAATTCTCAGTGATTCCCTGACTGGCCAGAGAATAAGGGTTACATAGCATTAAACATGCTATTCCCACACCCCATCCTAGGGAGTGAGGGGCATCAGAGTCTCTGAGGGAGGGTCTGTGATTGTGTAGACGCAACAGGTATAGTCACTCCCAGTCCCCAGGTGATTCCCATCATCACGGAAGTTTGGGGAACAATGGCCAGCAAAGGTGAAGACCAGCGTTGGCCAGAGCCAGCCCTGGGCTCACCCTGAAGAATCCTCTTGTGTAGCTGAGAACACAGGGCTTCTTTCCAGAACCTCACAAGGGCCCTGTTTGTTGCTCTTCCTGCCCCAGGAAAGGAGATCTGTTATGGACATCTTGGCTGCTTTCCCGATGAAAAGCCATGGTGCGGGACCCTTCAGCGGCCTTTAAAGTTATTTCCCTGGGATCCCAAGGACATTGACACCCGCTTTCTCCTGTACACAAATGAAAATCCGAACAACTTCCAAGTAAGAGTGGGCGTGGAAACACTGCGTGGTGGGTGTACTGGGTTGCCTCCACTGGAGCCTTCACGTGGTTGTCCAAGAAAAAAATGCACAGCCTTGGAATGTTCCAGATGAGGCTTCCTCACCATTGGTAGACCTAGAGCCAACTTAGCTCTCAGGATTACAGACCACTATGCATAAATAATAAAATCTATGGACGCCCAACCCAGAAACTAATATCCACACACACTCGTGCACAGACCTGCAGAAGCTTCCCAGCAGCAGCCTGCTCCCGGGGAAGTATGTGTGGCTTTTATGTTCGAGAAGCCCAGGCCTGGCATTCCCGGAGAGGGT
The DNA here is from genome assembly GCF_030435805.1 of Mustela lutreola. NCBI lineage: Eukaryota > Metazoa > Chordata > Mammalia > Carnivora > Mustelidae > Mustela > Mustela lutreola. The sequence continues at coordinate 13,845,255 of NC_081293.1, read as the reverse complement.
CTGTCTTTTTCCTGCACCAGGCTGGGCAGGGAGAGAAGCCCTCAGTGGAGTAGAGTGGGGAACAGTAAATCCTTCTCGAGGAGCTAGAGGACAGATGGAAAGAGGTAATACATAGCCACAAAAGACAAAAGGTAGGGACCCCTGGGGCACCCTTCAGTTCCCAGAAGGCCTGTTAGGTGGAAGCAGGACAGGCTTCCTACAGGTGGTCAGAAGTGACCAGGAGGGACATGCTCAGGATCCACGTAGCTCCCCGCTCTCCCTGAGAGAGTTCAGAGAGCTGGTGTCTATCTATAGGTCCGTGAGGTCGCCCACTGTGGGGTTCTAGGGGACCAATGCCCTGCTCCCAGCTGGGAATCTGCTTGGACATGGCCACGGTGCTGTTTTTACTTTGTGATCCTTCTTCAGACATTTGCTTAGCACTTTTTTTGTTATTAAACCAGCTGATCACGGCCACTGATCTAGCCACTGTCGAGGCTTCCAACTTCCAACTGGACCGCAAGACACGCTTTATCATCCACGGCTTCATAGACAAGGGGGAAGAGAACTGGCTGTTGAACATGTGCAAGGTAGGGGCCCCCACCACCCTGCACCTAGCCACTCCAGACGGAGATCAGCACCCAGATGCAATCCCCACAGCCCCAGCGTTCCTGAAGTTGGGAAAGGAAATAGGGAAAGAACCCTCCTTTGCAAAAGCCACCAAGGAAAGCCCGGGTTCCCCGGGTATCCATTGTCAAGTTCTCCCAACACAACAACTTCTGGCCAATCAGCTCCTCTCGAGGCTGAAAGGAACCAGGGTCCAGTCAGAAAGTCCCAGACAGGAAAGCAACTTGAATCTGCGTATAGAGCTTTGCTATCCAATAGAACATTCTTCGCTGTTGGGAATGTTCTATATCTGCACTGTCCAAATCAGGAGCCGGGGTCAGGCTAGAACACCCAGAGTACTGTTGGGTACATAACAGCTGCACTACCCAGGGCTTGGACTATCTACGATAGGGGTCCATGAACTTTTCCTGTAGAGAACCAGGTAGCAGACACTTTACCATTTGTGTTCAATTTGGGTCATAGTGTTTCAACTCAACTCTGCTTCAGCTCAGAAACAGAGGTAAACAGTTAAGTAAATAAATGGGCATGGCTCATTCCAATAAAACTTTATTGGTAAAAGCAGTGGATGTGGCCCTACTGTAATAGTCTAACCCCTGATGTAGGAAGTGATCTTTTTGATCTGGCTGTGTCACTAAGTATCTGTGAGACCTTAGACAAGTCATTTAATCCATTCCGGGCCTCAGTTTCCACATCTGTTAAGTGGCGATAAACACACCCAATCAATAGTGACGTGGCAGAAGTTTGGACATGTGCAAGGAAATATTAGAGCTCTGGCACAGCTCTGTGCTTGACGGGTGTGGATGCCTATCTCTGGAGTGTACAATTTGTCGTTGTTGGTAAATCGGTCTCTCCCTCTTGCTTGTCATCCCCAGAATATGTTTAAAGTGGAGAAGGTAAACTGCATCTCTGTGGACTGGAAACGAGGGGCAAAGACCAAATATACCCAAGCTGTCCACAACATTCGCGTGGTGGGAGCAGAGATAGCTTTCTTCATACAAAGTCTATCGGTAAAACCCTGCCTGGGCCACATCCTGTGGGGAGCGGGGAGAGAGGGCCCCCTCTCCCCCGAACACCACCTTCCCCCTAAGAGGCAGCCTAAAGACCCCTGGGGCTGGGGCTGGGCTTAAAAGCCCAAGCAGGACCTTTTCTAAGGTGCAGGTGTCCCTTTTCTCCCTCCTGGATTGTCCTGAAGACTCCTACTTATGGGGCTGGAGGCGAGCTAAACTCTTTGAGCCTCAGTTTCTCCTTCTGGAAGAAAGCCTTCCCTGTAGGCTTTTCTGGGAATTCCAGAGCACGCTGGGACACCAGATGAGGCTTCATTCTCAGACAGCCCAGGCGGGAAGGCCCCTTACAGCCTTCTGGAAGGTCTATTCTGGAGAATCCCAGAGCCGGGCCCACTACCCGCCCTTTCCCCGACAGACCCGACCCCCTCCAGGGTCCAGGGGAGGTGGCCCCGCAGCGGCGGGGGTGTGGGTGGCAGCAGGCGGCCCACGTCTGGTCCCCGCCGGGGTCGCCTGCAGTTGACTCCGTGGCCGCTGGTCAGCACTGTTGCCCCGCGCACGAGCCGGCCCGCGGGCCATGCAGACTTTGGGGTCAGGTCGTGCAGTCCCTGCCGGCGTGCTAGAGGTGTCCCCTCCGGAATTTGCAGCCCGCGCCCCGCGCCCCGCTCGTGCGCGCATCCCCGCCCTCCGGCGGGACCTGACGCGCCATCCGTCCGCAGACGGTGCTGGGCTACAGCCCCGAGAACGTGCACCTCATCGGCCACAGCCTGGGCGCGCACGCGGCGGCCGAGGCGGGCAGGAGGCTGGGCGGCCACGCGGGCAGGATCACAGGTGCGCGGCGCGCGGCCCCGACCGGGTTCGGGAGGGGGCGGTGGGGGACTGGGGTGGGGGCCGGGGGTACGGTGGGGGCGGAGTGGGCGAGAGGCGAGCGCGGCGCACGCGGGAGCCCGGGCAGAGCGCCCTGGCAGGCCCAGCGGGAGCAGGCTGTAGGGGCTGCCCCCGCCAGACTCCAAAAGTCCCTGTCCATGATTTCATTAGGGAATACTTGACTGAGAATTTAAAACTTCAGGGTTATTGTTGCAAGAGTAATATAATAATAATAATAACAATAATAACAACAACAACAACTGATTTTTTAAAATTAGTGCGTCAGTTCCACAAATACGAATGCTGGGCCACGCACAGGCAGAGAGTGAGAAGTGGTCACCTGAAACCTGCTCCATGGGAAGTGCTCAGTAAATGCTGAATAAATGAATGAGTCACTTGGCAAAATGAGCGCACAGGAGGCAGACACAGATTATTCATTTTGTGCAGGCGAATCAGCACGTGGCTTTGGCAAACAGTTCAATGCACCCTGAAATGGGTGTCTCCTTTGCTCAGGGCCCTGTGCTGGGGTCTGGTGAGGGGTGGGGGCATTATAGTTCATGTTACTGTAGAAGCTTTCCGTTTGCAAAGTCCTTTCTCTTTCATCTTTTCATGGGAGTTTTACAATAACCCTGTAAGAAGAGAGTGGTTGTTATTCCACCTTCCAGACAAGGAAACTGAGGGTCAGAAGGGACAGGTGTTTGACCTTGAGCAGAAAACCAGGGCTAAATACAGGTCCCTGAGTCCTGTGGTGCCTGGAACCCTGTGGGTTCCACCCTCTGCCTCTCTTCAAAGACGAATCAGCCACAGCCCGTTTCGGGAGACCCACAGTCTGGTCCAGGAGGCAGACAGTTAAGTAGGCAAGTAAATTCAGAGCGAAATTAATTAAACACAAAATAACCCTATACCCTGTGGGTGGCATGCACTGAGAAAGGAGAGGCTAAGTTTTCCCTGAGGGGGTGGTGTTTGAGCCGTCTTGGAGAGAACAGATTGATTAGGGGAGGATGTGGGGAAGTGAACAGCAGGCTGGGGAACGCAGAAGCAGCCACAGAGGACAGTGTGGGGACTGGGGACTGGGGATTGGGTGGAGCCGGGAGAGGCCCGGGAGCTTGCAGTCTTGGAGAGCTGTGGCCACATAGGAACGGGTGAGGGTAAAAAGGACAAAGGACATGAGGGGGCAAGGGGACCCCCTAGGTCGTGCTCGGAGTCAGGCACTGGGGACTTCTGGATGTTCGTTGACAGTCAGTGACCCCACTTTTAGCCTTTCTGTCTCAAGTCCTCTCTCCTAAGCAGACTAGGAGCTACAGACTCAATTCCCCAAATCACGGCTGCTGGGCTCTGGGACTCCTGGCCTAGGAATTCCCATAGATTTTGTGGGTAGACGGTTTAGAGCCTGTATTGTGTTAGAATGCGGTCTGACTACCCCGCTCCCCGATTTCAGGACTGGACCCTGCACAGCCATGCTTCCAGGGCACGCCTGAGGAGGTTCGGCTGGACCCGTCTGATGCCATGTTTGTGGATGTGATCCATACGGATTCTGCTCCGATCATCCCCTTCCTAGGTGAGTTCCTCCCTGCACCTCCTGGTGACCAGCTGAGACAGATGGAGTGGGTCCAGGTGTACCCCACATGCATACCTCCAGGGTGATATTCAAAAAGGCCAACCACAGGAAGACCTCGGGCCCCAGCCCCAGATAGACAGTCAGGACAGCGCCCGTGGGATCGGCCTGCCAGCCCAGGTGAGCCTGAAACACTTCTACAGCCTGGAAGGGCCTCACCAGTCTTCAAAACTTTAGTCCTTTCTGATCTACCAATATCCAGAGGGACAGTTAAATTTCTTCTTGATGTTTGACCTGTATTTGCAAAATACAAATGTTAATTTTTGAATTTTTTTTTAACTTCTTTTGTCAAAGCTATGGTTATCGTTTGTTTTTTTGGAGATGATATATATCCTTTTATCTGGTTCTTCTAAAGAAATGTTCTTTTTTCATGATTTTCTTGTACAACCACTCATGAAAACTGCCAATGAAAGTATTTTTTAATGAAAATTATATCACTCATTGAATACTTACCATATGCTTCTTTGAGTATTGTGTACACATTAGCTCATTAATCAGAACAACCCTAAAACGTAGGTATTACTATTACGATTTCATCGCCAAGGGACAAAGGCCTCACAAGGTCAAGTAATTGCCGAACATGACAGTGAAGTCTATAAGTAGAATAGGCTGTGATCCCAAGTCTGAATGCCTCAAAAACCAAAACTCCTACCATTGCTCTGGGCTCTCAATATAGCGATCTAATGGAATATGATCTCAGTAGAACAAAAGAACATCAAAGTCAAAATTATTAAATGAATTACAGGAAGAAAAGCTGCACCAGCCCTGATATGCAGCTCCTGGTACATAGTGGTATCAGGGCCTGACGGTACTGCTTAGGGTCTCCCCGGACAGACAGACAGACACACACATACATACAAATACACCTGTGTGCAAGCACGCCCGGAGCCCAGCTTCCCCCTCTTCTCTCTTCCTGTGTGCTCTCCTCCCTTCTTTTCTTGCCAAATGCCCATTTCTGAGCACTTTCTGCAGAGTCACAGACAGCATGGCTAGGCCGAGGAGAGAATTGGCCAAGAAGGTTCTCGCTGTGGCTGGAAGGAGCCAACACTGTCTGTGGCCACACCCTAATGTTGGGGCCGCTCACCTCCCTGCTCCCCTCTGCTTCTAATATTTCAGGTTTTGGAATGAGCCAAAAGGTGGGCCATCTGGACTTCTATCCAAATGGAGGAAAGCAAATGCCTGGGTGTCAGAAAAACAGTCTTTCGACCATTGTTGACATAGACGGCCTGTGGGAAGGTATGTAAGTAGAGAAGCAAGACAGCTGCCATCCACTTGGGGAGAAACAGGGTGTGCTCGGTGCCGGGCATTTCCACGGCCATGTCCTGAGGTCTTTACTCTGATCAGTCCCATTTTACAGACAAGGAAACGGGGTCAGTACAGGTATAAAACTTGCCCAAGGGTCCCCTAGATTTAAGCCCAACTTCTGGCTGCAGAGCCCCAACCTCTTGTGCCATCTGGCACCATCTTACCCTTGGCCAGATGCCGAGGCAGGAGGGGACCAGTTCACCGGCAAAGACCCAGCTCCGGCCTTGGCCTTCTGTCCTCCATGCCTGTTTCTTAAAGGACTGCTTGCTGGGTGTAAGCAAAGATCTGAGGGCCTTAGACTTTCTTGCCATTTACTGTGCCCGGGTTCCAGGTACAGAAAAGAGCTGAGCTGGTGGCAAGACAAAGTCCGGGGACGTGCTCTGCGGGTTTGGGGAGAGCATGCTGGGAGAACGAGGCCTGGGCTCTAGGGGATGAGCCTTGTGTGACCTGTGTTCATCTGAGAGGACGGGCTCAGTGCCCCTAATAGGAGGTGAGCTAAAGCATCATCTGTGTTCACCGCCCTTGTTCTGACCTTCGGCTATTCCTGTGGCCCAGCCCTGAGATCCGCTTCACTGTCCTCCCTGAGAGTGGAGGCTTTGAGTCTGTGATCATTTCATTTTAGGATTTATTTGTCCGAGCTGGGAGTTCCCTGAAGCCAGGGACTGTGTCAAGGGCCCCCCAGACCCACCGGGGTGTGGCCCAAAGCAAGCACCCAGTGCAGTCCTTTATACAAGGCTCAGTGACCTTTGATGGCATTTTTATATTCTGTATGTTGATGTTAAAGAGCAAGGTTGCTAAAGCGACAGGAGCTTTAACCCCCTCCGGGCTCCGCGCCAGTGACCCCGTGGAGGATGCAGCTGCTGAGCTCCCTGGGAGGCCCTGCCAGAGGCACAGGAAGGCCTGCCCCCTCCCAGAAGTGCTGAGCAGGCCAGCCAGAATGGGAGCCCAGGTTTAATTAAAAAGACAAGTTAGAGTGAAGAAGCCCATGAACACGGGAGTGTGTGTGATCCCGTGCAGCTCCGAGTGACCGAGAGGAACGGTGAAAGCCACTTGCTCCGTGGGCTGGGATCCCAGGGCTGCAGTTCCGGATGAAAGAAACAATTCAGGATGAATCAGGTTCTGTTGTTGGTGATGAGCCTTGTAGAGGAGCACAAGGAACCAGCTTCTGCAGGAAGTTTCTGGACTGGGGACAGGGCGGGGGTGGGTAGCATATGGAGCCCAAGGTGGTCGGGGGGCTGATCCTACCGCTGCTTCCCAGATGCAAAGGGAATGTGCCTTTCTCCCTGGGTAGTGGATGAAGCCACCAGACCCCCTGCCCCGATCCCCAAGGGACCCCCCAGCTACCTCTGCTGTTGCCGGGGATTACCTCGTAGGAAGTTTTGCAGCCAGTAGCTGGAGAAGTGAAAAAACCATTTTCCAAACAAGAGGACTTTGGTCTAAAGAAAAAAAATGGCACATAAAACGCAGTGACAGAGTGCCCAGAGGCCACAGCGATTATACTGGCCACTGTTTCTGCCTTGTGCCTGGAATAGGAGGAAAGAAGGAGTTCTCAGCCTGGGGCCGAAGGCACAGGGAAGCCTGCTTCCCTCAGAAGCGGCTGTGTCCAGCTCGTGAACTGAGGCCCAGCCTGCAGGCAGATTGGCAGCCCCCGGCAGTAAGTGACTGGCCTTCCCAGTGACTGTTTAGAGGTGGGAAGGCACGGCTATCATTTGAGCACGGAAAGATTTTCACGGAAAAGTCAAGATGCTGGCTTCTCGTGAAAAATCAGAACAAGTAATCTGGGCCTTTACCATGAAACGACTGACTGGACCGTGTAGGATCCCCTTAAAGGCAATTGAGCAATTATTACCCTATCTCTCTCTCTGTATAACATTTCTCACTGCCCCTGCATGGCCCGCTGCCCTCATCATTCCTTTACATTACTTGCCCAGCCCCCAGGATTGCACACATGTGCTCCTTAGCACTGGCCACTCCCCAACACCTGCTGGCCCTTGAGTAGCAGCTTCCCCAACACCTGCAGCTTCCCAGCAAATGGACACAGTGGACGGAGAGGAGAGACATCTGGTCAACCCCTCCTACTAAACAACCCCCTTGACTGACAGGTCAGTCATAGACCTTTCAGACTGCGCCCTCACACCCGTCTGTGCATTGTGGAGGGAATTCCTCGCTCGGTCCGAATGGTTCAGCCTTTAAAAGTGAAATGCCTCTGGTGAGCTCCCATGGCCTTTGCTTCCTCAGGAACCCGAGACTTTGTGGCTTGCAATCACCTGAGAAGCTACAAGTATTACTCCAGCAGCATCCTCAATCCTGATGGCTTCCTAGGCTACCCGTGTGCCTCCTACAATGAGTTTCAGGAGGTAGGTCACACCAGTCGGGGGAAGATGTCGGTGGCCCTGTAGGTGATGGGGGTTTTGTTCCTGTGGCTTGGCAGAGAGCACAGCTGTAACCTCATGACTAATGGGAGGAGGGACCACACGTCGGAGCCTTCCAGAGACTTCTCCCAGAAGCAGGGTGGGCAGGAGGGGACATGACTGCTGGGCCTTCCCTCCATGCCAACTTTTTATTCTGGAAGATTCCCAATCTGCACAAGAGTCGAAACAAGAACACATGAGTATCTTTCTACCCATCACCTACAGGCACCAACTGTTGACACTTAAATGCGTGCCTATGTGTAGTTTTCTTCTAAATTATGTGAAAGCAAACTGAAGACTTCACTCATAAATACATTCATCTCCTGAGAACAATATCACCCTCCTATAGAACAATGTCCAAGAAATTTAGCATTGATACACTACTATTTTCTAATATGTCGTCCGTATTCAGACTTCTCCAGATATCCGATGTCCTCTAGAGCTCTGTCTTTCTTTTTCTTCCTTCCATTCTCCCTCCTTCCCTACCTGTCTTCCTCCCTCCCTCTCTTCCCTGCCTCTCTCCCTCCCTACGCTTCTTCCCTTCTTTTTCTTGCATTGCCTCTTTTTAAGTCTCCTTTAATCTTTCTCTCTCTCTCTTATTTGAGAGAAAGAGAGAGAGCGCGCATGAGTAGGCAAGGAGGGAACAGAGGGAGAGAGAATCTTAAGCAGGCTCCAGGCCCAGCGCAGAGCCCAGCGTGGAGCTCGATCTCACGACCCTGAGCTTATGCCCTGAGCTAAAACCAAGAGTCAGACGCTCAACCAGCTGAGCCAGCCAGATCCCCTTTTTTGGGCTCCTTTAATCCAGAACAGCTCTACATCTTTCACTGGTCTTCCAAGACATTGACAGTTGTGAGGATTCCAGACCAAGTGTTCAATAGAATAACCACAGTCTAAACTTGTCTGGTTATTTCTTCATGATTCACTGGGTGTTGTCGAGTCCTCAGTGTATGCAACCAGACACATTGACATTCATTTAGTGGCACTCTGTCTCATTATTTGATGACTTACAGTTTGATTACTTAAGATTTTAAAAATCTGCCAGATTTCTCCATTGCACAGGTTCGATTACCACCAAGGTGACAGTGCAGTGTCCACAACAACAAACCAGTATGAAAGGTTGAGCTTCTTACCTGAACCAGTTGGTACTTTGGGGATGCAAACATTTGAAGTTTCAAAATATTTTTTCTCAAAAGTAAACATAAAAATATATTTATGTGCACACGTTTTCCTTCCAAAGTTGATTTTGACTGTAACGTTCTTGGGTTAAGGTCAAAAGGACATCATGTTCCATCCCCAGGGTCCAAGAGTAGTCATTGCATAGTCCTGCTCGTTATTATGGGGGTGTGGATAATAATATACACATCCTCCAGCATTTGTTTTGTGCTTTCCAAATTGCAAAATAGCCGTGCATACCATGGAAGATGGATTTGGTGAGAGCAAAGAACAGAAAACCAGTGACACTGTAGCCTGAAATGTTAGTCTGATCTGAACAGAGCAAACCACCTCCTCCAGCGCCCACTAATGAGCTAGTGTTTGAGGAATGCCACCAAGGGATCAGTTAGATAATTCACATTAAAGTGAAGATGGTCACAGACCTTCTCTTCCTCTGCTCTTTTGAAAGAACTTATTGGTCCCATTTACTCCTCCTGGAAGATGTCTTGCATTTCCCTTCCAGACTTGAACATTATTGCTCCTTGGAGATGGCTTGTCTACCCAACTATACTCCAGGTTCTCTGGGTACTTGTTTGGGTACACAACGGGGCTTCATACAGTTCTGTGCATGACTCTGAGGATAAGTGCATGGATGTCAGTGGAGGGGTGGAAGAATGGATGGGTGGATGGTTGAATGGGTGGTTGGGGGATCGAGGGGTACATGGGTAGATAAATAGGAGGATGGATGGGAAGATGAATTACTTGATAGGTTGAGTCAGCCAAAGCCCACCACTAATAATCAAATTATGTTTTTTCACCAGAGTAGCTGTTTCCCTTGTCCAACTGGAGGATGCCCCCAAATGGGGCACTACGCTGACCGGTTTCAGGGGAAAACCAGTGCCGTGGGGCAAACCTTTTTCCTGAACACAGGAGACAGTGGTAACTTTACTCGTAAGTTTCCATTTTACTCATTTAAAAACTCTTGCAAATAATTTGGAAGGTGTACCAGCCTAATTAGTCAGGACAGAAACAACTCCAACCAGCTTAGCTGTAATAGAAGGGCATTATTTAACCAATAAGCCTGATCAACGGAGTGAAGTGCAGTGATTGGCACAGGCTGGTCACATGTTCATCCACCCCGGAAGCCAGAAGGGTGAATCCATCAACAGAAGAACAGGGTCATGTGGGGCAAAATCCCTGTGAGTCAAGACATGGCCGTGATCATCTGTCATTCTAGTCTCCCTGCACAATCACGCATGCATACACACACCCACACATATACACACATTGTGTTTGTGTTGTTTTGCCCAGCTTCTCACCAAAAAAGTACAAGATAGTAACATCATCAACATTCATTTGTCATAAGTAATAATACATGGTGGCTGAATAGAAGAGCATTATTTTTCAAGGGAGTTTTAAATTTAAAAAATTATATAGCACTTTTCCCGTGTAGTATCTCCTGTAATCCTCACAATACTTATGATAGAGGACAACAGGTGGGCAGTCTGTAACGTCTCCTGTGCATATTCCTTCAACCCAGACATTCCATTTCTCAGACATATCTTGGGACAACGCTTGCCAAGAAGGTGTGCTCAAGGATATTCACTGCAGCATTGTTTTTAACACCAAAAGTTTGCAAGGAGAAACCTAGATGTCCACCAATTGGGTAGACAACCAGCTACTCTGTGAACTGTTAAAAGCAAGGAGATAGCTCTATGTACTGAAGAGAGAAATCCTCTCTAGTAAGCGAAAAGGCAAATGGGCAAAAAAACATGTATCAATACAACAAATGCAAACGAAGTGTATCACTCAGGGTCCCAACAGGAGAGAAAACTCAGTGACATAGTTCAAATGAAGAAACTTTATTGAAGTGTCTACTTTAAGAGGTGTGGTCGGGGTTAAAGGATTAATCAAGGGATGTGGAGGAGCCCAGCATCGGGTGGTTGTGGGGCTCCTGGAGTGGCACGCTTCCCAGAGGGGAAGTTACCACCAGACATCCGGTACCAGAGCCAGGAGGTAGCAGGGGAGCATGAGACATGGGTTCCCCCCTCCCTTTTCTCCTGCCTTCCCATCTCCTGTGTAAGTCTCTTATCAGCTGAACTCAACTGAACGCCAGTAGTGAGATCCCTGGAGAGGGTGGCCTTCCAGAACACAGGGTCGGGTAGAGAAGGGTGGCAGATCAGTCTGGGGAGGGGATGGGCGGAGACAGAGAATATAGCACATGCTCTTTGTGGAAGGGAAAAGAAGCTTGGATGTTCTTTCATAAACTTAATCTGTGGACGTGTGAATGTTCAGAGAGAGCTCTAGATTAGGGTTTCTCTACCTTGGCACTATTGACATTTCAGGCTGGGGATGCAGAGCTAGGAGCGAGAATCCTTCCATAGGATGATTTTTTTTTTTTTTCCCCAACAAGATGAGTTCATTGAACTGATTATATGTCTTCGGACAGGTTGGAGATACAGGGTATCCGTCACCCTGGCTGGAAAAAAGAAAACGAGTGGGTACATCAGGATTGCTTTGTATGGAAGTAACAGAAACTCAAAACAATATGAAATTTTCAAGTAAGTTTGACAGTAACGTGAAATGGTCAGATTTTTCATCATTGAGTATTCATAAGAGATTGGGCATAAAATGCTTTCTAAATCTGGCCATCTATTAGAGAGAACCATTGAATCCTAGAATGTCAGAGATGGAGGAAAATCTTGGCATCTGACCCAGTGATCCCATTTTGCAGATGAGAAGAGCGAGGCCCAGAGGGGGACTTCACTACTTAAGATCAGATATGTGCTAACTTCTTTTGGAAGGTCAGTCATGGCTTTCCAACTTTGGTTTTATGGTATCAAATTCTCTTCCAGTAAGGTACATTTATGTGGCAATTACCCCCAACATCTGTACTCTCCACCCCCCTACACAAGCGTACCTACCTTCTTGCTCTGGTGGTAGCCTCAGCCCCTAGCTTTTGCTGGGCAGATGAAGTGCTTGGTAAATATGTGTTTGATGAATGCATGAGTGGGCTGTGAAATTATATTGTGTTTTTTTATACTAACTTTTCCATAATACTTTTCATGTTAAGTTGAAGCTTTTTGACAACTTTCTATGCCCCAAATGAAATCCTAACAGAAGATCTCTGCTGAGCCCCATACATCTTTAAACATAAGACGTTACATTAATTAGTCTTATAGTATAATTATAAGGTTAATATGCCTCCTCAAATATTTGATTTCCCCTGAGGACAAATTAAGACAGTAGAAATCTAGAGTCCTATCCTTTTTAACAGATGTGTGCTTCACAAATATATTAGTGTTTTAGCAGCTCCTGGATGCCCATGAAGTCGTTCAAAGTATTTGCAGAAACCAACAGCAGCCATTGTTATCATCCTATGTATCCATACATCCAGCTGAGACAACATTCTATGTCTGTGCTTTCAGAGGCTCCCTAAAACCACATGCAAATCATACGCGTGACATTGATATGGACCTCAATGTTGGAAAAATCCAGAAGGTTAAGTTCCTCTGGAATAACCATGTGATAAATCTTTTCCGGACCAAGCTGGGGGCTTCGCAAATCACCGTGCAAAGTGGTGAAAATGGGACTGAGTGCGTATCTCTTATTCTACCTACATCTTAGTGTCTATATTAACCTACCAATCTAGCTACACATCCATCCACCCATCTATCCATCCATCCAGTCACCCGCCTGCCCATCTGGGTGACAGTCTGCCCAGCCGTTCGTTGCTCCCTTTCTGTCCATCTGCTGAACCGCTTACCCATCCATTCATCCATGAGCCATCTAGCCAGTCTTCTGGCCATCCAGCCATTACCTACCCCACTATTCATCTCAACTCTTCATGCAGCCTTCTGATTCACTTTGAAAGATCAAATATCATTTCCCTTACCCAAATGGAGCAAGGCATCAGCAAGTTATAAGGCATAGATTTGAGAAATAGGCGAACGTGAGACTGTTTGACCTTGAACAATGAGATAAATGCGTAGGCAGAACTTGTAGGAAATCTCGAAGTTCATTCCAGTTGGGGAGCTGTTATTAATGTAAACCAGTTTGTTTGGGGACTGTGGTATGAAAAGGATAGAAACTGGGTTAGGATCTCCCTCACAGGGGCATTCTCTTCTCCTTCAAGGGAACAGAATCTTACTTGGTCAGGGCCGGAAGAGGATATAACTGTATTTAAAATACTGAAGGAAGAAGGCCACCTTCAAGATCATCATAAAATAACAGGCTGTTAAGGTCTGAAGGAAACTTAGGTATCCCCTCTCAGCTGCTCTCATTTTAAGATGAGGAAAGCCAGATACGGAGAGTCATGCAGCTTGTCTAGGGCCACACAAGGAAGCTGGAGGAAAGACGACTAGACCTCAAAATGTGTTCAAAAACACACACCAAGACCTTGCTCAGCTGCATCATTTAACTGCGCTGGAGGTCAGCCATACTAATCCCGATTCCTCTGAGTGTTGCTGGAAGGATCAGATGTCACCTTCCTCTGTACACTCAAGAGCAGAGCACAAGCATTAGCGCAGCCCAGACTTGGACACAGGTCTTCTGACAGCCAGCCCCTGCCTTGGGGCCCTTCTACACCCAGACGTGGAGCTGAGAATCAGTCAGGGCTGGTGGTGGGTACATTGCAGAATAGTCTGGATCTCAGAGTCATGAGGTGGCAGTTGGATGGAGTCACTCTTTTCAAGTACAGTAGAGCCCATACCTGATATACTGCAAGTACCAAAGTCAGCCCCTCACATAAGGGGTCCCCCATCAAGGAGCTACATTCTGAAGCCGAGCCCCGAGGAAGGCTGGGTGGTCAGCCAAATTCTCTAGCCAGAGATACCACCAGGGCAGGAAGAGGCCAGGTGTACCCTGCATCTCATGTCTGGGTACCAGCCCCAATCCAGTCCCAACCAGGCTTCACTGCTCAGGAGTGACAACCCTTCCCAGTCTTTTTTTTTAAAGCATCTTTATTGAGAGCTCATTCCCGTACCATACAATTCAACCCATGTAAAGCATGCCATTCAGGGACTTCCAGCATATTCACTGAGTTTACCATCATCTTCGCAATTGTAGAACATTTCCTTACCCCAAAAGGAAACCTCACACCCATTAGCCATCACCCGCTCATCTCCCTATCCCTTTGCGCAGGCCTAGGCAACCCTAGTCTATTTTCTGTCTCTAGATTTTCCTGCTCTGGACATTCCAGACACAAGAAATCATATAAGATACAGTCCTTCGAGTCTGCCTTCTTTCACAGCACAGTGTCTGCAAGGCTCCTCCGTGTGCAGCCTGTATCAGTCTGGTTTAGTCGTTCCTTTTTATTGCCAAATAAGATCATCTAGATGGACCACAGTTTATTTATCCATTCATCAGTTGGCGGATGTTTGGGTGGTTTCCACTTTGGGGCTTTTATGAATACTGTCGCTTGTATCCAAGTCTCCCTGTGGACATACATTTTCATTTATTTTGCATATATAGAAGCAGAATCACTAGGTCATAGGAGAACTTGAGGTTTTCCTTCTAGAAGAACTGCCAGACTGCCTTTCCAGAGTGGCTTCCACATTTTATGTTTCCAGAAGCAGTGTATGAAGAACATTCATGATCTTGACTCTATAGGGAAAGTCTCCTGCGGGCAGGGTAGGGCACCCTTGGGGACACAGTGTCAGGCCTACAAGTGCAGGCCTACCAGAGCATCAAAGACTCTCTTGGTTTTGGGGAAAAAAAAAATCCTTGGCCTGACTCAGCTGATTCATTCTCAGCTCATTAAGAAGCCACAGGAGAAGAGGACATTCTTTGAGGGGTTTTGCTTATGGAGAATCATCTGGACTCTGTTCAGTGTCAAAAAGCCCTTGGGTCTGAGGGATCAGAGTCCCGGGGACTGGTTAACTGCTCCCCTGAGGTCCCATTTCCATGTGTCAATGAGTCTCATGCTCAAAATATTTTCCTCCACAGGTACAATTTCTGTAGCAGTGAGACGGTCCAAGAAGATGTTTTACAATCTCTTTACCCTTGTTAAAAAATGTGGTCCTCTCTCTTGTGTCTTAGCTGTAATAAATTTTTTAATGCCCTCCGTTGGACGTTCAGGTGTTAATTTGACATTCTCCGTGTTCTGGGGTCACATTTCAGAAACGATTTGTGGGACTGAGGCCACGTTTGACCAGAGGTAACACCTGAAATCTGCCACCAGCCCTCCCCTGCCACCATCTCTCTCTCTCAGGGCACATTGTGGGGCCTGTTAGTATTTTGTTTCCTTAGACAAGGAATGTCTCTCCTATCTGATAAGGTCATCCTTGCTCCCATGTGTTGCCCACCCAGCTTTTATCATGTTAGGGGAGGGGCGCCTGGGTGGCTCAGTGGGTTAAAGCCTTTGCCTTCAGCTCAGGTCATGATCCCAGGGTCCTGGGATCGAACCCCACATCGGGCTCTCTGCTCAGCAGGGAGCCTACTTCCCCCTCTCTCTCTACCTGCCTCTTGGCCTGCTTATGATCTCTGTCTGTCAAATAAATAAATAAATAAATCTTAACATGTTAGGGGAAGAAGTGACCCTATGTCAAAACAGCCTCCAGCAGAGCTAACTCAGTGCAATCATTATTTATTTATTTATTTATTTAAGATTTTATTTGTTTATTTGACAGAGAAAGACACTGCAAGAGAGGGAACAGAAGCATGGGGAGTTGGAGAGGGAAAAGCAGGCTTCCTGCCAAGCAGAGAACCCGATGTGGGGCTTGATACCAGGACCCTGGGATCATGACCTGAGCCAAAGGCAGAGGCTTAACACCTGAGCCACCCAGGCGCCCTAGAGCAATCATTAGTTAGATTAAAGCCTGCCCATGGCATGAGGTAAGAGGGGCTTAAAAAAAATTAATACGTACATGTGGCCCAGAGCGCAGAAGATCCAGAAGAGTATTCTTATACAAGGTATGTCGCTGTCTGCGCTCACCTGCCAAGTCTATGGTTCCTTTCCCCAGAGACAACCAGTTTGTTTGTTTGTTTGTTTGTTTTCCCGGAAATATTCAACACATACACACATGTGGCCATCTCACACAGTCAGCTCCAGCCCCAGTCCCAGCCCCACATTTTTTATTTCAGACCAAGGGTAGGACACAATAGGTACCATTCACTTTGCTTTTTGCACTCTCAATAAACCGGCTATCATTCTCTCATGATACGGAGAGAGGCTCTTCATTCTTTTTACAGCTTCATCGTTTGCACCGAGGAACGTGTGGGGGCAGGTGTCTACGCTAATGGACCTAGAAGTGTTTTCCAGCACTTCCGCATTAGGAATATTCATGCAACTACTATCTTTTATGATGCTTTTACATCGTAAAAATTGGTCCAGTAAATGTCGAGGCTAGATTTCCTTTGGTCGGGATTCGCAAGTTGCCCTCTGTGGCCAACATACCAACCAACACTCCAGCCAACACCACGGGGCGCTCACCCAGACCGATTTGCAGGCCTTGTAGGCCAAGAAAGCCAAATACTGGTAATTTCACTCGGCCCCTGCCGACCGGAGAGCACTTCGCACCCTTCCGCGCATGGGCAATTGTCTAACCAGTTTTGAACTCGGTAGACTGAAATGCTGTTCCATAAACTGTAATTTGTGTTTGTTTTCCTAGGAATGAGGGTGAACATCTTTTCCGTGTTTAATGGCCTTTGTCTGTCTTTCTCTGTACATTGTCCAAGTTGTTTGCCAATTCTAGGCATTTTTTCTTCTCATTTTTACTTTATTTATTTTTATTATTATTTTTTAAGATTTTATTTATTTATTTGAGGGAGAGAGCGAGCGAGACAACATAAGCTGGGGAAGAGGCAGAGGGAGATTGAGCCCCGCATGGGGCTCCGCGCTCAGCACAGAGTCTGCTGTCCATCTCCCTCGGCTCCTCCCACTGTGCTCTCTCGCACTCTCCATCTCTCTCGCTCTCTCTCTGGAATGAATAAAATAAAATCTTTAAAAAAATTTTTTAATTTAAAAAAATAAATGGGGCACCTGGGTGGCTCAGTGGGTTAAAGCCTCTGCCTTCAGTTCAGGTCATGATCTCAGGGTCCTGGGATCGAGCCCCGCATGGGACTCTCTGCTCAGCAGGGAGCCTGCTTCCCTTCCTCTCTCTCTCTCTCTGCCTGCCTCTTTGCCTACTTGTGATCTCTGTCTGTCAAATAAATAAGTAAAATCTTTAAAAAATTTTTCTAAAAAAATGAATGTTTGAGTTACCTTTGCCGGTAACGAGCAGAATATGAATGAAATTAACATGACATTTGTACCCATCACACTGTTTTTAGCAATAAAAAAGAAATGAAGGGTCCATATGTATCAATATGGGTAGGTCAATACATCAATAGGGGTAGATTTTCCCCAGGGCCCTGTTGGGAAGAAAAGCAAATGTTGGGAAGACACCATTTAGATACAGAAATTACCATTTATGTACATTGTTACTGCTACCCACCGCATACACACTACAAAATACCAGAACATGGACATTCAGAATCCCTAGTATTAACTTCCATAATTATAATTACATAATTATTATTATTTATTTTTTGTTACAATAGGATGCACAGCCAATATGACCAAAAAAACTCATCACTGCTAATTCCACACGGTGGTCAGAGAGGTGTTTGCCCATGCTATTTTTTGGAGTTTTAACTTTGTATCCAATTTTAAAAGAAAAAAGGGAAAGAGAGGTTTCCAATATTTTGGAGTTCAGAAGCTGTGGCTGGTAAGAGGGGTTGCCGGTGAGAGATGACCGGGTGGTTTCTGGGACCCCAAGATGGTTCCATGTCTGATTTGCATTCAGCTCCTGATTTATCAGCCACTGCTCCCGAGACACACAGCAAGCACCTCCCTCCTCTCTATCTTGGGAATTTGCATCTGTCACATCAAAAAATTCCATCTTCAGCGTCTGACCGTCTTGCCACTTGTCCCCAGTGTCCTGTCGGTCACGCCTGGACCAAATGGCACTACCGATGAGACCCAGGACCCAGGCAACCACCTGCCAGAGCCGGCAGAGACCTCACTGGGAAAGACAGCTTTATTTCTTTGCGTTCACCTGCCCCTGCCACAAACCACGGAATTCCTGCAAAGATCTCACTGAGTCAAGATTGAATGGTAACAAAAGTGTGATACAAAGCCCTCCATTAAGAACCAAGGCGTCTTCGTCCCGTCTTCTCAGCCTCCATGGGGGAAAAATAATGAATACTTTACAAAGCTATTTCATAACATGTTATGTTAAATGAACAACAAATTACTTTTTCTTTTACTAGCTTTTAATGCTAATAGTGCCATTTATTCCTGACCTTCAGATATAGGAGATATTTTAAATGACAGCGTAAAAAGAGTTCTTGTTTGAAAACGCAAGCTACTTTAGACTGCATATTATTACTTATAAGTATAGCGTGTGACAGCATCGCGCATTTCAGCACCCCATTTATATCTAACTGGTATATATTTCAGTTGACATTTATTATTCTCCTGCATATGTGTCAAATTTCTTAATGATGACTCTGACAAAGGCGTAGATCTTGGAATATATAAATTACATTGGCTACCATATAATCAGTGTTATCTATTAGAATGCTATTTGTGATAAATCATGTTCAAAATAAAAATTGAATTGATTTTTCTGTTATTTTAATATTGTGCCGCTCACAGCAAGCCCTTGATTGAATCTTAAACGCTTTAATGTTCTATTTTTGTTTCAGGCAGATCAGAAATGAGGTTTGCACTATCCGCAAAGCTAAAACAATTTGTCAAACAACAAAATCAAATCTTCAAAAAGCATCTTTGTTTTCCAGCCACAGGAGTAAATTTGGCGACGCTATCATTACGGGGCACACAACTTAGTCACCAAAGCCTCACACGCACATTTAATTTCTGTGCATCTATTTTCACCTAAATCAGATTTTAACTGTAATGCAGGGTATGAAAAGCCTCTGCCAGGTCTTTGTCTCTACCTTTTCTCGCGACCCATTGCAGGCTTCCTCCTGGCTAATCTGAGCTCCATATCATCTTGCTCTGGTTTGGGCGAAGTTCTGTGTCCTGGGAGCATGGCGCTTCTGTTTTCCAGAGCCCCCAAAGGGGTCTCTCTTAAGAGGGCACCTGCTTGACCCAAATTACTTATGAGATGCATCACTTGTGACTAGCTCCGGGCTAGCACCATCTCCTTGGTTTAACTCATTGTGTAGGGCAGGGACTGGCAAATGAAGACCCATGGGCCACCTGTGTGTGTACGACCCTCCAGCTAAAAATGGTCACATTTAAAAAAAAAAATTTTAATGAAAATCAAAAGGAGAATACTATTTTGTGATACATGAACATTATATGAACTTAACATTTCAGTGCCTATAAATAAACTCTGATGGGAACACAGCCACCCTTGCTCATTTACATATTGTCTATAGCTGCTTTCCTGCTAAGATGGCAGAACTGAGTATTTGCGAGGGAGACCAGATGGCCCAGAAGCCTAAAAATTTGACTATCTGGCCCTTTAGAGAGAAAATCTTCCAACCTTGGTTTAGAAGGAAGGGCCTTAGTAATTTATGTCTTGATTAAAAGGATTGTCACCTTCAGGGCAGGGGGCCGAGGGAGCATTCAAATAAAAAATTGCATTCGCCACGATCAATTTCATAGCTTTATAGATGCATTGGCTAAAAGGTTCTCAACCTTATTAGATGTTAGATAAAAGGTTTTAGAAAAAATGAGGAAAAAAGGAGAACCAAGAAATAAAACAACCCCAACTTTCACAAAGCTGCAGTTGTGATCAACGTGTACACAAATTATAAAATAATTCCTAAATGTCCTTATACAAATGGGTTGAAAAATAAGCAATCACCAAAACTGTATTGAGTTTAAGCAAATGGGAGTGGCTTTGGTTCAAATGGCCTTAAGCCAGAGGTCTGTTAGCAGCTGCCAGTCACCCAGACCCGGACTATGGAAGGCAGGGGGTGCCTCAGCCAGATGGAGAAGCCTGGGGAGATTTGCCCTTGGTGTGACCTTCAGAACACATACCGGAAACGAGGGCTAAACGAGGGCTGGGTATTTGGTCCCTTCAGGGTACCTGGTGCCCCTTCCTGATAGCACCCCAGACTAGCCAGGGAAGGTAGAGTATATGCTCTTAGCCTTTGGAGAATTCAAAAAATCTAGTTTAAATCCAGATATGAACACAGACTTTTGTTGGGGAGATATCAGCCTCTGGGGGAGGGGCTATTTTTGGAAGACTGATGGAGGCTGGTGTACCCCACCATCTCCCCACCAAGCTCATCTCCATCAGCTGAGAAAAAGAGACTTTTAAGGAGAGGGCCGTTGGGGACTCTGCCTGCTAGGTCTTCCCATCTAATGATGGCTCCTACTATAGAGCACTGCTTCTGGGCTGGGCACCAGGGGAAACTTCGAGTATTTGTTAGGGGAGGAGTTGGGGGTGACGTGGGGGTAATTTGGTTGAGGAACTCAGAGGCCCTTTGGGAAAAGCCAAGTCCCCAGCTCTTGGTTGAAACTCTTGGCGGGGGAGAGAGGCTGATGAGCAAGGCCTAGAGCAGGGCAAGGAGATGAGGCCCTCCAGGCTCGGGCCTTACTCAAACCTCTCAACTCTTGTTCCGGTGGTGGTGTTCCTTCCCAGTGCCTTCAGCTCGGTCAAGGGCTGCCCGTGAGCCTTGTGCTGGCAAAATGTCAGGCCATGCCCTTTGTGTTCATGATGCATTTAATCCTCTCAAATCACCTCATGAAGAAGGCGTCCTCATTACATCATCATCACAGGACACTGGGGCTCAGAGTGGGTGAGTTTTTCCCGCCAGATCACACAGCAGCCACATGGCACAAACAGGTGTGAGGCCTCCCAGAGCCCAGCCCTCGACATCCTGAACCCCACTATACCAACTCTCGCACTTCGTATACTTTCGGGTTTCTCATGAATCCTCTCGTCTCTTTTCTTTCTGAATTGACCCAGCAGCTCTTGGAGCAGTAGTTCATGTTGTGACAGTGGCCTCAGAGGATCACACGACGTGGGGGTGACGTGGCAGCGACATGGCAGTGACGTGGTGGCGACGTGGCAGCGTGGCATGAAGGTTACGTGTGCCAACTCTGACCTCAGACCTCCTGCCATTTACTGTCTGTGTGACCCTGAGCCAAGTGCCTCAGTTTATTCATTCATAAAATGAAAATGTTTAAAAAATACTAATTAAATAAGTTATTCCGGGGAAGGACTTAGGCCAGAGCCTGACACAAGCAAGCACATTAGCAGCTGCTGCTGGTTTTATTACTGGTCCGTGATGCCCGAGCAGCCTCCCTCCCGGGGTAGAATCCCTGGGAGGAACGTCCAGCGGTAAAGGGCCTCCATTCGTGGGCAGGAGCTCGGGGTTCTGAACCGCGTTGTGTTAATAACTCACCATGAGGGACAGAACGCCAACCCATCTCCAACCCATGTCAGCTACGTTCTTGGGTCCCTTTGCCCCAGGGGTAATTGACAATCCTTCCTGAGCAGGTGTGGACCGGATTTACCTGCCTAAGCTCCCTATTTCCATAATCAACAGGGCTCTTGAGTGAGCTGTTTTGTTATCTTCATTCCTTTTACAAAGTAGGCATTGGAGGATCAGAGAGGTTAAGGCAAGCATCCGGAGTCACACAGCCAGAAGAACCCAGAGTTGAGATCTGAACTCAGGGAGTCTCCCTCCAGGCCACGGGCTTTATAGCTGCACTGGAACGACGTTAAAGCCAAGATTAAGGTCCTGGTTAGAGGCAGCCTGTCCCCAGTCTGTTGGGGGTGGGGGGGGCAGTCAGGACAGGCAACAGGACAGACCCTCCCAACAGCTCACCTCCAGAGGATTGTGGCACAGGAAGATAAAGAAGTGACCGCAGAAGAGCACTTTAATGCCGGGGAACCCAAAGGATCCCAACAAAAGGCCCTGTGGTCGTCAGCAAACGCACAAACCCTCACTTTGGTTTCTTCAAGTCTCCAGACCCAGGGACATTTGTCTTATCAGGTAACAGTATTGTTTTTAGTGGCAGGAATGAGCTCATTACGGATGCAACTTGTGCTAATAATGATACCGTGCTCTGCAGAAATCACCTCTCTGCCTCCCCCGACGCATGATGCTCCCAAAATTACATGCTAGGGAGGAGCAGCGAGGGGGAAGATTAAGGAAAAGAATTATAGTGAGGAACAGCGTCCACAAAAGGACTTGCAGATTTGCACACTGAACGTGGCATTCTTAATCATGAAGATGTAGCCGAATTACATGCTATGATGGCCGTTACTCAATTGTTACCTCTGACCCTGGGTTGCTGTTTTTTGCTTTTGTTTTACAGTTCAAGCCAGTTTTCAAAGGCGATACCCACTGATTTAGTCGGTGACTTAAACACTGATGCCCAATAGGATCCCAAGATCAGGATGAGGGCTCCTTGCAAGGAATCATTTCAATCCTGGCACCCCTTAATTTCACGGGCAAAGACCTCAAGAACCTTCAGTCCAGAGCCATCATCTACAAACTCTGTGGGTTTGGGAGAGGGGGCTGGGCAGAAACGGCTTCCACCTGCCTCATTTCCGAGGGGCCAGAGCTGTGACTGCTGGCCTGCCCACCCCAGGCAGGGGACCCATCTATCTCCTGCTTTCATCATGGATGGAGGCAGGGGTAAGGGGTGGGGGTGTCATTCTCCCAGGGTCTTAACAAAGTTGTAAAAAATATTAACTATATTCATGGAGGTTTGTTCCAGTCCTTTGAACAAGATGCCAGCTACCCTCTATTGACATGTGACTTTTTTCCTGTAAACATACAATCTCAAGAAAATTAAAATCTTTAAAATAAAGATTTTTTTTAAATAACATTTTTGTCCTAATTGTGAAAACAATACATGTGTGCTATAGAAAATTGGAAGGTACTCAAACAAGAAAATAAAAATAACTAACGACACACCATCATCCAAATAACCACCACAAGAGTTATGGGCTAGTGTCCTCCCCCCTCCCCCCACTGTTTTAAAAATGAAAAATTAGGATCACTGTGTGTGTGTGTGTGCGCATGTGCATGTGTACATGGGTTTATTATTCTCATACAGTTTTATGGCCTGTTTTTTGGCCATTTTTCATGATCTATAAATATCTGTCCGTAACAGTAATCTTCTATCACATCATTGTTGGGTAGTGGGAGAGATGGTAATCCCAAATCCTGTGGGGTTTGGGCTGCTGCTTTGTTTTGTACGACAATCACCCTGGACATCCATCTTTGGCTATTTTTCTGGATGAGAAATCATGTCTGGGCCAGGCTCCTCTGGCTGGCGGGTGAACTATGCAGGCCTCTGCTCACAATAAACATGTTTAAATGCAGGAAGCAAAATACTTGACACTACAAGGGAAACTAATTACATTGAAATAGGATCCAAGTATTAGGACAATTCTGTGAACCAACCACATGCATCTTTTTTTTTTTTTTTTTTAAGATTTTATTTATTTATTTGACAGAGATCACAAGTAGACAGAGAAGAAAGGAAGCAGGCTCCCGGCTGAGCAGAGAGCCCAATGCGGGGCTCAATCCCAGGACCCTGAGATCACGACCTGAGCCTAAGGCAGAGGCTTAACCCACTGAGCCACCCAGGTGCCCCCCAACCATGTGCTTCTTTAGGCACAGATTGAATAGCCGTATGTTAGAGTGTCGATACAGTCGCTCTAATAACTACATCATTATACAGTACGGTCAACACTAACATTTTGCACGCAGCAAAAGTCATGATACAAACGGATCTGTGGCTTCTATCAGGCCAACGGGACGGGATGCCTGTGGTTTGTTGCGTTAAGTGAAGGGAATGCTAAATCACATTTGGGAGGTTCGTAAAAAACAGTTGAGAGGTGACTTTTTTCTCACCAAAGTCCTTTGTACTCATTAAAGATTTGGCATCTGATTTCTCTGCCCTGGGCAGGTCTCCCAGGAGCCAAGTGCTGTACTGTTTTGGCTCTGCCCGTTACTGAGCCTTTGGACGTCTGCGATGGTCTCGCTGCTCCACGAGCTGCATCTGACGTCTTCTGAGGGCTGCTGGATGCCTCAGCCTAGGACTTCTTCAGAAAGGGGCTCAATGCAGGTATAATGAGCTAAGCTTAGACACGCTCATCCTGGAAAAGGATGGGCCCTAATCCAGGGTGACTGGCATCCTTATAAGACGACCGCCATGTGAAGACACAGAGACACAGAGGGGACGTCACAGGACCATAAAGATAGAGATTGTAGTTATGTACCGAGGAAGGCCGAGGATTTCCAGCAAACCACCAGGGGGTGGAAAGAAAGAGGTAAGGAAGGAGTCTCCCTTGAGGTTTCCATATTAACACCTTGAATTTGGATTTCTGGCTTCCAGTACCATGAGGTAATACACTTCTGTTGTCTTATTGGCATCCAGTGTGAGGTACTGTTACAGCAGTGCTGTGAAACAAATACATCTTGTGTCTGTCTGCCAGTCGGGGTCTCCTGAGGAGTGGGATTCTGAAACACCAGGGTTGGGTAGGCATACCGTCGGGCCACCAGGTCAGGACCCAAGATGGCTGACAGGGACCGCTGGTTGGTTAGTGGGCTGGGCCAGGGCTTCCATAAGAGCCTGATCCAGGTGCACAATGTTACCTCAAGGTAAGGAAGAGATGAATCTCACCCCGGCTCTTCTCAAGGTCAACACAACCTAGGAACCCCCAGCCCCCACAGAAACCTTCAGCATGCCGAGAAGTAGCTTCTTTATTCCCACACCGCAGTGAAAGGTCTTTATCATTAATGACATGCTGTTGCCAAACAGATAGCGAGCTGGTGGCAGTTGAAAGGATTCTTAGGTTTTGAAATTTTCCTAGGGCCTGTTGGGTGTTGGGGAGGGGCTGGTTCTCACGCAAGAGTGATGAGTTTCTGAGTCCCCTGCTAAGTTCCCCTCTCCTCGGCAGGCTGTCTGCCTCAGCTTTCCTCCGCATACTTTGCTAAGAACAGTGGCTCGAGGTAAATCTTCCCGCTGCACGACATATTTGTCCCTTGGGCACAGCCACATGTCACTGGAGGTCTGGGTTCCTCGGTCAGGGGTCTCCCGTGGGCAAGACAGCTGCCACCTGGAAGAGAAACCATCCTGACGAGTTGCAGGCCGACAGCACCGCTAAGCAGGGAGGCTACTGCAAACATCTCATCCCCTTTATAAAAGTAGCAGGAAAGAAAGAAAGAGCGCTCCCTTACCTGGGACAGAAAAATCCAGACAATTGGGCAGCGATCCTTCATGCTGCAAAACTTTTTGAGAAGGGGCGGAAGGAGGTTGGGTGGACCCCTTGCCATACATTCTAAAGGACAAAAGTCATAGACTTACTCCTCTTTTGAATAATAAAGAAAAGAAATACAATCTGTCCTGTGTGAGCACAGCAGCTTACTTTCAAATCCTGATGGGATTTATCCTAAACTTAAAGGATTATCATATCTCCATTTTGCAGGAGGGAAAACTGAGGCCAAACAGCCCCCCTCTGCAGGGCCCTACCATGCCCCTCCTCAGGACTTAGGTTGCTGCTAGGACAGGTGGCCCGGTGGGTTTTTTTTACTTTTGGTCTCTCCCTGCAACCAGCAAAGACGCAAGCAGGCTTCTGGAGAATGCCGGGTCGGGTGGGGGGGTGGGGTGGAGGGTCGCTGCTTCCCGTGAAGGCCTTGCTATTACCAACAAGGCCCCTTCTGTACAACAAACCAAACAGAAAAGCAGCCGTAGAACTGGGGGGGGGGGGGGCTATAAACGCCCCCCCAGCCCAGCCCCAGCTCTGGCCCTGGTTCTCGTCACCTGTGGCTATGCCCCACGCCAGCCCCACGCCGGACTCACTCCTCAAATGGCTTCAGGTGTGACCTCCTGGCCTGCTCCATGATGCCCAGGAAGTCCCTGTAGCAGTTTCTGGCCATGACAGTGTACCGCGTGGCGCAGCCTAATTCGGTGACCCTGGCTCTCGGGAGGTAGCCAGCCCAGCCCGGGATCGGGGGCTCATAGAGGGGTTTCTTGATGTTTTTGCATTCTGTAAAAAGATGGCATGCTTCCTGAGGGCTTTGAGAAGCCACCCAGTGGCTGCTCCCCAGGTAGCCTGCACCCCTACAGTTACCCTGGTGAGCCCCTAGGCCTCTAGAGGCCTTCAGAGCGGCTACCCCTGGTCGGTTGATTCTGTGAGCCAGGCACCTGGATAGGAGCTTTCCGAATACCCTCGGAGTTCCTTCTCTCACACACTGGGACAGGCTGACACCATTATTGACTCCGCCTTATGAACAGGACACGGAGGCCTTGCAGAGGTTAAAAGAGTCTTGGTCATGGTCACCCGGGTAAGGAGGTGGTAGAACCAAGCTTCAAACCTGCACCTGAGTCTCGGGTTCTTTGTCTTCAACAGATCCTGCTCCTCATTCAAATTAATGAAAAAGCTTCACACATTGCCTCTTGGATAGTTTACAGAAAAGAAGCAGGAGAAGCATCCAGGTCAGAAGAAAGTACATCAGGCTCAGCACCAGGAATCTGCCTTCAGGTCATGAACGACTCTGTCTGGCTGACCTGGCCCAATTCCCACTGGTGAGATCAAAGATTCCTGTCTGCCTGCCTCCTCCAGGTACGGTCAGAATAGAATTAGGCCACTGAGTCCCAGAATCAGAGCCAGAAGGCACTATGGGAAGCATCTAATCCATCCTTCCCTGCGCTGGAGGAACGAACTACAGTCCAGAGAGGGGAGGCCATGTGCCATAGTTCACACAGCAAACAGTCACAGAGCTGGGCGAAATCTCAAACTCTTGGGCAGATGTTCTTTGTTATGATTCGGAAAACTTTCAAGCACAACAAATGTGTGGTTAGCCGTCCCACAACTATAGTCCTAATAATAAAGACAGTTCTGGAGTCCATTACTTTTCTTATAGGCCTTTAGACCTTAAGAACGGTCCAGGACAAATCATCGTGATTAGCCTTATAGATCACGTCAGAAGTTGGTTTTGTCATTGTTATCATGGTTGTTCTCCAGTGCCTGCCACAGCTGGATTCCAGCTGAGGACTGACCTCACTCAGACAAGGGCCATTACCTCCGCAGCCTCACTTTCCCCATCTCTAAAATGGGAATAATCATGTTTGACCTCTTGAAATAATGGTGCCCAGCACAGGGAAAGCAACCCCAGAGCGTCCATACTGAGACAGCAGGTGCAGTCTGAGCGATCGTGGCCACATGCAGGGGGAAGGGGGTCTCCATTCACAGCACCCTATGGTCTGACCAGGACCGGGTCGCTCTTTCCCCCAGGAGATGTTTCTTTCTCACTGGATGAAACCAAGCCTTTCTGTCTTGCACCACACCGCCTGGGGATTTGAAAGTGGGTTGGACTCCCTGTTCCCTGGGCCAGCCCAGTGGGCCTGCTGGGCCCTGCACTTGGGCCCCAGCAGAAGGGGACTGGTTTCCGGGGGGGCTGGTACCCAGACTCAGGGGGTGATATTGCCGGTAATACTGGTGCAGCGCCCGCAGGACGGTCTCCTCAGAGCAGACGGGCTTCAGCCTCCGGGCAGTGGCTACCGAGCAGTGAAATTCCTCCATCTGGTTTTTATAGCGCTGTGTGATCTCCTGGAAGATCTTCAGACAGTGGGCCATGCTGTCCTTGCTGGTGGCCTGCTGGCAGCAGAGGTAGGGCACGAAGCCTGCAAGAGCCAACGAATGGGAGCCTTCAGCAAGGCTGTCGGAACCTACAGATGCTCCCCAGAGTCCCAGCCCGCTCTGTGGCATTTCCTCCCCGGGCGGACAGCACTGCCTTTCCCCAAAGGCCATTAATACAAGCAGCGCTGTTGTCTGCACCGCACTGGGCCCTCCCAAGGCCACACACACACACACAAAATGACCTTGGAGCTGGGGAGGGAAGGCCCATTTCAACAAAGACGATGACAGTAATATTCTTTGATAGCAAAGCCCCTGATGTCAGTCTGAACCACAAATGGGGAAAGCATTTAATGGGCCAAAATGATAGTCTGAGGAGTAATTGAAATTATTCATCTGTTTTAGAGAGAAAGCTTATTTTCTTTGACACTTCCCAAATGCAATTTGGGACCCTTTTTCGTTTTTTGTCGGACCATCAGGAGATTGCAGGGCTTATTAAAAGCTGAGGCCTATGACACACAAAAAAAGGTAAATTCATTATCTGGGGGGCCCGCCCCCTAGAACAATTTTTTTACCACTTCCCACAAAATAACATATAATCACTACAATTAGTATGGGGTAAAACACAAGCATTTATTTAAACCGGAGGCTGAATCCCAGGGCCTACACCATTGTCACAATAAAACTAGTTTTTGAAAGCACAAAAGGAAGAAAAACTGGTTAAGAACTTGGTTTTCGATGGGTAAACAAAAATAAATAAATACCTCTCACTCGTTACTGAAGCCCCACATGTCGCCCGCGTCCCGCAAGAAAACTTGATTTCAGAGTCAAGAGTAGCAACCCTGCCTCCCACATCCTGCGAGAAGCCACTTCTGGAAAAATCTGATTATGAGGCTGTTCCGAAGCCCTCCCCCCACCAGAGAGGCTCCTCAACCCTGGGGCAGTTAAAAGATACCCTAGTGTTGTTGGGGGGGGGGGGTCGTAGGAACCGAGGGGTCCTGGTGACTGGATAGATTTTATGTAATTGTATCTATGTACACACAGAGGAATTCAAGCTACCTTCCCAGAATCTTACTAAGGGCCGGGACAATCTTAGGAGAGACCTATCGTTACCCTGTGTAGAGGGCTGAAATGGTGTCTCCTGAGTAGATATGTCCCAGTCCTAACCGATGGGTCCCATGAAGGTGACCTTATCTGGAAATAGGGTCTTTAAGGATTTGGGAATGAGATTATCTGTGTCTGGGGAAGGGCCCTAAATCCAGCTGTCTCTGTCTCGGTCCCCTGTCTAGTGTGGCCAGCTGGCTGGGCCAGGACAGGCACTTATGTTTTTAGGACACTTGTTGAAAATACTCTGTTATAAGAGAAGAGAGAGGGGGATCTGAGGAAGAGACACTGAGGTGCAGGGCAGAAGGCGTGAGAAGAGCCGTGGGAAGACCAGGGGGTGGCGGGGGCAGAGATTGGGGCCATGCTGCCGTAAGTCACCAAACAGTCAAGGCCATGAGAAACTGGAAGAGACAAGGAAGGACCCTCCTCTAGAGCCTTCGGAGAGAGCATGGCCCTAGCGACACCTGATTTCAGACTGCTTGCCTCCAGCCCTGGGAGAGAATAACCATCTTTTGTATTAAACGGCAGGCCTAAGAAACTAATACACCCATTTAATAGACATTTTTACTTACTGCAAAAAGTAAGTTCTCAGTAACCCAGAAGCCTGAGGACAAGAACCTTTAGGTAGTGACCGACTATCCCTGTTTGCCAAGGACTTCAGGGTTTCCTGGGACTGAGGACTTTCAGTGCTAGAACCAGAGCCATTCCAGACAAATCATTTGGATCATTCTCCCTCTAGGGGACCCAGGAAGGAATGGGACCCTAAGAACAGTCCTAGCGCAAAACTTGAGAAAGCTCCCTTGGGAAAAAGGACCTTATCCATTGCATCTATCCCTTATCTTGGCCCGAAGGCAATGATACCCATAAAGTGCTTCCCACAGGCCCAGCCACATCCTGCGAGACCTGGCCTGAGTTCGATCTCTCCATTAATTTGAACTCAGTTATCAGCCATCTTCAGTAAGGGAGGTTTTCAACAAGTATCTTAAAAAGCTAAAGTGCCCGCCCGTACTGGCCCAGCCAGTCAGAAGGACACAGTGGACCAGGGCAGGGATGGCAAGCAGGACCGTGGTTCCCCTGCCAGGCGCATCCACGGGGCACATCTCTACTTACCACTGTAGCCTGGTGTGATTGGCAGATGTCTCATGAAGGTCCTGGAAGACTCCATGATCCCGCTCGCTGTTAATGAAGGGAAGAGGGAATGAGATGATCTCATCCAGGGTCCTTGCCTCGGAATTTACTGTGTGTGTGGCCGGAGCCCTTGGGAGCAGAATGATCCTGCCCGGGGGGTGCTGGGACAGAGAGGCAGTGCCGCCGTCATAACGCAGAACCGGCAGGCGTAGTTGGTGTCAGTTATGAAAACAACAGGTGTTCCCCTATTACATGAATTTACATACATATGGTCTGATCGCCATCTGCGAGCGTCTCCCTTCCTGGGACCTCCTCCATCCAGCAACCCGCCAGCCAGCGGGCCGGCCAGCCATGGTGAACCATACACACACTGTGGCCAACAATGGCGATGCGGTTAGGAACATATAGATGAGCGGGACCCAGAAGCCCCCCTGTGAACCCCTGAACCCCAGAAGAGGGAAGAGATGAAGAACTCCCGCTCCCAGAGCCTTTCTCCCTCCAGGGGGAAAAGGTCGCAAGCAATGGGGATGTCTGCTGCCCCTCCCCGCCACCGCCCCCCTCAGGACAGTAGGCAGTGTCCAGAGACATTTTGGGCTATTACAATTGGGGGATGGGGCGCTACTAGTACCTAGTGACTTAAGAGGCCAAGGATGCTGTTAAACATCCTACAGGACACTGGGCAGCCCCACAAGGAAGAATTAGAATAAGCTCTGGCTGGAAGGGCTCAGAGGTCCCTAAGAGCTGGCGTGGAGTCCAAGATGGGTGAGCAGAGGGTGGCGGGGGCTGACCACCTGGCATGGGTTTATGCGGCTACTGCTACCCCAGCCAGACCCCCTCCCCGTTCCGGGATGGCTTCTGGTCCCAGCAAAGGGCCAGGTCCTGCCCCTGGGCTTCCGCTGATGCTGTCCAGTGCCAGGTCTCCCAGCCGATTCATCTCTCCGAAGTGGGGTCTTCGAGGCCAGGATGGGTGGTCTCGGGGTGGAGCGGAGGGCGGCGGTCCGTGTTTAGTCAGCAGTGGTGGGAATTTTAAACACGCTCACTTACAGGACACTTGCTAGGACACCGCTGACAGGGGCCTGAACTCCTGTAAAACCCTCGCTGCCCTAGGATTAGTTCCCGTTTCTGTCTCCCACTTATAGATGAGGGGGAAAGGCACCGGGAGGCTAAGGAACTTATTCGAGGGCTCTCCCATCCAAGGACCTATGAACGGACGCAGGACTTCCACATTCTGAGGGCAGGGCTATGTTACCCGAAGGCGTGGCCCTGGCGAGGGGGCGGGGTCCGGGGAGGGTGGGTAGCAGCCCGGGCAGCTGCCTGGAGGAGGTGGAATCGGAGAGAAAGAGCGTGGACAGGATGTGTGCTGGGGATGGGGGCCCTGAGGGGTCGGTAAGCTCCGTCACAGCTCCCGGCCCCCTCCTGCCTCCTGTCCCGGGGCAGCCGCAGTCCCGCGTCCTCACCTGGACCAGCCCGGATCGCTGCCAGCCAGGCCTCCTACCCTCCAGGCCGACCCTGTCCGCCAGCGCTCCTGGCCTTTGTGCGCTCACCAGCCCCACCCCACCCCGGGGGAGGGGGAGGAAGGGGAAAGGAGGGGCCGGACCCTCCCTGCTACCCCTCCCCCTCGCGAGCCCGCCCAAACAGGACGCGAGCCCCCTCCCCCCGCCGGCCTGGGGCTTGGGTCAACCCGAGTGGATGGGGGGTCCTTGCCGCCCCCGCCCCCCACCCCGCCGCGCTCCCAGCTCAGCGCCAGCCCCCGGGCGTGAAGTTCAGGGGTTTCCCAACAGCTACTTGGCCTCTGAAGTTGTTCTCCTATCTGATTCTTGGTACCTGGTCTCCCCGCGCTGGGCCCCTCTGGGTTTTGGAACTGGAGGGAGAGCTACGTGAGAGGATCTAGGTCACAGCTGCCTTTTCTGCTGTTGACCAACACTGGCGCGGCGTGGGGCGGGGCGGGAGGTAAGAGGGTTGGCACCCCGCCTTCCTCTCCGGAGTCAGAGCGGCAGAGAGGGGTTGTAAGGGGGCAGCAAGCAGCCTGGGAGGGAAGGAGAGGCCTGTGTGGGTGGGGACTTCCCATCACACTCCTCCCCCTAGTCCTCCGTCTTCAGAGGGGTTGGAACAGGGAGTGGGACAGAAAAGGGGCAAAGCACCAAAATGAAGAGGGCGGCGCCAGGGAAGCGGAGCCATCCTGCTTTCTGATCATCCGCATTTTGGGGGAGCTAAAAGGGGCCTGAGCTTTCATCTCACTGGATTGAGAATGAGGGCGACCCAGACAGCGAGAATGAGGGCCTTTCCAGACAGCTAGTACCAGGGGGGCCCTGTGCTTACAACTGACCCCTGATCACCCAAGAGCACTACCTTCCAACGGATCTGTTTGTTTCCCTGCCTCCTCGCCCCCACCGTGCCCCACACCTACTTCCTGGGAGTTGAACCTCAGATGAAGGCTGGGGGAGCTGCCCACTTAGGAAGGAACCATTTGAACCCCCGTGGGTGTCCTCAGGACTCCACCACAGACTCTCCGGAAGCTACTAAAGCCAGCTCTGGAGGATGACCCAGACACAGAGCCTGGAGTCAACTCAAGGCTCTAGTTGACAGCCGGTCTGGAGTGCCTGCCAGGATGGGAGGGCTAAGCCCCATCTGCTTTGTTTTCAACCATTTGCATTTGGGTGTGGTACCCTTGGTCAGCCGCTGCCCCAGCTCCTCTGCCTTCTGTCTGCCTAGCCCACTTTCTGTAGCTTGGAGGGAAAAGGGCTCATGAACATGGATGAAGCCTTGGTTCCCAGCAAAGGACCCAGTCTTGTTCGAATGAAAGTTAATTTTAAAAGCTTGCAACATTTAAGAAAAGACCTGAAAATCAGTCTCCATCGGAGTGAGACGGGGAAGAGGGGGAAGTCAGAGATGATACATCTATGATTCCATTCATGAATTCATATGCAGAAAAAAAAAATGGGGGGCCACACGAGATCCAGAGTTTTGCTTTATTAGACATCTGTGAAGACAGAGCTTGCAGTACAATCTCGTCACGTCATGAACAGCTGCAAAGTTCCGTAGAGGGTGAATTCATCTTGCAGCGAACAAGACCCCAATGGCTGATATTTTAGAATAAAGTTCCATGTTCCAAGCAGATGAGAGGTGTGACATAGCGGACAACTTTTATACGAGTCATCCACTTAGTCATTTCTCAGCATAAATACGCAGCTTACAGCTACTTCAACTCTACAGTGTGAAATTCGATCTTCGACTAATAGTGCACTTGGACTCCTGTTTATATAGGCGCATGCGACTCTTTGCCACCCTGGCAATTAACCAGACCTAGACTCTAAAAGCTAAACTTGATCTAAATAACATCCTAGGGGGCGGGCAGGCTCTGCAATCTAGACTCAAGCTTAGTCCAGACTCAATCTGGACTCAATCTCCGACTCTGGGCGAGTGCCTGTGTGTCTCCTTCTCTTCCCTATCTTGTCTGTGACTTGTCTGGCATTCAGCATTTACTACTGCCTGTGTACAGAGGGCATTTAGAAAAGCAATCCTTCCAAAGTTCTGCTGCGAAAACACGAACCTCAGATAATATGTCAAGGACAGCTGAGAAATGGTCAAGACAACAGGCCTTTTAGGAACTTTCTAAGATCAGAAAATGTGTCCGCATGTATTTATCCAGTGTTCTCATTCTAGAATATTTCCGTGGGCAGGAAGGAGAGGAGGGACAGATTTCGGGAGTCCCTTTAAGAAGACTGACTATCGGGGCTGCATTTCTGGGGCCAGAACAAAGTCCAGTGAAGTTATCACCCCCTCCAACACCTGCTTGACATATGCAGAATTCAACCAACTCGCTAAAGAGAAATCAGACAAAGAGATATCCTCAGTGCAAGGTGGGAAAGGTCTTACATTAGCCAAAAAAAAAAAAAAAAAAAAAAAAGACTTCACTAAATTACTCAAACATACACTTAATTGAGTGGAACATCTGGATTTGTGCACCACTCAATCCCGTCCTCGAACCCTGCTGGACTGACAGCCCTGCACATGGAGACCACGCCGGACCGTCAGAGCAACTGCTCTGCCCCATGAGAAGAAGTCGACCCCCCTGCAGGGATGCACAGAGTTTTCATATATTGTCCTGCACAGTCACGTGGTGCCTAGAACCAGCATGCTCAGCTTTCAAAGACTGGAGGGGAAAATCAATACATGATTATGCTCCTTTCAATATAAACTGTGAGCCTTTGGGAAGGATGTGAGGGAAGCAAGGTCTGACGAAGCTGTGGATCCCGCTGGTGTCTCCCTTTTCTTTTTCCAGAGTATTCGGAGCCTCGGCACCTCTGACTCTGGCTCAGTCCCGCGTACATAGTCCATAAGCTTAGTATCAGGTGCAAATCGGTAAGTAAGTGCAATTAAAAAAATGAAGCCATGGGAAAAGAAAGGCAGCAATGTCATCAACAAAATTCAAAGAGCATTTCTCCCTTTTTTTTTTTTAACAAGAAAAGCACATTGTAGAAATCAAGATTCTGTACAATATTCTAATATCATATGTACATAAAATTATATTACTTATAACTAACTTGAGAAGTCTTATTTGCCAGAGTATGGCTGGCAACACCAAAGAAAGACCCAGAACATTTAGCTTTTGAAGCAGAGCAGGCAGCAAGAGAGCCCCAGCAAACACCCCTGTGTGCCCAGACGTGCAATCCCGCTACGGAGGGAAAGGACAGGACTCGCATCCTCTAGGTCAGCGGCCTGTTCATGTTTCACACTCTAGCAGGGAATTCTGCAGCAGGTGGTGTGGAAAGACAAGTTCAAATGAAACTGGAAATGCTATTTGGAATCTGCGTCCCGGCCATGGTAATGGATTTGCGAATCCAGCTTGCCTTCCAAGCCAGCGCCTTAGCGCATCCTCTGTTCCTTCATTATGCATGCCTCCAGAGATTTCAAATCGGAGTGAGCTCCAGCAGACACACCAGTTGGTTCCCCAGCTCGTTCTTAGGGTCCCTTCCAACCTTCCTCCTTCGCAGGCCCAGGCGTGAGGGTGAACAGAACCACCCCCAAGCCACGTGGAGCCCCAACCCCACTCAGACAGGGCAGGGCACGGACCCCCGGCTCTTCACTTGGAAATCCTCTCCCCAAGGGGGGACACTGCAGGCGCTGGTGTACGCTTCAGCTTCCAACAAAACCTGAAGTTAGGGGTTCTCAGATTCCCATGGACCCACGGTCCTCTGTGGTGTCTACTAAACATACAAATCCTGTCCCCCCCTGAGCTCCCCAAGACTTGACTTCAATTTGTAAAAGGAATAGGATCCAGAAACCTGCTTTTAAGAGGCACTCAGGCAGTTCTCTCCAGGGGGGCCCACAGATCAGCTTTGGAAAGACCTGGCTGAATTCATCATGTATAGACTATGAATTCCTTTTAGTTAAGCTTTAAAAAATGAAGATTTTAGAGAGACCTTTCATAGTACAGACTCTCTACCCATGTATCACCAGTGTATTCTTTTTGAAATGTGGTACTGTGGGGCCAAAACTCCTTGGGAGATGGGCGGGGGGGACTTAATTTAAAACATGGACCCTTGTCGAGGTGAGGGGCTGTTCCAGACTCCTGGGCTGGGGGATGGGAACAAGGCAAACTATACGCCCATCCCGCCCCCCCCCCCCGGGGGCACAGAAGCCTCCCCAGGATGGCTTGAATTACTTATGGATTCAGAAATCAGGATCCGGCATCGGGGAACGATGCCACAGCAGATGATCTGGGATAAATCAGCAGCACCTAAATTCCGTTTCCCTCCAAGCAAGCGTTCACCTGCCGAAAAGGGAACGTGTCAGCTCTCCCACTCACTCGAATCCTCGTAGATGAGCTCAGGCGATATTTAACTCCTCCCTGAACCTATTCAGAATGGAAATTATGAGAATCTAAAATAGTGCCCAGCGTGGGCAGGCCTCTGCCGCCGGGTAAGCAGGCTCCCAGCTCCCACTGAGTCCTCGCTTTCCATCACAGGAGGACAAAAAGAAATGAACTGCAGATGGACCGCATTTTATACTGACTGCCATCCAAAACACGTAGAAAGTCTCAAATAGACGAGGCCACCCTAACAGAGATCCGTTCAAAGCAAGCTGGGTGACTGCTACAGAAACGGGCTGCACCCCTGCGTCGGGCGGCTGTTTCACCATTCACCACTGGGCACCTATGGAAACCAGCTGCTCCCCCAGGATCCTCAGAATTCTTATTCCCAAACCTCAAGCTCCATTTCCGACAGCTTTTTCTGACTCCAGTGTGCCCTCAAAAATCCCTAATCATTTTTTAGCCCTCGTGGTTCCCATCTTCCCTGCTGAAATTCAGGTGGGCAATGCTGAGGGTCAAGGACAGAGAAAGAACAGTCAGGGTTGAGGTCAGCGGATGCAGGGGAACGGAGTCCCAGGGAGGGCAGGCAGCGGGGTGGGGCGCACCTGTTAGTAATTTAAGAAGTCAATCCCAACCTTGACGCTCTTCGAGGTGGCTATATCCACAGCCGTGGCCTTGATCTCTGTGTCCCCGAACTGCATGAGGGTCTGGATCTCCCTCCGGGCGGGCACGGCGGCGCCGCTGGTCCCCGTGAGGTCCAGGCGGAGGGTGCCGCACTTCTTCACCCCCGGGTCGGTGATGAAGCTCACGTCGTCGTGCTCGGAGCTGTAGATGTTGATGACGATGACCAGCTGCGAGGGCTTGGCCGGGGTGTAGCTCCGCTTGACCAGCTCCCCCAGGGCCACCGACTGGTCGGCGGAGATGAACTTATCGAAGACGTCGGTGCACCAGCGAGTGCCGTCCTTCACCAGCAGCTTCTCGGGCGGGTGCTTGCCCTCCACGTAGCGGTTCAGCACGCCCACCCCGTAGGTGAGCGGCGACCGGCGCACCTTGATGACGGCGGGGTCCAGGCCGAAGAGGACGGCGCCCTTGAGGATGGTGAGGCCCACGTCCTGGGGGATGATGATGCGGCACTTGTCGCCGAAGGCGGCCTGCACCGCCTGCTGCAGGAGGGGCGCCTCAGCAAAGCCTCCCACCAGGAAGAGGAACTTGACCGTGGACACCTCGGGCTTCTGAAACAGGTCCCCTGAAAACGAAGAGGGACAACGTTCTGGCACCCAAAGCCAGCTGGCTAGGGGGACTGGTGGCCCCATGAATGGGGCAGAAATAGACCAACCCCCTGGGCACCCCCCCCCCCCGGGGGGACAGATATGGCTGAGCTGATGGGACTGAAGCTTTGTAGAGCTGGTCTGGGGTTTGCACACCAGGACGTTCAGGAATAACGACCAAAGCTGCTCATAAGTAGAAACTCATTTTTATGGCGAGATAGTGACGGTTTTTTAGGCATCGATGAAGACTCCCAACATTCTCCCCGCCTGGGGTCCTCTGAAGGTAGTCATGGAAGGGTGTTCTAAAAATCATCCTTTGGTTTTCAAAGGGGTTTGATTTGGTAGGTGTGGGGTAGGAAGTGGAGGGGGGGCTGGGATATTTAAAAAGGTCCCCAGTGAGTCTCCTGCATGTCCCCAAGAGAGGGCCATGGAGGTAAAACAGTGACCACAGGGCCAGAATGTTTGCCCCCTTGTGGGAGACCTTTCCATGCCCACATGACTGGTCCTCCTCCCCAGCAAAGATTACAGATCCTAAGGCATCCCGACCAAGCAAAGACAATCCATTCCCTAGGCCCTGTCACTCCAGGAGAATAATGCTGCTGAGCTCCCAGCAACCTGACTTTTAAAGTCAAACTCAAGGCCAAGGTGAAGACAGGCTCTGGGCTGCTTTATAGTGCCTGCGGAGAAGCATCTGGAAAGCCTGTCTCCAGGCTCCCACACACATACCCAGGCCCCGTCTGCTCCTGCCCAGGCCCCAACCTGTGCCTCGCAGTCCCAGAGCCCCTGCCAACCTGACTTCACACACACTAGCTAGTGATGCTAGAAAAGTCCGTCCCCCTTCCTGGGTCTGCCCCATTGAGTGGCCGAGCACTGGCTGATACTTACGGAGATGCTCAATGATGCTGTCAATGGTTGGCTTAAAAAGAGCGTTCATGGCATCTGGACTCATCCTCAGCATCCCTTGTGAGGACCACTTCACAAAATCCACACTGCGGGGGTGTGGCACAGACAGAAATAAGCAGTGAGTGCGTGAACGATATCCAGTCTAGGTGCACAGAGACAGGCCTTGTCAGAAGAGCTGTCCCACTAGAGGGAGTAGAAAGGCTCCAAAGTCCCCGGAAATATCCTCAACTGCCAGAACCTGGACCCTTAGTTGCGCAAAAGCTAAGACTCAGCCTCTTCCATGTCCCTTGGGGTGGTGGAAGCCAAAGTCCAGTGCAAAAGATAGGGAAAGAATGAAAGGGGTCTTTCTCGTTTGAATGACAACACGTTTTAATCGAGCAATAGTCCGATTCGAGTCCATTAAAGGCTCATGGGGTGTGTCCACTGTGCTGCATGAGACCATGAGCCTGGGGCTCAGGTCCATTCCCTTCAGCCCCGCAGGCACCTGTCCCATGACAGTGATGAGCCCAAGCCTACCGGGATGCTCCCTTCTCCGTCAAAGGCGCAGAACATCCAAAGCAATGCCATGGAACAGAAAGAGCACTGGACTGGGAGTCAGGATCGCTGGGCTCCAGGACGGCCTCCGCCACCCAGAGGTTATGGGACTTTGGGGGCAAGTTGGGTTGCCTTTGCTCTGAGCCCTAGTCTCTGGTCTGGAAATCAAGGATAATACAACTTGTCTTACCCCCCTCACAGGGGTTGTTGTGAAGATGAAGTTCAATGCCACATCTGTGAAAACACTTTGGAAACTTTCTGGCACTAAAGAAATGCCAGAGACTGTTTGTTACAGCACATACCAGCCCTTTCTCAAGTTCAAAGAGGCCAAGAGAATGGGGTCTCTGTCCGTAAAGCAAAGCATGCATCAGCTGCTTCCTAGAATCACAGTCGAGATGCTGCCGGGCTCCCTGACCAGGCAGCCTTCCTGTGGCCTCGGCCGTAGGACAGTGTGGGATGGTGTAGAATGAGCCGGTGGCTGGTTGTGGCCAGTCTTCCCCGAAGGAGAGCTGACAGGCCCCAGAACTATGGGAGCAGACTTGAGATTCAACTTGAACAATACCCAGTCTAGGTGCACAGAGACGGGCCTCTGTGGGGGTGGCTGGTGGACAGAGAGAACATGAGCACAGTATGAGTCTGGCCAGGACCCTGCACCAAGGGCAAGAAGACCTAAAATCACATCAGCTTTGTCTCTTTTAAACAGAACCCAGGCTTCTTAGAGAAATGGCCGATTGCCGGTCTGGGATGCGGAATATACAAGATGAGCCAGGAGCGTCTTTTCTAACTGGAAGTCCGACCAGAAGACCAGAAGACCAACACATTGAATCAATGGGACACAGAAGCCAACTTGAAGGGCTCCTACTGGCCAAGATGGGGCATTCTGACTATCCATCGGGATAAAACTGCCCTAGTTTCATATACATCAACTATGCCTAAATCCATGAAATCTTAACGCTACTCCGCTTGTGTCCCCACACAAAAAAGAAAATGCATTTGTCACTCAGGAGAATGGTAGGAAATCAACCCAGTATTTTTTAACAAAAAATTTATAAATGAAAGGAAAGAACCAAGCCTATATCTTGTCTTTCCTATGTGAAAGTCAGGGCAAGCAAAACCACTGAGCAAACTAGAGTCTGACCAAATCTCCAGCTCAACCTGCCAATTTGTAATAAATAAATAAATTAATTAATTAATTTAAAAAATTAAAAAAAAAATACCAGGAGGCCAAACATGTGATGTGGGCGTGCACTGAGCAAAAACCCCCAACTGGAGGAAACACTATGGGACAATCAGCTTTATCACTTAATAAACCATCAGGAAAAAACAAGAGGGGGAACCTCCATATTAAAGTGAGTGAAGGGCATATCAGAGAATTGCTATGTATAGCCATCTTTTGGATATTAACGCAAACTGAAGAAAATTAGAAGACAATGGGAGAAATTTTAATGTTAACTGGGTATTTGAGGATATAGAAGAATGGCTTGTTTTAAGTGTGATCATGATAATAGTGTCAGGGCTATGATTTTAACATTACCTCCCTTAGAGATACGTTCCGACATATTTATGGGTTAGATGATGGTCAGATTTGCTTTAAAATGCGTACACAAGGGGCGCCTGGGTGGCTCAGTGGGTTAAAGCCTCTGCCTTCAGCTCAGGTCATGATCCCAGGGTCCTGAGATCGAGCCCCGCATTGGGCTGTCTGCTCCGTGGAGAGCCTGCTTCCTCCTCTCTCTCTCTCTCTGCCTGCCTCTCTGCCTACTTGTGATCTCTGTCTGTCAAATAAATAAATAAAATCTTTAAAAAAAAAATGCGTACACAAGGATTTAGGTTAGCTGGAAACTGACAGCTGTTGAAGCTGAATCATGAAGGCTCATTTTGCACAAGAAATGTTTGAAATTTTTCACTCTAAAAAGACTTTGAGAAACTTATAATTTTTGTCTATTAATTTTGTAATTCAGCTTTAAAACAGCTTCCAAATGTTCATTTTTGCAACAAGCTGAACGACAAACACTTGCCTGCAGCCAAGGGACTCAGAGTAACAGGAAACCCGGAATCCCACGGGATTCGTTCAACAAAAATTTACGGAGAACCTGCTATGTCTGTACCAGATTCTGGTGCAGATACTGGGGATACAGCAGGGACCAGAACCCACAAAATTCCCTGCTTTCACAAAACTTAATTATTAGTACCTAATAAAAGCTGACACACACACACAGTACTCTCCAGGTCCCAGGCATTGTGCTAAGTGCCTAAGGTATGAATTCACTTCATCCTCACGACAAACCTTCAAGGTAAGTGGAACCATCATCTCCGTTTTCCAGATGCAAAACTTAAGAACAGAGAAGCTGAGTCACTTGCCCTAGGTCAAACAGCTTCTCTTAGGACTGGAAGGCAGAGTCTACACCCCCCCCACCCCGCTTCTTCCCTCCCATCAACACCACCCACCCTCTAGAATGGCTTAAGCCATTGGTGAGTCCAACTCACTTGCTCTTCCTCAAGGCGTGCTCCACGCTGTGCCCTCGGAACTTCTTGTAGTAGTCGATGAAGGAGAAGGGCAGGGTGATGTTCAGTGGGTTAGTTCGGTCTGGGGCAGCTGCCCTTTTACGAGACTCAAATGCAATCATTAGGTCAACCCAGGCCGCCGGACGCTTGATTTTGAATTGTTCGATAAAATCCTCTCCGAATATTTTACACAGAAGTTTTTCAAACTCATAATCTACTCCTAAGGATCCATAGGGTCCACCTGGGTCAGGAACAAAAGGAGAGCCCCCCATGTTAGAAACTGCCAGACTGAATCCAAACTCTGGGCAACTGCGTACCCTGTGTTCTTCTCGGAAACTCCAAGTAGTGCGACGTAGACCCAGTTCGCCAACAGACTGCAGCTCTGAATTTTTACTTCTGCTTTAAAACCCTTGGGTTCTTTTCCTACCAGGTGGAGAAACTTTTTCCTACAGAATTACCTGTCAACAAGCTGTTCAAAAGCCATTACATTTTATTTTATTTTTTAAAGATTTTATTTTTAAGTCCTCTCTATACCCAACACGGGTTGAACCCCAAGCTGGAGAGTCGCATGCTCTACTGACTGAGCCAGTCGGGAGCCCCATAATACTACTTCATGTTAAATAAAATGGATACATATAACTAAGTAGGAGCATCACAGTATTAACGCCAAAGAAATCTAAGACAAGGACTGAAAATCAGTAGGCCCACCTAGATGCCCAGATCTGTTAATGACTCATCCCCCCCCCCCCCCCCCCCCCACTGAGGGAGAGAGCCTGTGCCTTGCTTTGGCAACTTTGATCCAAGATCAGGTATCCCACGACCTCCCTAGAAAGCTTAATCATAGCTTGAAATCACAGGTGACAATCAGGGGACCATCAGATCCTTCCAGAACTTTCAGAAAAAAAATTCCCGTGTCTAGGAATTTTATGCCAAAACCCAAGTTATGGTGGTTTGTGTTTTAGAGAACGTTTAACTGTGTTTTGCTCCTCAGTTCCACACAGGAACCCTCTCGGCCTAGAACCCCACGTGCTGGGAGCAAACCAAGAGAAGGAAGTACCAAGAGAAATCTGACATGAGAGAATTGTCAGGAATGAGAAAATCAGCCATGCCGGGGCTCACCTGTTGCTTTATATAGTTCTTTCAGGTGTCCCTCCGGTAACCGTATCTGATGGACGGTCAGGTCTACGGTGCCCCCGCCACTGTCCACGACCACATACTTGTCGCCTGGGACAAAGACAGCCATCCTTTACACAGACCGCTTGTCAGCCCCATCTTGGTATTCCCAGCCCAACACCCATCAACACTTCTCAGGAGCACGACGGCTTTGCACATTAGCTGCACAGCAAAGTTGCGTGTGACTGAAGAGAATGCAGTGATGTCTGCCCAGGAGTGCCGGTTACCAGGGACGATAAAGAACCTGGATGAGGGGATCTTTAAGACAGAAGCATTCCTGCCACATGCCGCTGCATCCCTGGCATGTACAAGCACACAACTCCCTGCCAAGGTTATAACACCATAAAATGACCTCCTGTTTAACACAAGACTTAATCCGGAGCTGGACAGTTCCAATTCCCACTTCGCTTCTAAAGAGTCTGTATGGTTTTATAACATGCAGAATTA
Source organism: Mustela lutreola (assembly GCF_030435805.1). Taxonomy (NCBI): domain Eukaryota; kingdom Metazoa; phylum Chordata; class Mammalia; order Carnivora; family Mustelidae; genus Mustela; species Mustela lutreola. The sequence continues at coordinate 13,802,864 of NC_081293.1, read as the reverse complement.
TAGCTCCAAAAGAGCTCTCCTTGGGCAGGTGGTCTTTAAAACCACCTGCTTCCAAACATTTTCCCCAAGTGCCAAAGGAACCAACAGGAATGCATTTTTGCTGGCAGCACACAGAACAAATCCAGCAAAGGGCAAAGGACATTCAAGGACGCTACCTTCCTCCAGCTCCGACCAGATTTCTCCTATGACATTCTCCACCAAAAAGGTCCGACTCTGCCGATTACGCCGTATGTGTTCCTTAGCTAGTGGCCGACAAAAAGAAAAGGACGGGTAAGAAAGCCTGAAAAAGCAGGCAGTCATCAGCCGTCAGTGGAGGCAACAGCATGAGAAGGGTTAAGGACAGAACATTTAGCAATACTTGACCAAAATGGTTACATAAATATGACATTGGGTAACACAAAGCCAGACCATTTCCACCAGCCTCCATCTATCCATTGCATGGCAGCTGCCTTGGAAAAGAAGCCCTTCCTCCCGGGACACTGTTTGAGGGGAAGGGGTTAATAATTCGACCAGATTCCTGGCTTTGGTGTCCCAGGGAGGTACTTGTCTGCCAAGTAGCTAGCAGTGCACTTGGTTAAACAGCTTCACCTCAAGGAACTCTGTCTGATGCAAGGAATGTCGGGTATGTTTTCCTAATCTGGATCCTGGATAAAGGGGACTGGAGCCATTTCCCGACCCCGGCGCAGGCAGTTTGCTCTTCAGCCGCAAGGTGGCGCTTCAGCCAGAGGGCGGACCCTCTGAACCCAGCAAAGCCCTGGCGGCCTTTTTCCTAACTCTGGGGAACCACAGGGCTGCGGCTCAGGCCACTTAGTGGCTGTGACGCTTTGCATGGGGTGACTGCATCTCTCACAGGCCACCTCAGCCCTGGGAGGCAGACAGGGCACAAATCATCATCCTTCTGTTTAGAGGAGGAAATCTGGTCAGACGAGGTTAAGGGGTTTACAGTTCCCATCACCCTGTCTCGCAGCTCCAAGTCCACCCTGGGACCGTGTACCGTCATGCCTTTGAGATTCAACAATTTACAGTGAAAAAAGCAGAACACGAATGCTAAGAGATGAGCAAGGTGCTCTGAGAGGGTATCTGGAAATCATCGGGGCACAGCTAAGGTGCCCAGTTGGGACAAATCACTTAATTTGATTAAGCAGGGCTCAGTTTCCACATCCATAACATGGGGATAATAACACTTGAGGGGCTCCTGGGTGGCTCAGTGGGTTAAAGCCTCTGCCTTCGGCTCCGGTCATGATCTCCGGGTCCTGGGATGGAGCCCCGCATCGGGCTCTCTGCTCAGCAGGGAGCCTGCTTCTCCATCTCTCTCTCTCTGCCTGCCTCTCTGCCTACATGTGATCTCTGACTGTCAAATAAATAAATAAAATCTTAAAAAAATAAATAAATAACACTTGACCTAAGTTCCTCATAGGCAGAGCAGGACCTAATTCTCTGATTTCGTCTCAGCACTGTGCGACGCCGGGCACACACAGTAGGTGATAAGGAAGGCAAAACACCAAGTCTGAGAGCCAGTACCCAACAAACGTTCACTACAATGAACAATTGAGAGCAACCCCCAATTTTACAGATAAAGGCTCTGTCCACTGCTCTGCAACCCCATCCCACAATCTTGCCCGCGCCCCCACCACCAATTTTTCTAGTCCCTAAACTGGTGCTGCTGACTTTGAACTGTCCTACAAATCAGTCTGTGGCTGGTTATCCAATTAAGGATCCTTGACCCTCTAGCCTCTTCTAGCAAGGAGCACTGTGTTTGCAAAACTGCATCTTCTCTGGGGATTGGGATGCTGAGAGCCAGTCAGCTCTGAAGTCCTTCGGGCCCTGATGTCCAGTGGTGAGGTCGTCCTGGTTCGCGTCTCTGCCAGCCTGGGAGGGATCCTCAAATTTAGGGCTTCTCTCCCGTTCCCAGCACTGGTTCCGGATGAACTTCTACTGCAGACCTCACAGTGAGCATTTGGTTTGCTAAAATAATCTAGATGTCTTTTACTAAAAAATGGCCAAGCCAGACTAATAAATATATTCTGACCTCTCAAAACAAAACAACCAAAAATCACGTTTTCTGGCAAATTAAGCCCGAGATTATAAAAAACAAAACAAAACAACACAGATCCTTTACTGATCTTATGAAATCCTTTTGGTGCAAAGTAATGTGGAGAGCAACTCCGTGGTGCTGGGGGCAGAGGGCCAGCCCCAGTCCCCTCAGTAGTGTCCACTGGGCGTCCATCATGGAGAAGCAGCAGAGGGCAGAGAACAGTGAGGAGGGGGCACTCGGGGCCCCAACGCCATCCAGGGGACTTCTGGTTAGGGGCTCTGCCAGGCCTCCCCAGGCAGCTCCCCCTCCTTCCGGGAGACGGGCCATAACTACAAGACAAGGCTGAGCCGGAACTCCTACTTCTCTGCCCCTCTGAGGGGTGGCAGCCAGCAGTGCGAGCATTTCAAAAACCCAAGAGACCTTCTGAGCACAAGACCAGAGCAAATTCCACAAGGCACAGGACACAGACGTGGAGCAGTGTGCAGGTGGACTGGATAAGTTAAAGGAAAGAGGGGCACCTGGGTGGCTCAGTGGGTTAAAGCCTCTGCCTTTGGCTCAGGTCATGATCCCAGGGTCCTGGGATTGAGCCCCGCATCGGGCTCTCTGCTCAGCAGGGAGCCTGCTTTCCCCCCTTTCTCTCTGCCTGCCTCTCTGCCTACTTGTGATCTCTGTCTGTCCAATACATAAATAAAATCTTTAAACATAATAATAATAATAATAAAGTTAAAGGAAAGGAACCCCCACACTGAGCTCTTGGGGAAGGCTAGCTTTCGAAAACAGTTTCCCCTTCAAACGTGAGTGTTACACTTGGGACAAATGAAGAGCTGTACTACAATTAGCTAATTCCAACCTGAGTGTGAGTGAGTGTGTGTGTGTGTGTGTGAGAGAGAGAGAGAGAGAGAGAGAGAGAACCAGTATCAGCTCACATGCAAGGCAGGAAAGCCCAGTCAGTCCTGAGTCTCTTTTCTGATTAAAATGTAAATAAATGTCATCATGAGTATTTAAAATGTTAATACCTTTGATTTAGTTGGCAGGAAGGCTAGCCTCTGCCTGCTTTGGGGCAGGCCAAGCATGGCCAAAAATAAAAAAGGCAAAACCACGCCCTCAGTGGAAGGGCAGCGGCTCCCATTGGCTGCAGGAGAGTCCGGTGGGAGGTGCTAGAATTTACACACACACACACACACACACACACACACACTCTCTCCCCCGCAGCCTGGGGCACCAGAGTGACCGCGTGGAGAGCAAGAGGAGAATTCTGGAGGAGAGGTTGCAGGGCCTTGCGAAGGGGGAGCCAGGGCCCCGCGCCATGGGCGGAGCAGAGACGGGCCTCAGGTGTTGGGACCAAGGAGAACTTGGGCCCAGGCTGGGGGGTTGAGGGGAGCAGGGGTGGCAGTTCTCGCTAATGCTCTCCCCCTCGCCTCCTCTGGGCCTTCCAGGATGGGGGGAGAGCATGGGATGGGCACGGGATGGGTGGCTTTCGGCAACAGCACCCACAGCACTCCTCTCAGTGCCTGTGCTCGCTCATGCTGGTGGCTCTGTCCCTGACATAGGGTGTCAGATCTGCGGACCCACGCTGCGACCAGCTTGCACACAGGTAAGTATTAAAGAGAAGTTCGCATCTCAGCCCCCAGGCGGTGCCCCTCTCGCAGCTAAATGCACATCAGCCAGGTCAGGAAGACTCGGCTCTGATCAGCTGTGTTTTCACCTCTGCCGGGTTCATGGCTAAGACCCAGAATGAGCTCATCATACACGACGCGGCCCTAATGAGTGAGTCAGCAGTAAATCAACAGTCTTAATGGAGGAATTAATAACGGGCAAGTGGGATTCAATTAAGAATCCGTTAATAAACAAGAAAAATTAAGAGCCTAGTGACATGTAAGTTCAAGAGCTGCTCTCTGCGGCCACCCCCAGGTGCTTAGAGACAAGCACCCTCCCCCTGCCAGAGGCGCAGGTGAGGACCCCGGGGAACTACCGCAGAGCTTCTGAGGGTGCCCTGGGGAGGCTGGGTCAGGGGGCCAGCACACAGGTGCTTAGAGCTGACCTGTCCGGGAGCATCTTGATTCTTCATTACTGTGCTAAGGGCCTTTCGGTAATCAGGGCCGAGAACCATGCAGGGGCAGGAGGGGAGCGAGCCGGGAGGGGAGAGAGAGAGCAGAGGTACCCTGTGCAAACCCAGCTCCCACTGTGTCGCCGGAGCTGTACCCGTTGACCGCGGCCTTGCTGCTCAGCTCGATCATCTGGTGCAGCCGCAGCTTCCGGCAGTAGATGGAGGCCGCCTCGGGCTCCAGGGCGATGATGAGCTGCTCCGCGTTCTCCGGGGAGGCCAGGCCTGCCTGGAAGACAGAGGCGGGACCACTCTGAGGACACTCACACACCTTGCGCTGACTGACGCCCTCCAGGAAGGGACACTCAGAATCTGTTTGTCTGGGAAATTCCCCTGCAGGGCTTACACTCGGGGTGACGGGGTGCTGGGCCCCAGCCTGGGTCCCCAACGTGGTGGAGGGGCAAAGAAAATGTATGGGTGCCTTTGGGAAAGGCAGGGGTAACAGGGCCTGGGCCTCTTTCATTTGGGACTTCCTGAGCCCAGAACTGAGTAGCATGAAGGGGGAGATGCCCCCAAACTCTGAAAACTATCAGAGGACGGAAGGCCGGTGGTCTCTTTCTGGTTACAATGGGCCAAAGGCTCTAAGGGCAGACCCTGTCTTTGGTGGCCTGCAAAGCCAATGGGCCATCGCTGGACCTCAGCTACACAAGCATCGGCTTCGGCTGTCTGGGAATCCAGTGTGCCTCCAGCACACCAAGGAGGGCCCCGGGCTCTGGAGAAAGCCCTCTTGGAATTACACAGTCTCACACTTTCTAGAATATGGGTCAGAAGGCAGCTGGCAGTTATTTTATTCAAAGCTGTTACCCCTTTAATGGTAGACACACTTCTGCTCTGACATCTGGCTTGTTCCAATCACAGACCCTGTGACGGGAGCCGGCCAGGACACTCCAGGACCACCCCACAGAGGGCGCTCGGAGACACGAGCCTGGCGCGGCCTCTGCCAGGTCCCTGCCCACCTCCCATGGCCTTGAACTGAAGCACGAGGCCTCACTCCCTGAAGCCATTCAAGCCTCAAGGGTTTCCAGGTCACCAGCATGACGGGACAGAGACGTGCTGTGTCTCACCACTGTGTTTGCGGTCTCTGTTGCTGCTCCCTAGGGAACCTCAGGATGCTGCCCTCGGACCTCACCCACTTTGGAGGAGACTCGATTCTACAAGGGCTAGTGGACTCAGCTTGTAGACTGGGGGTGAACCGTCTGCCTGATGTCACACGTGCACGGTGACCTCTGCCCAGAAGGAGCTAGCCTAGAGTCACAGATGGAAGGGGCTTAGAAGGTTCTGTTGTTGGACAAGGGAGCGGGAGGGTTCCGGTTAGAGTATTAGAAATGCAAAGGCCCTTCTTGGCCTTTTACTCAACTCCTTCACTTTATGGAGAAAGAAAGCCAGGCTTAGAGAAGTAGGGTGACCAACAGTCCCGGGATTCCTGGGACATGGGCTCTCAGGGCTGAAACTCGGACAGTCTTGGGCTCCAGTGCATGTTTGTGGCAAGTGGATGGGGCTGAGCGAGCCCAGACCCAGTCTTAACCTCACAGACCAGCTCTTTAATTGGTTCTTTATTCTCCTGCTTTCATTGACTCCAGCTACCAGGGTGGGACCCAGGCCTTTCGACTTGGACGAAACTCCCGGGGTGTCTCTAAGGATCCTCCTTCTGGTTTCAAGGTAGAATCTCTGTACCCAGTTACCGGGACAACACAGATAGTACATCGCCTCTAAGTGCGTGCATCAATTTTCTGCAACAACCATGCCCCAAATGAACCAGTTAACTGTGTCTTAATGAGAAACCACTGGCAGGCAGGTGACTTAGCTCTCCCCGCTGCCGACAGCAGATGCCTCACAAGCAGTCGAAGCCCTTCTGGAAGACCGACTTCACAAAGCCCACACCGTCGGCAGGAAAACTGCCTCCTTACTGCTCTGCGCCCTCCGCCGTTAGCTGACCACACGGCGGCATCTCTGTCCATCGGTTTGGTCTCCGTGTGGAAGGAAGCCTGCTGCCCACCAACAGGCCCCTGACCCAGATGCAGAAGAAGATCTCCCAGTACTCCCGACCCCAGGGACTCAAAGTCCCCCTCCCCCAGTCTCCCTCAGGGTCACATTAGACTTCCTTGGCACCAAGACAGCTGCAGCGCCCAATGACGGAACAAGGCTTACAGACCTAAGTGTCGCCAGGCAAGATGAAACTTCTGAGTCTTAAGCCCCAGGATCTCAGAAGAAATCCAAAGTAAAACCAAAAGCAGCCCCCCTCTAAAGGACCCGCTCTCCAAGACTGACTTTTCCACTTTTGTGGGCTTCCTAGAATAGAAGCTAACAGGTCCAGCTTTCCAGAAAACGGGGTGAGGGAGAAGGAAAAACTAGCTGCCAAGAAACCACCAGGCCGACATGTTTACGGTGGTCTTCCGAAGCTCAGAAGGGAAAATGGCCTGGGAGGAGGGGTGAGGAGAGCAGAGCAGAGCGCCAGAGCCGGTGGGAAGGGAGGAGAAGGCTCACTACTGCCCTGTGTCCCCCTGGGATGTCCACTCCCCAGGCAGTCTCCCTCCTCCAGGGAGGAGCGCCGGGGGGCCTGGACCTGGCGTGGGTGGGGGGGGAGTGGCGGGGAACAGAAGAAAATAATAACTGGCTTCGTCCCTCCCCACACCTTCCCCGAGACGGTGAGCAGCCACTCTGAGGCAGACGTGACAGATCAGGGCTCTGGCGTGGCTCTGTCCATTGTGTCTGACTCTTGGTTTCAGCCCAAGTCCTGGTCTCAGGGTCGTGAGACCCACATCGGGCTCTGTGCTCAGCGGGGAGTCTGCTTGAGATTCTCTCTTTCCCCCTCTCTCTGCTCCTCCTCCCCCTCCTCAAATAAATAAATCTTTAAAAAAAAAAAAAAAAAACAGCTCTGAAGTATTTATACAGAAAACCAAATCAAGAAGTCCAGAGAAGTGAAAAACATGGAGTACAGCTACACAACTTGAGGCGCCCAAGGGTCCCCAGTATGTGACTTACACAATCCAGCTTCCCCCCGGGAGGCTCCACATCCTCAAGACATGAAAGACACAGAGGCTGCCCCAGAATGCCCCAAACAGCATGGCCACACCCCTCCAGGGAGGCCTTTCATCTGTCCAGCCGGGTTGGCCTCGGCCCCACAGTAAAAGCTTTGACCCATTTCCACGAAGGGTTCCTCATGGTACCCAGGAGAGGATGCAGAAGGGGAATGGAGGTGCAGAGGACTTTGAACCAGCATGGGCGGGGGGTGGGGGGTAAGATCCGTGAGAGGCTAGGACAAAGTAACCACACTCCTCTGCTTGAACCAGCCGCCAACCTGCTCCCCAGAGAGGGTGAGGGGCCATGTCCCAATAGCACTCCCATGGAGGCCACAGCAGAGAGCTGAAGGGTAGAGGCAAGAGGAGGCAGCTGGCTCTGCCAGGTTCCCACTCCCTAGGATGGGCCCCAGAGCTGCTTCTGGACTCCAAGAGGAGGAGGAAATGCAAAAGAATCTGCCAGATGCTCAAAAACTCAGATGTCTTTATCTCTGGGCAGAAGGGCCCTGTGCCTGGAAGGGTAGGCTTTCTTCCTACATAAACACTTGCAGTCCTTCTCAGCAGAGGCCCACAGCCTGGCAGCTGTCAGGTGTCCCGGGATCAGGCCTGGGTCCACCAGAGCAGGGGAGCGCTTGCTGCTTTGGTGAATTCTGCCTCTGAAGCTGGTACCTCGCAGCTGCTGTTCCACGCAAGCTCTCTGTCCGCTGGACCCTGCCAGCCAAGCACTTAGCCTATTCTGTCTCCAACTCCAGATCAGGCAGACATACCGAGCCACTCCTGCAAGATGCTACACTTTCCGAGGGCGGCACACAGTGGGTGCTTGGCGGCAGCTGTGGAGAGAATGAACCCCCCCCCCCCCCACCGTACCCCTGCCAGCCTTCCTTCTGTGACGTCCTGGCCCTTGTCTCCAAAACGCTGAATGACAACCTTCCACTGTGGCTGTTGTTTTTCTCTCCGATGTGATTCCTTTCCACAGCAGTGCAAAGTGTAACTCCACGTTAAATGAGATCATCCTATGTAATGGAATGTCTTTTATTTGACAGGTTTCCAGAATCCATGAGGGTTATACATTTTTGCCAAAATGCCTTTAAAAATCAACTAGACCCCGTCCACTATGACTATCCCTCAAGTCCCAGTTGGAACTGTCTCCCATTCTAGGTCTTTCCGGAAGGCCTCGGAAGAGGATCAGCCGTTCTTCCTGCTACGATCTGTTCAGTGAATGCTCCTGGAGGGTCTAATGGGGTTCTTAGTAGTGAATTATAAAACATAGAGACTGAACCTACTTTTTCAACAAGGATTTGACACAAGAGGAGTTTCACAGATAAAACTGTTCCCGTGAAGTGCTCCGGAACCATCCCCTCCTGGCCTGTTTCTTCTGAGATGCTGCCCAGAGCCTCATCTCTTGTTCTGCATCCAGGCCTCTTCCCCCAACCCCACCAGGCCAGTGGAGGAACGAAGATCAGCCCCCATCTGACTGTGCCATGCACTCGGGCTCATGGGGCCACCAAAGAGCCTGAAGAAAGGACTCCATTTCCTGCATGCAAGCAGGGGAGATGTGACCAGTTTCCCAGCTGCCCTGATGGAGTTCCATCCTACCTCATCCTTCAAGCTCTTCCTCCTGAAGCCAGGTTGATGGACAGCACTTTGGGGGCAAGGGATGGTGGGTATCCTCAGATCTCAGAAGCTGGCTGACCCAAGAACTATGGTTTTTTGCTCAGGTTCTGTATTAGCATTTTCCAGAGAGACAGAACTAGTAAGACATATGTAAACACAGAACGAGATCTACTATAAAGAATTGGTTCACACCATTATGGAGACTGACAAGTCCCAAGATCTACAGTTGGCAAGCCGGGGAACCATGAGAGCTGATGGTATCATTCCCTTACCGGCAACCTCAAGACCCAGGAAGAGCTAATGTTTCAGTTTGAGGCCAAAGGGAGGAGAAAAACAATGTTCCAGTTTAGAGGCAGGCAGGCAGGAGGAATTTCCTCTTATTCTAGGGAGTTTCAGCCTTTTATTCCAGTCAGGCCCTCAACTGATTGGATGAGGCCCACCTACCTTAGGGAGGGCAATCTGCTTTATTTAGTCAGTCAATTTAAATGTTAATCTCATTCAAAAATACCCTCACAGCAAATACTTGGAGTGATGTTTCACCAGATATATCAGTATCCCTTGGCCCAGTCAAGTTTACACATAAAATGAACTATCAGAGGCACACATTTCTCTTCTGTATAATTAAATGGAGGATGAGGAGAGAGAACTAGAGAGATGCTAATTTTGGCTGTGCTTCATTTCCATTTTGTCATGGGGACTCTTCCAGAGGACAAGCTAAAAGATAACCACAGGCTAGTTGGCAAAGCAGTTGTGCCCCATAACCCCCTCTGCCCCTCTCCCTGAAGTACAAAAGGCTGCAGTGAACCACTCAGCTGTGAGCAACCTGAGACTTACACAGATTACACAGGATACGAATCCAGCACCAACCATGTCCCAGCACCCAGAAGTCTCCCGGTATGGGTTTGTTTAGTGAATAAATGAAAGAGTACACATGAGTACATGCATGAGTAATGAATGAGTTTGAATAAATGAATGAGTAAACAAAGAATGATTGAATGGCCCCTGCCATCTTGAAAGCCATTTGGTGACTAAACTGGACACAAGTATCAAATCAGAATTACAAAGGGCCAGAATTTAAGCTCACAAAGTCCGCACCCATCAGAAGTTGCCCAGCATCTGAAGGACAGCCCAGTCTGCAGAGTCATCTCTGGGGTTCAGAAAGAGAAGTCCCCACATCCATAAATGCTGGTTACGTTCATCCCTCTGAGGTGCCATTTTGGTTTTGCCAAACCCCAGAGGGCACACACCCCCAACTGCCTGGTTTTTTCCTCACCCGAAGTATGAGGCGCCTCCCCACCAGGCCCCACTGCTCCAAGAGGCAGTCCTTGGAAGAGCCCGCCCAAGGCTCGAGCAGCCCTGACACATCTCCCAGTCCCTGCGCCTCGTTCTGTTTCAGGCTAAAAATAAGAACTGACCCTTTTCCGGGCCACATGTTTGTTGCTGTAGTTTTCCTGTGGGAAAGCAAGAGTGAAAGCCATGAATCCTGAGACTCAGAACATTGGCTGTATCTTCGTAGACAGCCATGTCCCGGCATCCCGTCTTTGGGGTGCTGCCTGAAGGCCGACACTGTGGACAAGCTCCAGGGCGCCCCGGGCTTCTGCGGACAGCGAGACTACATTTGGGTTTCTTCCTTTTTAAAGAAGTTGCCTCTTTCTGGAACTTACCCTCTTCCTTCATCCCTATAAAAACAAATCTATTTTTGGCAGATACTCGACTGAGCCAGATTCTCACGCTGAAGGGGAGCGCAGAGAGCCTGCGGCAGGGAAGGGGAGAGGGGAAGTAGGGTGGAGGAGGCGGGGGCGGGCAGAGACATGGCTCTCCCTGGAACTCTGCCTGTCACCTGGAGTGAAGCTCCAAGCGGTGAGTACAATTCGTGACACCAAGGTACCCGAGGCCAGTTTGCTGCATTTGGTGCTCAGGGTTGCTCCGGTGGGTGTTTTGAGGCAATTTATATCTAGGGCTACAAACTCAACATCAGAGACATGTCCCCTGGGAGCGGGGTGGGGAGGGCGCAAGGGAACATCTATTACGTTGGTGACTTGCCGCAGCCCAGCTCAGGTTGAAGGCTCTGGAAACGGACTCTCATTCCACAGAGGGGACCAAGGCCCCAGGGTGGGCTTTCATTAGCCCAGGGGAGCCATCTCGGACCCGGGGTTCAGAACAGCAGGTCAGCACAGCCGGCCATTCTTGCCATGAAGTCAAACCCTTGGGGCAGCCCCGTCGTGGCACATGTGGCCTGCGGACAGTGTAAGACTTGGCGGCCATGAGGGTTCATGGTATCAGGGATGCCCCCAGCGCCCAGGAGGGATGGGCTGGCCATTGGCACTAGAATGTTCTATCCATGGCGCCACACTGATTGACACATTCTTTGGCCATACCACTGCCGCGCCAGGTGTCCAGGGTACCGCGGCCATGAGGGTTTGCGGTACCAGGGATGCCCCCAGCGCCCAGGAGGGATGAGCTGGCCATTGGCACTAGAATGTTCTATCCATGGTGCCACACTGACTGACACATTCCTTGGCCATGCCACTGCCCCTCCAGGTGTCTGCACCGCGCAGGTCTGGAGGCCTCACCACCCCGACCATGTGTGCTCCCGTGTTGCTACGAGGTGAAACGTACAGACCAGCCTATTTCCCTCCTGTCCCAGCTGTACATGTGCAGATCTCAACCTCCACACCAAGCTGATGTGCTTGGTGCATGGCCATCGGCTTTCTCTTTGTTCCTTTCTTCTTCAAACATTATTATTGCCCAAGCCTTTTCCTGAGGTTCCATTCACCCATGGAGAAATGTCCCTGTACCCCAGTTTGAAATCCTAGCCCTGGGGAATCTACAGGATAGGATATATAAAGCCAGAATGAAAATCGTGCCCAGCCCAGCCCCTGTGGGCCCAACCCCGGAGGGCCAGACCCTCTCTCCTCCCCCAAAAGGAAGGTTTCATGTCCCCGGCCCGTGGGAGACCCCTCCCTGCCTCCCAGGGAGGCCTATGAGGGCAGGGGACACCTGAGTGAGGTGACAGTCACCCCCATGGGCACCCTGGGCTACCACCTGCCCCGTCCCCTCACTCACCTGATAGGCAGCTTGTCTCATGAACTGCTTGGCGGGCTGCTTCCAAATGGCGGGCACCGTGATGACCCATCTGACGTCAGAGTTCTCGAACTCCGACCCCGCCTGGTCACTCAGCTCCTATAGCCAAGGGAAATGCAGCAGGTCAAGTGGACACAGCTGGTCCTCCTACAGCTTCACGGAGAATTCCAGGCTTCCTGGCTGTGAACTCTTGGGCCATCTACCCTACAGCCTGCTGAACTTACCCGTGTCAAAGAGCAAGGGTCTGCTTCCCAAATATTCCGCAAGCTGGGAGCTCTACTCCTTTCACTCACTGAACGTGACTGCAGGCAGGAGGCAAGCAGGTCACAGGCCTTCGGCTACTTCTGAGTCATGTGACAGGATACCTGACAGGCTCCCAGACCTCAGTTTCCTCATCTGCACAATGGGGATAATAATACCTAGCTCACACTGTTGTTGGGAGGAGTGATAATTTTCTGAGAGCTACATTTCCTGGGAGGTTACTCTGTGACAACCTCACCTAGCACTTTGCATACCTCACCTCCATGAGTCCCAGGATCTCACGAGGAAGGGCTGATAACGGCGCACCTTTCCTGCAGACGGGAGCCTGAGTCCTAGCTACGCGCAGTACCTTCTGACGGCTGCACAGCTACGAAGTGGCAGAGCCAAGATTTGGACCAGACCCAGAGATATCTTAACCCTCAAGACCAAGGTCTTCACTAAATTGTCACGTGTGGTTTGTATCTAGAACAGGGCCTGACTCACAGTTCTGCATAACACCTGGTGGCAGTTGTTGTCAGAGTTGTCCCTGTCCCCTGCCTTATGGCAAGGCCAGCGCCTCAGAGGAGTCCTCCTGACAGGACGGGAGGGATACAAACAACTAAGCAAGAACCATGCTGCTTTTTAGCTTTTGGTTCAAGTTCAACCACATCGGATAACGAGGAGGGGCAAAAGCACCAGAGGTTCACTCCAAGACCATGCAGACAAGATACGACTCTAGAATAATTCTCAGACTCAGTATTCCCATCTGTAAAATGGGGAGAATAGAACTAATGCTCTGTATTTCTGGGGAGATTGAGAACACATAGGAGGAGCTCACCCGAGAAGGCCTCTGATAAAGCTTGTTCCTTCCTACCGCTCCTCTCTGGTCGCCACACGCACCACACAACTCTGAAATCAAACCTAAACTCGCACCAACACGCGTCTGCGTCTGAGTCGGTTCTGGGGACAGGTTTCAGAAGATTAACAGGCTGCTGATTTGTTTCTTCTGATAGATATCTCATTTCCTCTGTTTCTGTAGATACCTTGGGTTGGAGCCACCGTGTCACAGAATTAACTCCCTCTATGATCAGTCAGTAAACTTTTTTTTTTAATTTTTTGCCCTTTAATTTTTTTTTTCATTTCTAATGGAGACAGTAACCCATAACATAAAATCGACCACATGAACATTTTTTTAAGCCTACAGTTCAGCAGTGTTAAATATGTCTAGTAAATTTTTTTTTTTTTTTTCAAAACACAACATCTCTGCATGAGGCCTAAGTGAAACAGTGGGTTTTGTTTTGTCTTTAATCGTGTTGTATTTCCTTGCGGGTCTGCATTGGGTTTTAAAGGCAGGTGAGTGGTGACACGTGTTGGGAAGGTTCTAAGCACACCGCCAAGTGCTATCCAGGCTATTTTAAGTTCTTTAAACAGGAAAAGGCTCAAAAGGCTTCCCTGGCCATAGGGACGGTTGTTTAAATAAGCTGTTTGGGGGCACCTGGGTGGCTCAGTGGATTAAGCCAGAAAAAATAAGGAAAGACAAGATGTTCTGAACATTATCATCCCTGATATATGTGACATTTAAAAGAACGTGAGGGGTGCCTGGGTGGCTCAATGGGTTAAGGTCTCCGCCTTCAGCTCCGGTTATGATCTCAGAGTCCGGGGTTCGAGCCCCGCATTGGGCTCTCTGCTCAGCAGGGAGCCTGCTTCCCCCTTTCTCTCTGCCTGCTTCTCTGCCTAGTTGTGATCTCTGTCCATCAAATAAATAAATAAAATCTTTAAAATAAATAAATAAATGAGCTGTTTGTTCGCCAATGGATTTAATACAGCTTAGAAGGAAAAGGACCCTGCCATTAATTAAACTTCCCGTTATGTTGCACTTTTCACTGGCTTTCCTTCGTGAACATTGAGCCTGCTTCATGCCTGTGATGCCCGAGATACGCTGCTTCAGTAGACACCCTATCTTGTTCATCCTGGTCCAATGTGCAACTGTCCCCTCCTCTGAATCTGTGGGTCCTTCAAACACCAGCCCGCCCTCTCGTGAAGGGCCCAGCTCCTACAAATTTCCTCAAAAAGCTTTTCTTCATGGAATTTCTTTATAGCATGTTCCCTGCTGGGAGAAAGTGCGAGCAGGTTCCTGCAGTTTTCAGCTGAGCTGACATGTTCGAAACCACACCCCCTCCTCCTGCACCCCTGCTGGACCTCGGCCCCCTCCATCTCTCCCCTCCCTTTCTGAGATGGGCTGTTCACTCTTTCCCCCTCGATCAACCAGAAACACAAGCCAGTGTCACAACTTTCTCGGGTCCTAAACTTTCCCCAGGTCCCCATGTCTCCTCCTCCTAATCCAAAGGGCCCCCGAGTCATCGGTCTCTCTTGCTGCCTCACCTGTCCCCGGGGGGCCACAGGCACTGTAGGCACAGTGTCCCTCATTGGCTGTCTGGCCTACCGGGCGCCGGGCCCATCCCTCTGAGATCCCTGCTCTCCGGGCCTGCAGAGGCCCACATCTGGTCCCTTTTGCTGCTGCCTGAGATGATGAGCCTCTCCTCACTCCCTTCGTCTCCCTCCTACTCCTTCCTTCTGTCCTCTCCCCTCTCCCCTCTTCCGGTGGAAGAATTATTTCCCAGAGTCTACTTCTTCCCTCTGCTCTGGCCCCATCTTTCTTCTCAGTTTTCGCGTTCCCCGTGTGACCCCCCACTCTCCAAGTCTCCGAGCGCTCAGACACACCTGCTTCGGGATCTGAGTCCACTGCTTCCCCAGGGCTTTCCCCCACGCTGCAGGCCGTGGGGGTGCTGCGGTCTACCCCCCTTAAATGCTGTCTCTGCGGCCATGGTATTCCGCTATTAGAAATGGCTAATTTCGTGGTCATGGATGGCGCCCCATGACTCAAGTAGTTCGTTAGCTTGGCCTTCGAGGCTTTGCACGATCTCGACCCAAGCTTGCTGTTCCCACAGGACCCCGTGGCCTTGCCCTTCTCTCATCCCAGACTGGTTGCTTTCCAGAGCTGTCTGCTGTGTTTTTCCCCCCTGCGTTCCTCCTGCGCCATTCCACCAGCCCAAAACACACACCGTTCCAGCTGCCGCCGCTGAGGGGCCCCTGACGCACCTTCTCCAGGGAGCCTTCCCTGCTTGCCGCCCGTTGGGCAGAACCTCTGCCTTCACCAAACCTCGAACACCCACAGTGACCCCCTCACAACACCAAGCCGCTGACTACATGACCACATACTCCTTCATACTCTGCTTACTACAATGCTGCCAGAACCTGCCCAGGATCGGGGACACAAAAAGTACTCAAAAAAAGAAGAAGAAGCAGGTGCTTGAATGGATGAAAGCAGGGTTACATTCTCACGTCTGTTTCCCTCAGGCCCTATTTCTAGAACTCTATTCTATTTTTAAAGTTCACTAAATTTCTTCTAGTGATCCCATAATACCAAATGCTTCTAAAGTTCCCAATTCTTTCTGGATGGAGCTCAGTATGTGAGGCTCTTTACGCATCTGACCCCCACCCGCTCGTCACCATGCCCACAGGCAGAGACACCAAGTGGCCAGCTGTAGCCACCTAGAAGGCAGCCAATCCTTCCCCATCCAGGGCCTGACTGCACAGACTTTGCAATAATCGTCCAAGGCGCTCACTCAGGCACCAGCTTCTCCCCTGGGGTCTGGGAGGTCAGGGAGGAGAGATGGCAGCAACCCTTTGCCAAGAGCCTACTGGGCCCCGCCCCGAGGGAGGTGCCTCGTGTCTGGTTTAATATCCAGCAACCCACGAGGTACACAACCTGCCCCACTCTTCCAGGTAGGAACGCGGGTATTGGAGAAATCAAGCACCTCGCCCGAGACCCGCCAGCTGCCACACGTGTCTCCTGAGATATAATTCATATGCCATAAAATTCTCCTTTTCCCAGTGTACAGTTCAGTGGGTTTTCATGCATTCACAAGGTTGTGCAACCGTCACACTCTCTAATCCCGTCACCCCAAAGAGAAGCCCCATTCCTATTAGCAGACACTCCTGTGCCGTCCCTCAGCCTGCGGCACTGGCCAATCTGCCTCCTGTCTACGGGGATTCACCTGCTCTGGACATTTCTTATGAATGGAATCACACAGAATTGACTGGCTTCTTTCGTTCAGCGTAATGTTGTCACCGTTTCTTTATGTGGTCGCAGGCGTCCGTGATTCATTCCTGTCTATGACTGACTGACATCCCTTGTACGGAAAGACCCACTTAGGGACCCTTCCACCCACCGATGGACATTCGTGTTGTCTCCCCTTTTTAGTTCATACAAATGCTGCTGCTGGAAACACTCACAGACAGGTTTTCATGGAAATACGCATTTTTCCTTTCTCTTGGCTGTATACTGAGGAGCAGAATCACTAGGTCATGTGGTAGCTCTTACGTTTAACCTTTGAGAAACTGCCAGATTTTTCTATAGCAGCTGCCCTACTTCCCATTCCCGCCAGCAGGGGCACGAGGGTGCATCCTGTTTTCTGAATGGAAATCCTACATTTCCTCCCTCGAGGTCGTTTCCTCCCTCAAGGTCGCATCTGCTCCCCTGACTGGCCGGGGTGTCTCCCCCTGCCACAGGGCCCTGACACATGCCCTACCTTCAGTGCCTGCTCCTTGAAGTACTGTAGGGCATATGCGAAGATTTCAAGGGCTTTGACTTTCTTGCCGTTTGCCGCCGTTAGGTCTGTATCCATGTTGAGGTCCTAGTGGGGGAGAGGAAGGAACAGTAAGACGGGGGAGCAGAGACGTGCCTTGTGGCTTCGGGAACTCCTACCTGGAGGTCTGGGAAAGTCAGCGAGCCATATTTCTGTTTCCTGATACTTGGTAGACTAGGATAGTGTGTCCCCTGTTCTCCCCCAGTAAGGGTCCTGGCAGCATCACCCCCTTCCTGTGGCGGGGGTCCCGGCTGCTCCCTTGAGCCCCTACCTCGCACTTCTCCCTCTCTTCCTCCTTCCCTCTCATTCTGTCTCCCCTGGATCCTCACGAAGCAGAGGTTTCAGGGAGGTGACAGAGCCCAGGAGGAGAGAAAGGCAGCAGGCACCCCTGCTGATACAGCTGACACACTATGACATACTATTTCCACACTCGGACACTCACAGTCACCTCAGGAGCCCCCCTCCCAGAGGCCTAAAGCATCCCGCCAACCTGCCGACGCACTGAGCAGACAGGAAGCTTTCACTCCCCATGAGCAGCAACCAAGTCGCCCCAACAGAAGAGCTCCTATTTTAAGGTTTGTGCTTAACCCTCTTGGGAGTGCAGCACCGCCGCCTGCCTTCTCCACCAGAAGCCAAAGCAGCTCGGCTGGGAGGCGCTGGCCACACTGGGGTCATTCAAAAATGACCAGAAAAGTGCTCACAGCATGGCAATGGGCAGACAGTGGGGCGGTCATCAGGAGGAGGCCCCCAAGGCAGCCGGAACCCAGAGGCTCCTTACTACCAGAGGCTGCTCCTACCAGAGGCTCCTTACCACCAGAGGCTGCTCCTGCCAGAGGGAAAAACAAAAACCACCCCCCAAGTTGGTCCAGCCAGGTAAGGAGGCTTTGCCTTTAGAGCATGAAGGGGACAAAGAGACTGAACCAGCCTCGCGGAGCCTGTCCGGTGTTCTGACCCATCGGCATGAGCTCCTCTTCCCAACCAGCCCCCCCACCCCTGCTGCTCAACAAAGACAACCCCAATATGGGGAGGCAACTCCCAGGCTCAGAAAGGGGGCCGACCACCAGGCAGCCAGAGGGCTGTTCGGCGGCGACTCCCATCGGGTGAAACGGGCAGGAGGCATTTGCAGCAGGAGCCTGTCTGCTTCACAGAGAGACAGCCACGCCGATGCACCCAGAGCCTTGGAGGCAGGGTGCTGGCTGCTGGGCTTCCCTTCACGTGTGTTTGTACCTGCAAACACGCAGACCAACGAAAGCAATCACAATGGGAGCCAGCAACCGGCTGGAACTTTCTCGGTACAGCACCACTCGAAGAGCTTGAGGTAGCTTGATTCCTTTAATCCTTCCACCAACCCTGTCAGGGTCTCTATTTCACACAGGGCCCAGAAAGGTTAAGTCACTGGGATTAAGGATCTTGTGAGTGTCAGAGGCAGGATTTAAATCCAGGCCGTGGGGTCCCAGCGTCCGTGGTCCTAAACACCATCGACGCCCCTTATCTCTAAGTACCAAGAATTAAGGAAAATCTGTGGGATACAATGCTCAAACTGAAAAAATCCTATCCTGTGATCCAAACTTTTCCATGAAGCTTGGGGGAGGGCCTCGAGGATGAGGACCGCTTACAGGATACCGGCACGCTGGGAACAGAGCTGCTTGGCAAGCTGAGCCACCAATGCATTAGGCACCTGTTTCCTAGGCGACCCGCTTCCCCACACAGATGTTTACTTCTAAACTTGTTAGCTAATCGCCTCTGCCCTGGGTTCCCCAAATGCCCTCAGCCCCTGAGGCACACCTACAGGACCCCCGGGTTTCCCAACAACCCAGCAACTGCGGAGGGACCTCCCGGCCCCCGAGGAGATGGTGAATACCAGCAGGTGTCTGCCCTGACCGATCAGTTGCCAAGGCACACATGCTGTTAAACATTCTGAATATCCCTCCGCCCGTGTGTGTATCAGAAAGTGCCGTGTATTCTGCAAAAGTGTCTTGTGCTCCAGGTTGTTTCCAAAATCAAGGTAAATGGATGTTACTTTCAGCTCGGGTGAGACCTGAGGGTTTCCTGGGTTGGGAAGACCTCGGGGCCGGAGGGAAGGTTGGCTCTCCAGTGCAGAGGACGTGGGGGCCAGGGAGAGGCTTGCTTACCCCAGTGGTATGCAGCTTCATCTTGAACTTCTCCAGGTACAGCCACTGCTTGGCCTCGTTGGGATCCAGGTCATGGTAGAAGTCCCTGGCGGCATACCCAAAGCTGTGGAACTTCCTCTCGGGAGTCAACAAGATGGTGGTCGGAGTCTTCTGGTTGGACACCCCGGGGTCGCCCCCTTCCCATCGCCTGACACCAAGGAAAGGCAGAGGTTATGGGACCTTCCTTCAGAGTCACAGTTCAGGCCCACTGGTGAGAACAACTACTGTATGCACGATTCTCCCAGATGTGGGAGCTCACAGGAGCTGCGACAGGTGTGGAGCTCATGGGAGCTGCGACAGGCACGCTCTGATTCCGTTGGTTGAGGGGTGATCAGAGCCACGACTTCAGTCTTCAGTCAGAAAGAAAGAGGAAAGGGGCAAGCACCAGGGTCTTCTTCAGGAGAAGGTCTGCTTTGAACATCCACTCAGCATTTACTGAGCACCTACTGTTTGCCAGTACTGGTGACCCAGACATGAAAACTTTAGGTCTCTGTCTAGGATGTTATGTCTTTTTTTGGGGGGGGTCTGTTTTTTTAACTTGCAAGCCGTCAAAACAAATGTATAGTCAGCTTGTGTCCTCTCTAAAACAAGGTAGGGTATAAACCAATGCATAAATGCCTGCCTTACCGCAGGGGAATGGGGGACCCAGGAAATACCCTAGGGGTCAGAGAAGGCAGAGGTGCCGGCTGGTAGGGCAAGGGGAGGAATGCAGGGCTCAGGAGAGACTCAAAGGACTGACAGAGAGCTGCCGGGATCTTGAAGGAGGGAAGAGCACTGCAGGCTGCTCAGAGATAGGAGAACATGGGGCTTATGCAGGGTTGCTAAGTGACTGGGCAGGGTGGAAATGGAGTGTGTAAAAGGGAAGTGTGAGAAAATCTAAAGGTTGGAGGGCAGGGGCATGGCAGAATCAGAGCTGTGGGTGACCAGAGCACGCTGAACTAGACGGGAAGCCGGGAGACTGAGCAGGATGCTCAGGCCTTGTCTGGGAGCGGAGGCGAGGAGGCTCCAACAGGGTAAAAGAAAGGTGTGGAGGTGGATGAGCCGTCCCGAGAGAGAACTGAGCCACGTGGCCATGGTGTGAGTCGGAGGAGAGGTACCAGAAGCCCCCACGTGGGAGCCAGAGGAGAAAGCCCTCTTCCTGGGAACCTGGAGCCCTCACCAAGGAGGCCACAGGGAACAAGGGACTCCAGGTGAACCTGCTGGCATGGAACTCCCCGGAGGGGGCAGGAGATGCAAGCCTGGTGTCCACAGGAGAGATCCAGGAGGAGAGAGACTTGGTGCCTCCCTACTGGGTGACAGCCATGGTGACAAGGAGGCAGGAGGGCCCTGATAGGAACTTTGAGCTGGGAAGGGACTATGTCCTGCAAGGCTGGATACTGAAGAGACGCCAGAAGAGGAGAGAGGGGGTTACAGACAGGCAGGCAGAGAGGATGGGAGTCTGTCCTGGAGCTGATGAGAGGGTAAGGTAGGGCGGGGGAAGGTGGGGCCCCAGAGAAGCTTCCTTCTTCTCTTAGGTAGAAAGACAAAGAACAGGAAGGAGTGGAGAAGGCAGGTGGTTCGGTGCCTTCTCTTCCTCCTCGAGAAGGCAGGAGAAGCCACGGCTGCCAAGGTGGCCAGGATGCGCTCTTCTCTCCCAGGTCCCAACTCTGCAGCTGCCCCCTGTCCCAGCCCTGTGTTGCCATGAACCACAGGACCACAGGAGCCTCTGGTGGCAACACCGTAACCCAGAGGAAGCAGACCTCTTTCCCTGGCCGGCCGGGAAGGTGGCAGAGCACCTGGCAGGACTTGTCCCTGCTCCCGACATGGCATCATTAGGCTTCGGGGAACCGTCCCAACCCGGGTGGACAGCCAGCCTGGCTCAGCCATGCAGCTGGGTCTGGAATCGTCCCCTGGCAGCTTCCCCTGTCAAAGCTCCATCAAGTCGCAGGCTTCTTCCCAGGGAGCCAAGGTCGCCATGATGAGCACACGGAGACCCTGGGTTCTTCCCCACCCCAGTCACCAGGCGCCCAGGCGCTCCCCACACGACTGCTCACAAACAGACTTTCTGTTACCATCAACCACGGAAATTTTCACGAGGCAATAAACCTCCAGAGTTTTTTCCCCTTCCAAATTTTATTCCTTCATTCCTATTAAAATAATAAAAATAATTGAACTTTCTCCACCATAATTGTGTCAGTCTGTGTCAAGGTTAACGTGTTCTGGTTGAAATAAAATTCAGGTAGGGCCTCCCTCCAAAATCTCTACAAGAATGGAGATGATGTCTCAAGAGGTCTGAGCGCTGCTGATACTGTGGGGATCCCCCCTGGCTCCCCCGAGCAAATGCAATGTTATTTCTTCTTCTTCTTCTTTTTTTCAATTTTCACTGCAAGACTATCCCTTCAAAATACCATTTCTTAAAACAACTATGTAGAGGCTGAGAAACACTGACTCCAGCTTCTGATAGCATGCTCGTCTCCCTTCAAGGTTTCCATTTCCGGGAACAGCAGAGAAGACCTCACAGCAGGTGCCTCGCTGCCCAGAGGCAGAACCCTGGTGGTGACTGAGGGAGAGGGCTCTACTATCATCAGGGTTCTCTACTAGAACTGGCTTTTTGTTATTTCCCGATAATACAACACAGCAGGTGTCTGGAGCCCCTTAGGACAACCCGACCAAGATTGGGGTTGGGGGTCACTTTTATTATGACCTCTGTTTTAAGCAACACACTACAAAAATGCATAAGATCTTAATCTGGGAGCTATCACTAATTCCACAATTGCCAGTTAAATGAGTTCCAAAGCCGATCACAGGGTATCTTCAGAGCCATCCTTGGATTTGGAAAATCAGGGAGATAAAGCCCTGACCCCCAAAGCTTCGAGGGGCCCCAGACTCTGCAGGAGAGCATGCACCAGACTGGAGGAGCCTGTGTGGGTGCCCCGACGGACCGGCATCCTCACAGACAGTCCATCACACGTGGATGGGGATGACGAGAGGGTGTTCTAGGCGGCTGTGTGCATGGCGGGGCGAGGCGGAGGAGGCCCGCGGTGTACGAGCACACAGTGTGTCCTAAGAGACCCCAGGCTACTCCAGTGACCCTATCGGTTGACCTGGCTGAAATTCCTCCCAACTCTGCTTTCTGGTTACTATCATTTGAGGACTAGCACCTACCCTGTTTACATTTTACTGTGTATTAAGCTTGAAGGAAATCTCATTTCACACATACACACACTCTGTGAGACAGACACCGATATTACTCCCATTTCACAGATGAGGAAACAGGTTTAGAAGGTCCAGCAACTGCGCAAGGTCGCACAGTGTGTGGCCGAGCGGACGCCTGGGACCTCCTCCATCATGGCAAGCTGCCTACAAGTCAGCACCCTTCCCTGGGCTGCGTGCTGGAATAACCTGGGTCCGGTTTCGAACACGCCATCTAGGCCCTTCCCTAGACCCACTGAGTCAGAATTAAACTAATGCTTTTCCAGACCAGGAACCTGGAGCCCAGAGATGAGAGCGGGCTCAGGGGCACAGGGGGTCTGGGGCGGAGCTGGGCCAGAATCCAGGACCCGCCTACAAAATGCCATTCACCTGCTTCTTAGGCAAATCCCCCTCCCCTGCCCCAGGGCCCTCCTCCAAGTCTCCACAGGTGCAGTGATGGCACCCCCACACCGCCCTCCCTACCCACAGCGCTCACCTCATCACGTGGATACATTCTGGCTCCTTGGTGAAGCTGTAGGCGTAGCCGCTGGACGTGGTTCCGAAGTCAATGGCCACCACCACCAGAAACGTCTGCTGCTCCGAGACGTTCGGGTCAGCATCATTCTGCGGACGTTCGGGGTAAAGCATGAGGGGCGGGCGGGGGTGGCCGAGCCTGGCCTTCCACTCTGCCCAGGTGTGCACCCATTACAGACAGAATCCTGGCTCAAGTGTGCCACAAAGTGAGCCCCACGGAGAGAGCGGGCCGGCCTCAGCCCCCACCCAAGGGGCTCCAGGGAAAAATGGAGGTGCCCCCTGAGCAGAGGCCCGGGCGGCCAGGGTGAAGACACCTGCCCACAGCCTGCCCACCAGCCCCTTTATCAATTGCTTGTGAACTTGACTAATTATGGAAAGTCCATCTAGTCTGGAAGCCCAGTTGTTCCCCGAGTGACACAACCTTTCTCTCACTGCCCCCTCCCCCCAATTCCCACGTAGTCACAGCCCAGAATGCTCTGCCAGCTGTGGCCTTGCCACGTCTCTAGTGACCACTCCATCTGCTCAGACGTGTTGTGTGTGGGAGGAGGGCTTTGCGTGCCAGGGACCCTTGGCCACGTGATCCTGGCAAGTTGCGTCCCCTCAGGGGACACAGCCTTTCCTCAACATCAAGTGAGTGGATCAGGCCATTCCAGGTTTCCAAACCTTTTTTTAAAGCAGTGTAGACTTTTTTTTATATCTCCAGAACTTCATGTTATAAACCCATAGATGTCGGGCTTGACATGTACTGCTTAGAGCAAGGGGTGAGATCCCCACCCATCTGGCCTCTTGTCACACGGTTCCTCCTTCCCCACACACCGCAAGGTGACCCTGAAGCTCTTATGGGGGCCCCTCAGGCTGCCGTCTGGAAAGCCGCAGTGTGAGGACGGGTGCTAGGAGGCCAGCCCCCCAAGGTTCCCAGGACGGAGGGAGTTCCAGGACACTGAGGGAGGTGACAGTTACAGGAAAACCAGGGCAAGCTGGTGCCCCCGCCTAGCGGAGCCTCTGGCAAAGTGACCCCTCCCAGGGCAATTTTCTCTGGTCGGCTATGTGGAAGTTCCTTGAACAGCTGCCCCACAAAAATCGGCCTTTTCAGTGAGGGGTCGGGTGGCAGCAAAGCCCAGTCTCCAGTCCCCTGCCCAACTAGGTCGCCTCCCTGGGCCGGCCAATGCAGAAGCCAGCCCAGCCACAGAGTCGTGGACTAGAGTGCTTTTCACTGATGCCCCGGCCAGAGCTAGCGGCTCGCTGCTGAAAGGATGCCTCACCGTCTCTGGGCCCTCGAGCTCAAGGGGTCCTCCCGCCCTTCCTGCTAATGCACGCAGGCCAAAAGCCCCAGAAGCACCAGCCACACCCCAGAAAGCCTTTCCAGGCCCAGGGTGGGGAAGGGCTTGGTGGGCTCACACGGCCAGTCCCCAGGACCATGCACTCCCCGCCCACAAAGGCGAGCGGCTTGCCCAGCAGCCTGGATCGTGAGAGCAGATCCAGAAAGCAAAGATCGTCAGCACACAGCCCTGCACGTAGAGACACATCTCTTACCGCGATATGGGAAGGAGACAGCGGCGTGATCCCTGTGTCCCCCAGACTCCGGGCTGGAGAGGAATATGCAGACGTGGGGGCTGTTTCTGAAAGGAAAGACAAAGGCCTCCTTAGAAGCGATATGGGCTGAGCCCCGGGAAGCCAAATCCCAGCACACGCATGGTCTGTCTGTTCGGGCACTCCCTTGTGTTCGGTATTTAGAGCCAGATGAAACGTTCTTCCTATCCCCGTGACCACCAGGCCTCTCACCAAGTCCCCCCCAGGGCCTGCTTGGCGGAGACCTGCCCGACCCCCACATGGCCTCACTCCAGGCGTGCGCTCTCCCAAGAGTCGGAACCTCACCTGAGCCCAGCCATGGACTGGATGAACCTGAGCAAATGTTTGGATGGGTTTTTTGGGAAAAGGTTCCAGGTTCCTTGCCTTACCCCAGAGATTAACAAGCCCCATTACAGGAATACAGGACAGGCGTGCAGCGTCCAGAAAGAACTTCCTTGCTTAGTGGACACATCTGCTACCCCCCCCCCCAGCAGGAGGCCACATCACAACATGGGAACTCATCTCTCTTCAGTGATCCTGCTGGCTCTGGCATCCAGGTAAGAGAAAGCACGGCAGAAGGTCAGGCAGGCTAGTGTCCCCGGACCCCACGCCTAAGGCCCCACAACACACATGAGGTCAAACCAGAGAAGAGGCAACAGCCAAGCCGCCCAGACATCATTATGATGATGGCCCTGCTGGCCTCGCCATTATGCAGGCACCGACATTTGTCCTGACACCTTGCCGGGGCCCAGTGGCCTTCCTCCGGGAATGAGGACCCAAGGAGAAGTCACACTGTCCCTGCTGGGAGCTCCATGCTGGTCTCCTCGCCCACCACCCAGGACTGGCAGGGCAGCAGAGCATGGTCTGTGAGTGACCCTGGGTACCCACAGATTGCCAGGGCCCACTGGGGTGCTCTGCAAACATTGCCCAGCTAGTACACAGCCTACTCCTGGGTGGGAAGAACTGGGAAGCTTGCTCAAACATACTGATGGTCAAGGAAACCCAGAGGGCGTGAGGTGTCTGAGAAAGGCCTGCTTCTAGGGGAGCACAGCAGTGGTTCCATCAGCCTTTGCTCTCAGATCACTCTGGTTAATCCCACACACTTACTGGTTTTTGTTTTTTCCTGCTCCGTGAGAACTCAAAGAGCATCATTACCGTAGGTACCAAATGGGCTGAGGGAATGAAGTGAATCATGAAAGGGTGAATGTGAGCCTTCAGATCTGCACAGCCACCTCCACTCCCTGCAGACATCTGGTCTCCCTTCTCCTGGGGAGGATCCAGTTCCAAACCCTGGGAGAAACTCGCAGAAGCGAGTCGGTACAGAGACCCAAAACCAACTTGCAGGGCAAGGGACTTCCAGTCCTTTCTCCAAAGAAGACACAAAAATGGCCAATAAGCATGTGGAAAGATGTTTAACGTCATTAGTTACCAGAGAAATGCAAATCAAAACCACAATGAGGTAAGGCTTCACACCCACTAAGATGGCAGCTATAAAAAGGAAAGAAAGAAGTAACAAATGTTGACAAGAATATGGAGAAACTGGAACCCTTGTAGATATCCAGTGGGAGTGCAAAATGGTGCAGCTGCTATGGAAAAATGGTTTAGTGCTTCCTCAAAAAGTCAAATGTAGAATTACCATATGACCCAGGAATTCCACACATAGGTATCTACCCAAAAGAACAGAAAACAGGGATTCAAACAGACACTTAAATGTACACATTACTGTGATATTATTCATAATATCCAAAAGGTAGACACAAGCCAAGTCTCCGTCAACAGATGAGTAAACAAAATGGGTGTGCCCATACAATGTAAGATTACTCGGTTGCAAAAAGGAAAGAAGTTCTTGGCCACACTATTGCACAGAGGAACCTAGAAAACATTACGCCAAGTAAAATAAGCTGGACACGACAGGACAAGTTTTGTATAATTCCACACACATGAAATATCTAGAACAGGCAAGGTCAGAGAGACAGAAAGCAGATCAGACGTCACCGGAGGCTGGGAGGGAGGAGGAAGAAATGAGGAGTGCGAGTTTTTCTTCTGAGTGAGGACAATTACTGGAAATAGGGATGATGATGGTTTATCACACTGTGAGCGCAATTAATGCCCCTGATTTGTACACTTAAAAATGGTTAAATTAATGTCCCTGATTTGTACACTTAAAAATGGTTAAAAGCGCAGATTTTGTGTCATATATACTTTTTCATAATAAAAAATTTGCATTTAAAATGCTCAACTTGCTCATCTTAGAGGGAGAGCAATTTCTGATTCCTAGGAGCACCCCTGGCTTGGTGCTCTTGAAAAGAGAACAGAGACGTAAGCCCAGCCAGCCCCTGGCCCAGCCTGCGGAAGTCCACCCTCTTCGTTAATCTCTTAGTCAAGGGCACTCCCCTGCCATAAAGCAGGGGGACTCCAGCCTCGCTGCTAGGGAGCACTGCCAGATGGTCCTTCCCACCTGTTGGCGAGAAGTCTGCCCTGCCCACGGCCCCTTGGGCAGGCTGCAGAGAGATGCCATCCAGCAGTGAACCACCTTCCTTCCACCTGCTACCTGTGAGGCCTGCGGCCATGTGTCCACATTTGCACAGAAGGTCTTGGAAGACACCAAATGTCTAATTGCCCAGTAAATCTGGTGTTGGCAATTAGCAAACAAGCTATTATCTGCAGACAAACCATCCACCCCGCTGTCTGCTCGGTCCTAATTATCCCATCACTCGGCTCTTCTCAGAGCACGTCCCAGTGATTGCAGAAGAGCATGTGTTGGGCCACACGTTGAACACATGCCTTGGGCCCCCCAAGGACTCCAGGATATGTGAGGACAAGAACCAAGGCTTTTCTCGGTTCTCCCTGCCCCTCCCCCACCCAATTCCTTGCTGATCACTGAGCCAGGCCAGGAGGTGATTGACCCTCATGGACTTCCTCCATCAGAAGTGAAAATGCAGGGGCGCCTGGGTGGCTCAGTGGGTTAAGCCGCTGCCTTCGGCTCAGGTCATGATCTCAGGGTCCTGGGATCGAGTCCCGCATCGGGCTCTCTGCTCAGCAGGTAGCCTGCTTCCTTCTCTCTCTCTCTGCCTGCCTCTCAGTGTACTTGTAATTTCTCTCTGTCAAATAAATAAATAAAATCTTTAAAAAAAAAAAAAAGAAGTGAAAATGCAGCTGTACCACGTGATGACTTAAAACTGATTTGCGTAGAGGAGCAACATTTTTAGAGATGCGTAGAAATCCAACAACATATCATGCATGTCCCCATTTAGAGCTCTGCATATCCCATATCAAAGACAACTTGCCAGTTAAGGTGTACCAGCCCCCCACAGGAACACGCAGAGCCAGGGCTGACAACTGTGTTCTTTCAGCTAACCATTTAGGATATCCAAATGGTGCTCAAAAATTCGCGGGGGCTGGGAGGTTGGGGGAACCAGGTGGTGGGTATTGGAGAGGGCACGGATTGCATGGAGCACTGGGTGTGGTGCAAAAACAATAAATACTGTTATGCTGAAAATAAATTTAAAAATTAAAAAAAAAAATTCGTAGGGAAAAGAATATGGAAAAGGCTATTTGAGGCCCAGAAGGGTATGGGCAGTTTCTAGTGTCCTAATCTTCTCCACCAATCCAGGGAGCTCTCATTCAACAGTAAGTCATCAGGAATAAACACAACGGGGTCAACAGAATATTATCTATTGATCTATGGCTATTTGACAGATCTGAAATAACAGACAAGGGAGAAAAGTTGATATATGGAATGTCTATAGGCTCAAGGGACCTACTGTGTGTCCAGGCTACCAACCACTTCCACACTGGCCATTACACTACTGTTACTTACACGTACTTTTATGTAAATGTTCCTTACACATACTGTTAATTACAGTAGTGTAATGTTAATGTAATGTTACATTCCACAGTAAAAAATACCAGCTGTCACTGACTGTGATCAAAGCCAATACAATAACACCTGCCCCGTGAAAACGCCCGCCTACATGATATTTCAGTTCGAGGACACACTGAGGGCCTGAGCACGTGGGGGACGGACAAACAAGGCAACAAGGATAGAGATTCTTAGAGTGCAGGCTTGGGAGCCAGAAAGGAAGCTGATGGAAAGAGAATTGAGACCCATCTGTGGAGGTAGGGAGAAAAGAATAGCAAAACAGACATGAAAGAAACACAGTCCGCCAGTAAGTATGGTCAAGGGCAGAGCAGAGGGATCTGGGAGTTCTAAGAAACACCTACTGCACCGTTCCAGCCACGTTACATAGACGTTACATAGACACTCACAGCGTCTTCCACGTCCCTCCGAAATGCGGTAACACAGAGGGAGCTGATGATTTCACGTCACAGAATCAGAAAAACACCGATCATTTCAAGAATGCAAACCATCTGCCACAGAAGGATGGTCAAGCTGAAGAGAAAGACACCTGACTCTTTCTAGTAAACCCACAGAAAACAATTGTCAGCTCTCCTTTGTTATTCATTTCAAATAATTTAATGTCACTTCTGTCTTGTGTATTTATTATGAGATTTTTTTTTTTTTTTTTTTTTTTAGTTTGTGGGAATACAAAAATAATTTGATGGGGATGTTTCTAGGTTCACTCAATCCAGGACCCATGTCCCAACACATTCTTCAACCAAGTCACTTTTAAAATAATTTTTACAGCAAAGAGGGGTATGAAAATATCTTTGCAGCAAAGTAGAGGATATAAATAAGACTCTGACTCAACCGACGAGTCTCCTGCCACAGGAATTTTTTTTTTTTTAGAACCCCAAACCAGATAATGGAGAAGAAACTAGTTGAACTATACTAGGTCAATACTCATCACTTGCCTTAGGGGTGTGAGAATGAAGACACAGATTTCGTCACGGTTCCCGTTATAAAATGCCAGACATGTGAAAATCAGACACATTTTTATTTGCTCCTGGCTCTAATGCCTTTAATCAAAGCAGATGTTCTTAAAATAAAAAACAGCCTTGATAAGAAACGTCAAAGCTAGCCATAATTCTTGAACCTGCTTGTCTTCCTCTTCTCCGCTGGAGACATTAGTCAGCAAATGGCGGTGAGCAGAACTGTAGACTTCCCGAGATATATAAAATTGATCTTGCTCCATAAATAAAACATTTTTAAAAAAATGAAGAGAGAACCCTTGGGCTGACTCTCTTCCCCAAGGCTCTAGGCTCATGTGACATGACAATTGGTCTCAACAATGGTGACTCCCCAGCTTTTCCGAACAGGCCCTCTTTCCAGCTGCCAGATTTATGTCTCTATCAAACAAATGCTCAATTTCAAAAGGATTTTTAAGGTCTGGTCCTTACGGTTTAAGAAATGCAATATATATTTTCATTTCTTTCCCCTCCTAGCTGTGAGATAACGGGTATTTGCTGACAATTGCCTAAAATCAGGCTATTTTAGAAAAGCTCTTCCTTCCTTTCTCACTCTCTTTATATGCCCTCCCTGCACTGTCATCTTTGAAAATTGATTAGTTCAAGGTCATGTGTAGGTTACAGGCAAAAATCTTTTAAGAAGGAAAATAAAAAAAATTTATTATCCTTGTAATAGGCTTCACGGCTAGCTGAACTAATGCATTATTACTGTAAGCTGAACTTCCATTTCAGTAAATAATTTATGGGTTTTTTTTTTTTTTTTTAAATCACCATGGTTGATGTCCAGAGTAAATGGAAATTTTATTGGCATGAACTGGAAGACCCTCCTGGTTACAAAGAACACGGAGTGTAAAATAGCTGCTCTCCAAATACTAAACAATAAGTATGGAAAGGAGTATTTATAGTGGCAGAAGCCATAGCACCATGACAGCCAAGAGCGGCAGGCTGCACTGGGCCCCTTCTGACATGGGGCGGAATCTTCCAGCTATCTCCCCCCCTGGGGGGAGATGAGGTGCCCCAGTGAGGGAAAACTGGAACATCTGGATTTCTGGAGAGACAGGGAGCCCCACAAGTCCCTGCAACCCCAGACCATGGTTTGGCGGGGGTAGGGGGGCGTGTGTAGGGGGAGGTCCACACGCACATGTGCTCCTGGGACATTGCTATGGGAGGTGAGGAAATGGGTTTCTAGACCAACAGTTCTTCCTACTAACCTCCATGAATTACACCTAGCAACCTCACAGCCCTGACCCCTGGAACCAGCATTTGGAGGGGTTCCACCAGATCACCCTACGCACAGTACTGAGATACTTCTGTCCACCTGGTTTCTGTTCCATGGACCTTGGAGTCGTCTGAGCAGGGCTATGTTTCACTTCTTCTCTGGCTCCTCAGCTCCTGACTTTCACAGGCATTCAATAAGTGTGATAATAATGATGAATGGATGGATAAAAGAATGGAGAGATGGATAGACAGACAGATGGATAGAAGCATGGACAGATGGATGGATGGATAAAGAATGGAAGATGAGTGGGTGGACAGGTAGGCGGCTAGAGAATTGAGTGGATGGACAGATGGATATTTGCATGAGTGGATAAAAGGATGCATAGTTGAGTGGATAGATGGATGGGTGGATGGATGGGAAAACGGACAGATGGATGTGTCTATGTACCCCCAAAAGTGGATTCAGTGAATATGCACAGATTTGGAAGGTCACAAAGGTCTTTCCCAACTGAGGCACTGACCCCTCTGAGTCAGGATATTGGTAACACACGTGCTGAGTTACCTGCCTCCAACAATGTGTGGCCAGCTCTCAAAGCACTCAGACCTGCTTCTCTCCTTAGACATCCCCTTTGGTCAGTGCAACCACCATGGCTCCCAGATAGAGTCCTAGACTCCTCCCTCCCTTCCCACTGCATTCTCGAGCCAAGTCATTCCTGTGAGAGATTCTTCGCATCTCTCACATTCACTCCCTCCTCTGCAACTTCACCACCACGACCTTGGTCCACATCCTGCTGACACTTACCAGGGCTCCCGCCCAGCATCCCCAGGGCTCCCTGCTCCAGGTCTTCCCCCTCCAAGTCATGCTCTCCTGCAGGCAGAGCCATCTGGTCAAACCAAGATCTCATACAACCTCCCCATTGTCAGGGCCTTCAATTCCCATGGCCAGCAAAACGAAGTCTAGCCTACCACCGGCACCAGGCCCTTGGAAGTCCATCCTCACCTCCCTCTGTGGCCTCTCCTCCTTCCATGGCCCCCCTTTCCTGGCCATAGCAAGCCTTTTCACAGAGCCTGGAACATCTGTGCTTGCTCCCACCCCATACTATGCCAGGAGGGCACCCCACTTCAGCAGTAACCTCCAAAAGTCAGCCCCCTCTGTTTGAGGGAGCAGAGTCTTCCTGTCATCCTCAGCAGGGAGGAATGAAGACCTTGGTCATCTGCACCATGGGATCAACAGGCAAAACTCAGGCTGGGCGAACTGCTAGGGCAAATGCCAGGTCTCTCCAAGATGTAAGTTACAAAGGAAATATACAGGAAAGGAGGGGAAACCTACAGATCAAATGGTCTCAGACTCCTGCAACAGAATGACCAAGAATGCTTGTTAAAACAGATGGCTGGCCCCAACCCCACCCTAAAGTCTCTACTCCGACAAGTCTGGGACCACTGAAAATTTGCATTTCTAATGAGGTTCCCGGGTCATCCTGATCAGACCCAGGGACTGACTCCCACAGCTTAAAAGACACTTAAGAGACATCATGACCCCTCTTGTTGCAATCCATGGACTAACACTGGATCATGATTCAAATGAACAAAACAAGAGCAAGTAGAGGGGGCAGAGAGGGCCACCAGCTCGGGGCGCAGGGTGGCCCTCGAAACCAAGAGAGCTTAGGAACAGAAGAACAAAGACAGAGTTGGCTCTTTGGCTGTTGCTCATAGAGGGATGACAGGAAAACAAGCAGCTCCGGATGGTGATGCAGAACGTGGGCAGGCTGGACAACTGGAGAATGCACAGGTGTGAAAGCTCCCCTCTCTCTGGACACAACTTCTCCCTCTGTGAAGTGGGAATCCACATTCCCAGGGACTCCATTTTATTGAAACAAAGGACATAACTCATGGGAAACCCTCTGAAATGAATAACGGCCCCGCCCACCATCTGTTGCATTCCTGACTGGGGTCAGCTATTTATGTACGGTTCTGACTCTGGGCTCTAGTACAAGTTTATTCAGACTCACATGGTTAATCTGAAATTGTTAGAGAAGTACAAAACCCAGAAATCTATCAGGAAAACCATCACTGTCAACCATCTCCCAACGTGAATTTCACGTCGAGGTCCCCGCTGTGCTGGGGTAACTCAGGAAATCCTGCTGTGTGAGGGGGCCGTGAGGTGTTGTCATCCTTCCCATTCCACGGATGAGAAAAGAAAGGCCTAGAAGGTTAAGAAAGGAGCCCACGCTGTCAGGATGCCACCCAGCTGCGTCGAGTTCTCCAACTCTGAGCCTGCGCGCCGGCGCTACAACCAATGTCACGTCTCCAACAGGTGCCACTGCTCAAAACAGATGAAGCTACAAGATATGAACATAAATCCCCATTCCACAGAGGAGCAAAAGGCGTGAGGAAAATCAGGAGGGCACAGTCACAGGGCGTTCCCAAGCCCCAGCTGCCCAGCGCCTCCTCCAGGCTCAGAATTCTGTGGGGCACGGCCTTCTTGAGGCTCTGAAGCCCATCAGGATGCTCCATTTCAAATGCCTTAATTCTTCCAACCCAAAGATCAGGGCGTGGGAGAGGGGTGCTGATAACACGGAAGTGAAAGGTACAAGTTCCAGGTCAGGAAAGCTGGAGTTCAAAATCCCAGCATGGCCACTTCCCTGGTGCATGACTTTGGGTGAGCTACTTTTATTTCTCAGAGGCTCCGTTTTCTCTCCTGGAAACTGGGGGACAGAGGGGATCATGATGATGGTGATATATTTTAGAGGGTTGCTCTAAGGACAAAATGAAATGATACCTATAAACCCTGGTGCTGGGCAAGCACTCGGTAAATTACAGAAGCTGTTTATTATCATTATCCATCATCATCATCATCAAACAGCAACTGCTGTTGCGAAACAGGCCATGTGCCTACGCTAGGGGGACGAGCGCCACCAGACATGCAGTCAGCGAATGCACTTCCTTTCGCTAGTGTTTCTCCAGGCTTGTTAATCAAGGATATAAAGACCGACCAGACAGAAACTTGGCACATGGAACCCCCAGGGAAACTCTTAGCAATGGGAACGGGGCTGGTGCTGCCACGGGTGAGAGAGACTGTCTGGTCCCGACTCCCCTCCTCAGCCCATCTGCTTACCCCAGGGGCACTTTCAGAAGGATGGAGGAGAATCTGGGAAGCCACCTGCCCCCACTCCCACCACGGAATGAGATGCAGGCTTTCCTGTTCTCTACAGTGAAGCACACTTCGAAACTGAACAGGTCGATGAAATAGCTCTGTCCCACTCTAAGGAAAAGATGCCACTTGCCTGGGCCCTGGGAAGACCCTGGCTTAGACTTCCCCAGTTCCCACCATGAAAAGCCCTGGGACGGCTCAGTCCACAGCGGTGCTGACCGTACTGAGGCAGTGGAACTTTCATGCCCTGAATATGCACCACTGACCCTGGAGAGAGGTGAGGAAAGGCAGAACAGGAGGTGAGGGCCAGGGAGACAGACAGCTGAACCTTCCTGATGAGGGAGAGCTGTACCACCTCCAGGCAGGAAGGGGTGCCCTGAGCCCAGGTGTACCCCCCTGCTGGGGAACCCGAGCATGAACTTCCCATGCCCTGCCAGTGTCCTGCGAGCCGAGGCTTATGCACATACATGACAGGCCCCTCTTGGAGAGGGTCTTAACAGAAGAGACAGTTTGCACACGGCCCAAAGGTGTCTACCTTGGGGGAGCGATGTCTCCCAGGCAGGGCTGCATTCACCCATAGGCAGGGGTGCCATTTTCTTACCGCCAACATACCACCCCACGCCATGAAATGAAAGACTCTATCATCCAGAGTAGGCAGCATTTTCCAATTTCTGCACCTAGAGCAGATCTTTTCCTAAATCACCTAAGAGCACTCTGAAAGGTAGCCGTGGCACTTAACAGTCAAATGAGAAAAGGAAAATGCCTGGTAAGGCACTGAGTTCCCCATCACCAGAGGGGTTCAACCAGTCAGGTATCAAAGAAAAACGGGGGGGGGGGGGTTGGGAGCTGGACTATACAGATTTCTGCATTCCGCCTAGATTCACTACGCACATACCACCCTTCAAGAGCTTTGTGGAGGCTGTGTTGCAGTGTGGTGAAGCCCAGGGCAGGGCTGATTCAAATCCCAGCTCAGCTCCTTACTGGCCTTGGTGGATCCTGCTGTGTCTACCCACCAAACATTTTGCTCTTCTTAACTAAACCTCAATTTTGCATGGCTCTCATGGAGGTGGCAGAGGGGCACCTACCCCAGACCCAGGGCTGATCCCGGGTCATCAAAACCAATCATGGCAAACCCTTCCCCTTCCCCAATGACAGAAGTGGGAATGGGTTTGTGAGGGAAAGTCACCTGGGGGCTTCTGGGAAGGAAATATTCTTACCCTGAAGCCAGGGCCCTGAGGAAGAGCCGGTGGGCGCCATCTTGCCACCAGCCTGAGAGGCAGCACCACCCAAAGAACCTCCATCCGTTCTGGATGGGGTCCATGAGCTGCCAACTCAACCTGCTTTGAAGCTTGCTGGACTTCTGGACTTTCTACTCTGAGTTATAATTAACTTCCCTTTTCTGGAAACAAGACAAAGTCAGGTTGTCCATGCTTTTCAGCCAAAAACAGATTCATAGCTGTGCGACCTTAAACAAGTTACTGAACTTCTCTGTGGCTTGGTTTTCTTTCTGTATGAAATAGGATAATGATAACTCTTACCTCTCAGGATTAATGAGGATTAAATAAAAATACCCCAGGCAAAGGTCTTAACAAGCCTAGCTACTATTATTTATACAGGGTCTCATTTTATCCTTACAATCAACCCAATGAAGTAGAAAGTAAGTAGTAAGTAGTTAATAGCCCCATTTAACAGCAGAGGAAACCGGGGCACAGAAAGAGTAAGTATCTTCCTGAAATCACACAGTTGTGAGCGCCTGTCCCCCTCGCCTGAGCTCCTTCCCTCCACCACACTGCAGCCCTGGTTCCAGGACTCTGTGACTGGCCCGAGTCTTTCCTCAGGGCAGCTGGTGACACCACAGCGAGAAACGAGAGCTGAGGAGGGGTGGAACTGGGGAGGGACTGCAAATGGGCAGGAGTTTCTTTACAGGGTGATGAAAATATTCTGGAATTCGACAGTGGCGATGGTTGCTCAACCTTGTGGCTGTCCCAAGAGCCAACGGATTGTATGCTTTTGATTACTTTAAAACGCTGGATTTTATGGTAAGTTATTTTTTTAATGATACGTGAATCTCAATTTAAAAAAAAAAAAATCAAAGAGCTGCTGGAAACCACCCTGCCAGGAAAACTGTCCCTCGTCCTACCTGCACTCAGGAGCACAGCCTTCCTCCCTAGAAGAAGACATTAGTCACCGCCACCCACCCTGGCCACCGCTCCCTCCTGCCCTCCTGCCAGCCCCGGGCAGTGGCCAACGTCTCTGCCTGGCCCAGTTTACAGCAATTCTCTCGGAACCTGGCCAGTGGTGGAGCTGGCTGCCTGTCCCGGACTCTCCGAGCGGGCCAGGGGCGACGGCTGGCACAGACCTCTCCCCAGACACCCTGCTCCCGGGCAGCGTGTCAACATAGGCCCAGAGCAGGGCCAGCACCCCAGCCACCAGCTGCATTTTCGCTTTTCCCCTAGATGCTCTGAAGCTGCCGGCTGGACAGAACCAAAGGCCACGCTCCGTCTGCAGAGTCCTGGGATGGAGCCCCGCGTCGGGCTCCCTGCTCACTGGGAAGGCTGCTGCTCCCTCTCACACTCCGCCTGCTTGTGTTTCCTCTCTCACTGTCTCTGTCAAATAAATAAATAATATATTTTTCAAAAAAGACTTTCTAGGTTTAAAATCCCTCATTCTTACTTTTTTTTTTATACAAAACCTTCAATGAGGAACTGGCATTCTTACAAAGGAAGAATTCGTAAACTCAGTTAAGATATTGATCAACTTTAGCTTTTGCCGCGTTAAGCAGGCATGGCAAAATTTCAAGAGAAACTCCTCTTGAAAGGATTTAAAATAGAATATCTACTTCCAGAGCAGGAAAGGGAGATAAAAACAAAGAAAGAAAACCAACGAACAATTCCCCCTGGACCAAATTTGCTCCAAGTCTTTCCCCAAGGAGTAGAAAGGCCATGCAAAGTACTTTCCAGGGAATGAGGCTGACTTTCTCAAGCTACTCCCAGAGCCATGGGTGGGGACTCTAAGCCACAAGACCCAGAGTGTCTGCTGAAGCATCTCGAGGCCCACCTGAGACCAAGCAGCTTGGAGGAGGTGAGTAGAGCCTTAATACACTATCGCAGTGTACTACATGAGTGTGCTCCATATTCTCTGTGAGTATACATATGAATCCCCAGGAAATGCTGCACATTCTGGGTTCAGCAGCCACAGGAAGGCCACACAGATGGTCCCAGCAGCCCACACACCCCGGAGCATGTGTGTCCTACGTGCACAAGGGGACTGCAGTGCACGCAGCCTCCAAGACCCCTGTTCCAGCCACTGCAGTGCCCAGGTGGGCAAGAACCGAGGCCCGGGGAATGCGACTTCCCACCCACCCTAGCATCCGTAGAGGGCCAACTGCCCACGATGGGGACTAGGAAGAACTGCAGGGGCATCTGTAAGCCCAGGTGGTCTGTCTGGGGCTTTTAATTAGCGTTGTCCCATAGGCCCATCCCTCCCAGGATGCTGGCCGGCCTGCTTCATTAAGCCCAACCATGTGCACGGCCAGCTTCTCTGACTTCATTGTTATCTTTAACAGCTCCTTCTGGAACTCAATTAATCAACAGCCATCTCCTCTGCAGAACAGAATGCTCCAGACACAGAGTGACCCGCCTGACTCGCGGTAGGCACACCCCCACTGAGATGGGAATGTATGAGCACAGGCAGCGACATCCTCACTGGACGGTGACCCACAGGAAGTGACCGCAGGAATGCTCCCAACAGGAAAAGTGGAGCTGGTGACAGGGACACCTGCACAGATCCATTCTCCTGCCCTCGTCTCCCTGTCTCTCTCTCCCCACAGACACATTCTAAGTCCTGATGATGTGGACACAACATTGAGGACATTCTGGGTTAGTGGAGAAGAAGATTCTAGAAGCTAAAATATGCAGTTGGAATTTCTGCCCAAACTGAACAATGCCTTAGGACCAGCAACTCCATGACTAGGATTCTACTCAAGAGAAGTGAGTGTATACAGGCGTCCACAAAAAGATCTGTTCCAGAATCAGCTTTTTTTCCCATAATCACCAAAAACTGGAAGCAATCCAAACATGCATCAGTAAGAGAAAGGTGAACCAAGTGTGGCGTGACTGTACGATGAAACAGCACTCCGCAGGGCAATCGCTTCGGCATTACCTGGGAATTCACCCGCTAGGTGAAACAGCCCCCCATACCCCCAGGTCCTGCATGTCAGGTCTCCTCTGCCCCATCATCATCGGGCTGCCATTCGTCTTGTCTAGTGGACACACATCGCATATGTATTTAATTCATGAGAATCTGACCATGACTTATCAGGCCAAAACAGGGTGAATGATTTCAATTCAAATATTATAATTAAGAAAACTGTAAAATTCTATTTTGTACTCTTTATTAGATGCTGTGGTAGGTGCCAAAGGGGGGTTGGGGTGCGGGAGGCAGTCCCAGGGTGATGATGCTTGCCTGGCATCTTCAAGGACAAGTTTGCTGAGTGAACAAGATGGGGAATAGCATAGGCAGAGGCAGAGAGCTGGGGAGAGCTTCCCAGAGAGCCCCGCACTCTGCCAACAGTCTGCTCCTCTGAATCAGGTCACAGCCATGATTTCATCAGGTCACTCCAAGCCTCAAGCACCTGCTGGGGCTCTCTACTGTCCTACATATCAGGTCTAGCTTGCTAACCAATCAGATGTCTCTCTTAGCCCCTCACCACTGCCCCATCACCCCCACAAACCCCTCCACCAGCTGGACTGTTCTCTGCCACATGGGAAGCATCTGTCACCCCCCCGCCAAGGGCTGGCTCACACACCCATCTATAGGGACCCACTGTCCTTCCCATGGGAGAAGCTGACCCTCGGGGCTGCTCTCCAACCCAGCCCAGCCCTGGGCTCCTTTTCCAGGGCTGGGGATAGGATTGAAAAATCTGAAGTCGGCTGGGCCTGGGAAGACACCCGGTCCCACCCTCACTGGCTCTGCCTCAGACAGAACTGTGTCCTGGGTCGCAGTTTCCACAGTGGCAAAGTGAGGAACAACTATCCCCCCTCACAGGGCTATGCAAAGATACCAGGGAACACCTGTAAGAAAATTCCAGCTCTGAGCTGGGTCCAGCGTAGGTGCTCAAGAAGCCCAGACTCGCCTGTTGTTCCAAGACCCAGTGCACCCACCTGCTGGCTAGGGCTTTCCACCTGAATCTCCACCTGAGGGCCACTAAGCCCCCACCCTGGACCAGAGAAGACCTTCACCACCACGCATACCCCCAGAAACCACTGTAGGCCAGTGGAGTGACCACCAGCCTCTGGTCCCAAGGCTGGCCACGATGACTCATGCTCACAGCACCACGATTTCTACCCAAGCTTGGGTAGAACACATCCTTGTCTTGGCACCTGGCAACTCCACAGGAGAAGTAAGTGTATGTGTGTGTCCACAAGAAAGATCTGTTCCAGAATGTTCACAGCAGGGTTTTTTGGTTTTTTTTTTTTTTTCATAAGCTCCAAAAACTAGAAACAATCTAATCAGTAGGAGAATGGAGGAGCCCAGTGTGGTATAGCCTGACCACGAAATACTACTCGGCAACAAAAAGGGAACAAAGTATCAATACACCCAACAATATGAATGAACTTCAAAAGCACTGCCTTGAGTAAAGGACCCTGGACCTGAAGGAGGATTCCATCCACACAAAGTTCAAGAACAGATACATGAGAAGTGAAAGATGTCAGAACAGCTGTTCCTCACAGGGTGGATAGATCTAGCCTGGGACAAGGCACCAGGGAATGTTCTGGTGTGATGAAAATATTCCGTATCCGGCCTGGTGCTGTGGTGACAGTGTATCAGCTTCCGATTGCTGCTGATAAATTATTATAAACCCATTGACTTAAAACCTGAGGGTTCTGGAGTGCTCAGGGTTCAGGAGGTCTCAAGTCTGAAATGGGTCTCACAGGGCCAAACTCAAGGGGCTGGCAGGGCTGTGCTCCTTCTGGAGACTCCAGGAGAAAAGCCATTTCCAGCCATTTCCTTGCCTTTTCCAGCTTCTTGAGGACATCTGCAGTCCTCGGCTTGGGTCCCCTTCCTCCATCTTCAAAGCCAGCAGCAAAGCACCTTCCAGTCCCTCTCGGTCTCTGATCCTCCTGCCCCCCCCCCTTCACTTTTAAGGACCCTCGGAATGACCCTGGGCCCACCCAGATGATTCAGGATAATCTCCTCTTCCCAGGACCCTGGATTTCAACACATCTGCCACGTTCCTTTGCCACACAAGGTAACATGCTATGAATGTTCCAGGAGGTAGGACACAGACATCTTCGGCCTCCCACACATGGTGTGTTCGCATGTGAACATCCATCAGGCTGTATGCTTCACAGCCCCGAAGCATCCTTGTACGCCAGCTATATTCATCATCCCAACCCCAAAGAGCACCCGGGGAGGGCTGCAGGGGTCACAGCCTGAGATGGCTTTGCAGAGACCCCCTCACTCAACCCCCACCCTCCGCAAACCACTGCCCTGCTTTACAGAAACTGAGGTGCAGGTGAGCGAAAGCCTCTCTCGCAGCTGGCAGGACACACAGCTCATCTGATTCCCAGTCTGAGGACTCCCAGGCCCTGCTCCTCAAGGTCACCAAAGACCCCGCCCCGGAGGTCAGGAAGGCGACACCAAGGAGAAGGGGTTTCTTTAACGCCGCACTCTTACTGTGATGTGGGTACAAAAATTTCCCCCTAGCTCTCTCTGCTCTAAGAAGAACAACGGGACCGGGGCAGGGGGCTGAGAAAAAACAAAGGTCAAGGTAGGGACGATGGAGCTGTGGACACGGTAAACCAGAGAGCCCAGCCCGGTCGAGAGGGGCCGAGCCCTGGACTTCGATGGCAATCCCCCGGGTGTT
The DNA here is from genome assembly GCF_030435805.1 of Mustela lutreola. NCBI lineage: Eukaryota > Metazoa > Chordata > Mammalia > Carnivora > Mustelidae > Mustela > Mustela lutreola. The sequence goes on along the minus strand of NC_081293.1, from coordinate 13,762,570 downwards.
GCAACGAAAGGGAAGGCACTGAAATGGGTGAGCACTGTGAGTTTTTCCACAGCCCCACCCCACCCCCCCCCGCTGGCCACCTGGCACAACCCACACTCCCCTCCCGCCTGCCCCTCCAGGCCCCCCAGCAAGCGGCAGCCTCACCCCTGCAAGGTGTGGGGCGCTCGTGCTGAGCCTGCTCGAAAGAAGGGAGCCCACAGCTCCTGGGGGAAGACCATGGAGGCAGCTGTACTGAGGCTTCCCGCCTGCAGCTGGTGCCCCTTCCAGAGGGGACCCAAAGTACTGCTCCAGCAGGGGGCCGCTCCCACCACCAAGGTCCCCTGCCAGGAGAAGGGGTGGGGCTTCCAGGCCTAGTTGCCATTTTGCAGGTGAACACCTTGGGACCCCTGACCACACCCCAATATCTGGGGCCCGGATTCCCCTTATCCCGGTTCTAGCAGAGCTCTGGGGAGCCAGCCACGGCCAGGAGCACCCCAGCCTAGCACCCGAGGAGCTCTGGAAGAGAGAGTGAGGTCTGCTCTCCAGGCCCCTCGCCCCGCACGCCTGCACAGAGCTCTGCCTCAGTGAGTGCCCAGCCCATCGCGCTCCTGGGGTGTTCGGGGAAAGGGAAGCGAGGCTTCCTGGTGGCTTTCTTGTGGCTGGCGGCAAGGGGCGTGAGGGAGCATGACAGGAGTGATCCAGGACAAAGATTTTTGAAGAATTCACACTTGAGGCTCAGAAAGCAGCGGGCCCGCCGGCCACGCTCTCTCTGTGGGACTTTAAGCAAGGACCATACACTTTCAAGCCTCTGTGTCCTCATTCATAAAAGGAGGAACACCACTACCTCGTGGTGCTAGGTTTCACGAAAGCCCGTCTCTTAGCTTTGTCTCGCTATGCCTGGCAGGTCTGGAAGTTCTGAACACCAAGGGGTTAATGGGGCTGACTCTGGGCGTGAGGTCCTGGCCATTTCCTCTTTTCTTCCGATGGAGGATGTTTTCCTTGACAGACATGAAATGTTTTTGTCATGAGAAGCAGAGTTATCTTTTTCTCACCCTGCATCTACCCAGAATAGCAACAGGGGGACAGAGGAGGGGGCGGGGTGGGGTGGGTGCTCAGGGTGTGAGCTTGGCTTTCACACATCACTTCCTGCAGCCTCCCTGGGGGTCCGACTGTCCCGTGGCAGTGCTGGTCCTGCCCGAGGCCCCTGCCTGCTTCTCTGTTTCCTGCACCCAGACCCCAGTGATCACCCAGCTCCCACCTCCTGGGGGCTGACTCTCTGCCCGGCCAATCTCCCCAGCAGCCCCATAGGGCAGAGGCAGGCTTCATTCCTTAGTTCCAGCCTACCGATGAGGAACCAGAAGCTCAGGGAGATTTCCAGGTCTGCCCATGGCCCCAAAGCATGCACACCACGGAGCTGAGACTAGAACTCAGGACCTGAGCTCATTCCAGTCTCCCACAGGGAGCACTGTTCGGGGACCTCCACCTGGAAGGGGGTCTTGATCAGCCTTGGCCTCAGCCTCCTCCAAGACCAGGAGGGGAGCTCTACTTTCCTGGGTTTCACTTCTGGTTTCAATCCTCAACCCCCCAACCCTTTGCCACCAACGCCCCCCAGGGTTCCCTGCCTGAAGTGGGTCCTTCTGGTGCTAAGACAGAAAACTTGCCACCCTACACGGTCAGGAGAAAGCAGAGTGGGCTCTGTGAGGGTCCCAGGACTCACCCTGGGCTCCCAGGACCTGGCTGTACCATTGGGCTCCAACCTTTCCAACCAACACTGTCCGAGGCTTTAATCCTTCACATCTGGTCAGAGCCCGGCTGTTCAGCTGGCAGATCTGAGCACGAGCCGGGACCTGGCCACATCCAAGAGATGACCATATGGCCCCCCTGGCTCCTGGGCCCTGAGGCTTGGGGAAAGCGGGCAGGGAGGGTCACCTTGAGTTGTAAGCATATTCACAGATGGAAACCAGTTTGCAGATTCTCTGCGAGAGCAGCTCCAGGTGCGAGCTAGGGCTGGGGAATGGCGCGAGGGATGAGCGGATTCAATGTCTATAACCAGCCGAGTTCTTTGGGGTTCGTTTCTGAAAGAACCACCCAAATCCCAAGGGAAGAGCCACCAGGAGCTTCTAACATCTCTTAGTCTTTCCCCTCGTCTGTCTGTCTCTGTCTCTCTCCGTCCCTCTCCTCCATCTCTGTTACTGCCTCTCTCCCCATGAATATACACACATGAGCCCATGTACACACATATACACACGCAAACACCCAGCAGCCTCTCCTTAGACGGCTCCGAGGGGACCCGGCAAGCCCCTGGCAGCATCAGGTCTTGGCAGGGTCTCCAGCACCTCCGCTCACCACTCTCCTTCTGACTGGCCCCCAGGAGCTTGGTGCCCTAGTCAGACCATCCCCTGCTCCCCAAATCCGTCCAGGGTGTCCCTGACACCACCAGGTTCCAGCGGGGTACCGCCATCCGATGTCTCTATCCTCAGCCCTACCCCCATCCCCAGCGTTCCAACCCAGGCGGGCAGAGTGTGAGTTTGCTCTAAGGGACAGCATGACCTTATGCTGTCACTAGGTCACTGTGGGCTCTCAAGGTCACTGCTCCTTTCTAGGATTCTGTTTCTTCATCTGGAGAATGAAGGGGTCGCTCAGAATGCTCAAGGTCCCCACCTGCAGCCTCTAGCTGTACCGACTTCCCAAACCCATCCCCAAACCACACTGATGGCGATAAAGACCCAAAGCTTTGAGTCCTTCCCGCACATCTCCACCAATTCCACATGCCATAACGCCTCAACTCAGCAAGCAATAAACCTCCGCCCCAAATTGCTGACAGAGTGTTGGGGTTTGATTTTGCCAAGGACAGAGACACACTGAAAAATTTTTTCCATTAAATCTATCATCTGCTATTACATTTGATTCGTAAAAGAAAAGGAAAATGGGACCGTCTCAAGTATCTGTTGCTATTAGAAACAAGACCCACATTTCTCACAGGCTTGCATCCGTTCTGTCTACACAGTCCTCACCTAGGAACCATCTGCTGCGAATGACTTCCTCGATGACTCGCACCGTCACTCCCAAGTGGCAGCCGCTCCCTGACCACCGGCCAGGGCACCCCCGTGCTCCCCCTTATCCAGCAAGTGACCCCGGCCCCCGGCCAGGGTGAACAGTTCCAGGCATAGGTCGCCACCAAGCCTGGACCCAGAGCCCCCCCCCCCCCCCGGCGATATGGATTTGAGCAAGAAAGACAGATGGGGGAGCCCATAACGTGGGCGCGCAGGGAGAAGGGAGAGGCTACAGCAGAAGTCAGAGACTGGGGTGGGGAGGGCTCTAGGCTCCCAGCACTTTTCCTCCTACACCGGACATGGAGGGAGTTCCAGAAGCCATCCTGGGATCCTCTGTCTCTAAATTCTCCTTCTTGGCTCCCTCTGGCTAGAAAAGGGCTAGTTAAGCCCTCCTTAATCCTGGCACAAAAAATCGGCCACCACCACTGTCAAGAACGGAGGGACAATGCAAGGGAAAAAAAAAAGGCTGTGCCAGGGGCTCCCCCATGAGGGACTGTCGCTTACAACCACCTGCCCGCAGACAGGTTCAGGCCGCCATGCTGTCTCGGACTGGGAGGGGCTGGCTGGACCCCAGTGTCGAGAAGTATCCTGAGGCCTGCGCTGGTTCAGAGGGGGGAAGTGTGCAGAGGCAGTCCGCCGACCTGGGTTGTCACGCTGGCCTTGCCAAGTATCTGGGGGCAGTCCCTGCAGCCCTCCCTGGCCTCCATGTGCCCACCTATAGAAGGAGAGCAGAGGCCCCGGGCAGACATTTAATAGACCCCCAGGTCCCACCAGCCAGTGATGCCGTCCTCAGCTCTGTTTCCTCAACAGCTTCCAAGTCCACTTTGGGAACAGAACTCCTGACATCGGTCCTGCAAACACTTTCTTATCCCAACGCGCAGAGATGGCCCCTCAAGGACGAGGAAAGAAAAAGAAAGGAAGGAAGTGGCCAGAGGACCTTGGCCTTTAGTCCACAGAAACATGAGGCCAACAAGGCCAGGTTGTGGCCTCCGAAGCAGCAGGCCAGGGCGCCCACACCTGCATCATCCGTGTCCCAAGCAGGAACCAGGAATTGGGGCACAGAAAGCACAGTTCCCAGTCCCAGGGAAACCTGCAGACCACGGGGTCTTATTTACAAAAAATAGAAGGCGCCAAGGAGGACCCCATTAGTGCCGCACACCAGCAAAACCCACTTCTGTCTGAGGTCTCGGGGTGCTTCGCGGGTCCATCCTACAGACCCTACTACCTTCCCGGAGCCTCGATTTTCAGAGGGCAGTAGTGGAACACAGTAAAGCAAAACGACTCAAAAAAAATATGCTCAGAGAAATAAAAACAGTCTCAAAAGTCCAGCTCATGTACTCAGACATGAGGGGCCGAGAAGAGCAGAGCCTCTTCCACTCGGCCGAGGCATTCGAGGTCCCACTCCATCACGGGGCAAATATTGTCAAAGGGCCACTCGCTGGACAGCAAACAGAAATACCAGCCTTTCTGCTCTAAAGTGGTGCCTTCCTGCGAGTCCTCACATTCTGCAAAATCGCACGCTAAAAATAAAAGGATTCATGGGAAAGAAAGGGTTGGTGACTGTCACTCAACATTTATAGGACCTTTCCCTTGCACCCTTCCCAAAATGGCTGTGGATCCAGTAACATCCCTGCACAGTGGGCCACACCGGCCCCTGGACCCCAAACCCCATGAAGTCGGTCGTTGGCTGGGGCTCCTCCTTTGAGAGGACAGGCCTCGGGGGCACTCACTTCCTACAGAGCCCACTCTCGCCCAACCCAAAAAACCCCACCCAGGGTATCACCTGCACTCGCTGTGTTCTTACGGGGTAATCCCGATCCGGCTCCTTCCCCGGCCCCCTCGGGGTCCCCACTCAGCATGAGGGGAGCGGAAAGACACTGAAGCGGCCACAACTTGCACTGGAAGGTGCACCTGTAGACTTTCAGCATTTGGGGTGGGGGGTTCTTCTGTTGCTCTTTACTCGTGAGAAAGCATTTCTGACCTATCAACCCACAAACCACTGGGAAAAATCGTCAGGGAGCCAACAGACTTCCACACGTACCAACATCAAGCCCCCGTTCATCCCTCATGGAAACACATGCTGTGGACCAACAATTAAGTAATTTCTCACCTTTTTAAAAAAAAAAATTATTTAATTTATTTATTTATTCAGAGAGAGAGAGAAAGCCCATGAGTGTGCAAGCAGGCGGGGAGAGAATCTCAAGCAGACTCTATACTGAGCACTGCCAGAGCCCCACCTGGGGCTCGATCTCAGCACCCTGAGATCATGACCTGAGCCACGCAGATGCCACCACTTCCCCTCCCCCACCGTGCTTTTTTTTTTTTTTTTTAAGATTTTATTTGACCAACAACCATGTAATTTCAAATGTAAGATACCAGAAGTTGCTTTTCAGAGAATAGGACTATAGGAATATCTGACTGTCAACGGGCAGACTTCCTGACATTCCACATCCACGGAAAGTTCTAAGAAGTGAGTGACCCTGACCTGCAAGCTGTGTTAAAACGTACAGCAATTTTTAAGTTTGTACCTTTATCCCTTTCATCAAACTGACACAGATTCAAAGCGGTCACTGATTCTCTGCAGCACCTCCCACGAAGAGGGGGATCTGCCTCTCTACCCCTCGAACCTGGTGGGCCAGTGACTTGGCTTTGACCTCTAGAATGCAGAAGTGACAGCACGCAACTTCTCAAGAGGCCTTCCTTGTGACCTCCTGCTCCTCCTCTAGCCGCGGGAGACCACCACGGACAGCAGCCCAGCTGACAGCCAGCACCGACCCCTGGGCTCCTGAGTGAGAGCAACACGGGCTCGCCGGCCCCGGGGGAGCCATCAGAGGCGGTCACAGGAATGCAGGTGGCCTCTGGAAGCCAGAAAAGGTAAGGGAGCAGAAGCCCCCAGAACCTCCACAAGGAAGGTTCAGCCCACACCTTGACCTCAGCTCAGTTAGACCCACTTTGGGCTTCCTTCCAACCGGAAGACGATAAGGTAATAAATTTGTGTTGTTTTATGCCCTTGAGTTTGTGGTAATTTTTACAATGGCAACAGGAAGCTAATACAGCAGATAATTCCCCCTGCCTACAACGATGTAGCTTAGGATTCTTATTCATAATAACAATAATAGCTAATAATGATAACTGACACTAATTTCATGTCTACGGCTGACCTTGTTCTGAGCACTCTTCCTACATAAACTCATATAACCCTCACGAAAACCACATGAAGAAGACTAGTACAATCCATATTTTACCGATGAAAAAACTGAGCTTTCTGGATGTTTGGTAACTTGCCAGGGTCACAGAACATGTAAATGACACAGGCCAAGCTTGAACCCAGGCGGTCTGGCTCCAAACCCCACGTCACACCCCTCTAACCCCCAAATCAAACCAGCAGGGAGAAGAGTCCATTCTGGCCACTTAGCGAGCACCTTCTACAGCTAAGCTTTGCGCTTGACTTATATTCTCTCATTTAATTTTCACGGCACCCCACTGGGGAAGGGCTACCAGTCAACCTTGTTTACAGAAGAAGAACTGGAAACACAGCAATGTTACACCCAGGAGTTACACAGCTGAACCTTGGAGTGTCCGAGCCCAAAACTCGGGTTCAACCACACGTCCTCCTGCTTCTCTTGTCCCACGTGAGGCTCACGTGGCTGAGGAAAGCACAGAGATAAGTTTCACGACAACAGAATTTATCTTTCAACCTGGGATATCCAGAAAGTGAAAGGAGTCATTATTAATAATTTCACTGGGACAAGAGGTACAAACCAGAACAGTCCCAGCAAACCGGGCCACATGGCCGCCCTTGAGATAAGCGGACAAAAACCCAGACCCATAAGCTGCAGTTCACGGTTCCCTGTGGGGACACTGTGGAGCCCCAGCTGACATGGGCCCCAGCTGACCTCCCTGGCTCCCAGGTCAGGGTCATGGTTGGAAGCGGAGGGGTGGTTCTGGCAGAGCCCAGAACAGTATCTGCAAAGCTCCAGGTCTGGAGTCTCAACACAGAGACAGGGCCCATCCAAAGGTGGACGGGAAGTCCACCTAAGGGCAGAGGTTGGCATCCCTGGATAGAGTCCAGGGATACAGAAAGACCTTGAACCCCACTAGTGTTTCAATCAAGAAGGCCAGCAGGGAGCTCAGAGCCTTAGCAAAGGGCCACATGGGCATGAAATGTGGCCAACAGTCAGAGACACCCAGCCCTCCAAAGTTCTGGGCTCTCTGGCCAAGAAATCATGTAGACTGATGCTCGGGCTAGGGTCTCCCCCTTCCTAGCCATAGGATTCCAGGCCAGCCCTTTTCCCCTCTGAGCCTCCTCCACAAAATGCAGCCACTAATAAATGTCTACGGAATTCATAATAATAAGTAATAACAGACAATAGCAAAGGAGCCACAACCTTACTGGAGGTTGTGGGAGTAAATAAAATCTGCTCTGAAACCGGTACTATTGATTACTCCCACTTTAAAGATGGGGAAGCTGAGGTGGGGGTGGGGGCAGGGCTAAGTATTTGCCCAGAATCTCATAGCTGGCAAGTGGTAAAGCCAGAACTGGAATCCAGGTGGACTGTCCCTGTAAAACTGCATAGAAACATTCTCTGTCCCCCACATGGCCAAAGTAAAGCAGCCCATCATAGTTCAGGGTCCCTGAGGGAAGGCCCCATTCCCTGATAGACAGAGATGCCTGTGGTGGCCCATGGACAGGGCACCAGTTCTCACCTGATTATAAACTGTCAGGTGTTGCAAACCCACTCCCAGGGCCCCTTCTCCTGGGCGCTCCAATTCCAAAAGGTCTAGGAACGAGAAACAAGGACCTTCCGCCAGGTGATTCCTAAACCATTTCTCTTCTTGTTCAAGCCCCTCTGGAGAAGGACTTCCAGAAAAGAGAACGTCTCAGTCTGGTGCTCCTGTATCCTTGACCTCCTCTAGAACTCTCTGGTCTCCCTCTTACCCCGAGCGCGGCCTCAGCCCAAAACCTTCCACGGGCAACAGCATCTCCCGAAAGCATTCTGACTGTATGTGGGATGCCACACATTTTCACTGCAGTCCCCTTCTATGTGGGGCAAGTGACACAGGTTTCCCATTTATGGAACTGATATAAGTAAGTCTCTTAAAATAAATGCGTTTTTCAAAAACCAGCAGATCAATTTTAAAAGTCATCAAGAAATCACGGTTTAGGTGGTCAGTACCTATGGCAGAATCAGGAAGGTGAATCTCGAAGAGGTTGAAGACAGAGAAAAAGTTCCCTAAGTACAAAATGTGCCTGTGGAGGTTTTGCTGACAGCCCTGAGCTCTGTTCTAAGGTCACCCCTCCCTGCCGCCCCTCCCCCCAGCTATCTCACCCTGGGGCACCTCCTCGATTCCTCTGAGCCTCAGTTTCCCCTTGTGTGAAATCTCCCACTTCATGGGGTATTTATGAAGATGAAATGACACAATAAAGCGAACCATGGAGCACGGAGCTGGTACCTACGAAGTCTGCTGACTCAGTCTAGCACCAGGGAATGAACCGTGTCCGAGGCTCCTGCCCTCTAACCCCCTCGTGCTGAGGTCCCAAGTTTGAAATCCAGATATGTGCTAACTCACAGATTTGCCAAACTTGGCTGTTCACTCCAAGAAGTCCTGATAGAATAGTTCTGCAAGGAGGCCTAGGCATCAAGACATGTAAAAAGCTCCCCGGGTGATGCTAACAGGCAGCCGGGATGGGGAACGAGCCCCAGGGGATGTCCAGTGACCAAAATGTGTAGCTTCCGACACTGACATGCTCCTGGACCCACCCTCAGCCGCCTTCCTTCCTGCCTCTCATCCGTGGGCTCTGCAGACATGGGGGAAAGGCGCTCAAGGAGGGCCGACTTCGTGTTTGCTGGGAAAGGAGTGTTCCTCCCTTCCAGCGTTTTGCTTCAGGACCTGGACATATTCCCTACCTAGACCCAAGTCGGAAAAACTGGAGCAGAATCTGCCCTCCTTCTAACGCCTACAAAGAAAGCAGATCAGCCGGACCCGTCATCATGCCACACAAGGCAATGGTCATCCCTGGGGGCATCTGGGAGGCAGAGACAGGAACGTCCCCTCTCCCTTCCTCCGCTGGGGAAAGAACTTGATAAATTATGGCCCCTCTGATATCTGCACTGTTCCCACAACAGACCAAGGCAGACACCATGTGCCCCTCACCCAGACCAGGAAGGGAAAACTTAGCTGGAGTCCACACGCACTTAGGGCTCCAAAGCCACATTGCTCCCCTACCCCTACCCCTACGCACCTGTGACAGCCCATCTCTGAGCAATGGATTGGGAATCGTTTCTAATAAAAGGGGGACAGCAAGGATTTGAGGAACCCGCCACGGTGGGTGGGGTCGGTCGGTGTCAATTCTTGGTCCCCGCCGTGGCTCACCCTGCTCCCCTATCAATGTCCAAACATGCTGCAGGGGGAAGGCGCTCACTCCCTACCCCACGCTGCTCATTCATTAAAGCGCCTGGTTCCTCCCTGCCATTCTAATTATGCACAGCAATAATAAAGACGCTTTCTCCCTTACCAGAGGCCTATTTATGCGCTGAGAGAGCATTTCGCCCCCACAATACTGAGTCGTCACTCAAACCCTTGTTGGAATCAAAATTTCAGCTCTTCAAGGATTGACTGAGCCCTGCCTACAGCCCTTCAGCTTCAACCCACTCCTGAGCATCCATGTTTCTAGAAGCACCACTTTGTTGCAGAGTGGGCTGGATGCAGATGCCATTCCCCACTGCTGTGTTCCCTTATGGATTACTGACTGAGAGTTACTCAATGCACAGTAGGGTGTTTATTGAGCACCTACTATGTGCCCTCCCTAAGAATATGGAAATGAAAGACACAGTCCTTGCCTTTGTTGGACAAAAGACATTGAGAGAAAATCTCAAGTTTTTAGGGTCCTTGACTGATTGATGTCCCGACTCAAGCATTCATTGGCCACGTGATTTGATCCCTTGGCTGAGCAAACTAACAAAGTCTCAAAAGCCTCAACTGTCTCATCAGCAAAATGGGCCTCCTAGGGTTGTCGCAGGAGTCAATGGGATGTGCACATATGAAGTTGGAACACTGTAGCACTCAATGGACACTAGTTGAGATTACCAATGATCAGTACCAAACGCTCTGGGACCACAAAGGCAAGATCTCACCAAGCTGGATGAGTCTACAAAGGCTTCCTGAGAAGAAAGGAGATCACAGGGCTCTGAGAAATGGGACACTGTGTGGGGTGCTCGCACAGGGAAGAGTACACAGTGGCAGGGGCACAGCTACAGACACACACGGACATGAAAGTGGGTCCCTGGCCAGAGCCCCAGCCAGATGCTCTGGATACCCAGAGCATCATTTCAACTTGTCCTCGGCTTCTTGGGAGCTGCAGCCAGTGCCCTCCACTTCCATCTGCAGTTTGGTGGCCATGGGGAAGTGAGGTAGCCACACTCCACGAGGCGTGTGTGCGCTCATTCATTCCGACCCTCAGTGGAATTTCCTCAGGGCCTATGCCTTGCCTGGCGCATGTTGAGAGAGGCTAGACAGCTTGACCACCCCCCACCCTTCACTCAAGCCCACTTCTTGAGCGACTGAGCCATGCAGGCCTGGCAGCTCCCTCCCTCGTAAAATGGGCGTAACAGGACCCCTGTTAGCCATTCGTTCAATAACAAATGTGCGCGGGGCCAAAAGAAGTAATTCAATAATTTCAATAATTCAAAATTTTCAACAGAGACCTCACTAAATGTCCATGTTCGAAATGCTTGTTTTTATCGTGATTAACTACCAGCATGCTAAGAATCCCATCTCCAAAGCCCAACCCAATGCCTCCAGAGGCACCCCCAACATGGGCAACCCCCCTGCCTGCTGTTCCTCTCCCTAATCCCATCTCCTCCCTGGAGTAATTGACTAGGTTTCCACTGCCCACGCCTACCCCTGACTCGGTCACCATAAGAGCTAGCCTGGCCTGAACCATCCCACGGGGCCTCCCATCCTCCCCCCCACCCTGCCCATTCATCTCATCCTTCTAGGGGTCCCTGTGTCAACCAATGCGGGTCTTGTTGGGGGCAGGATGAAGGTCATCTCAGCTTTTGCCGTCCAAACCTCTAAAGATTAAAAGGTGGCCCTTGGCAAATTAATGTAAATATTTAATTAAAGGAAACTCATAGGAAATGCATAGAGAAAGGGAATAGTGATGAAGCACTAGGTACCCATCAGACAGCTTCTTCAACTACCAACATTTGCCATTCTTGTTTCATGAAGAACTCTACCCACACCCCACCCCCACGTGCTCCGTTGGGAAACATGTTATATAGCCAGTCTTTCCGGCTCATCGCACCACCCAGGGCTCTCACTGCCCAAAATCCCCAACAGCTTGATCCCTCTGCAATCATCCTTGAAGCATCCTTGAAATAATCCCCAGAAGAACACCATTTTCATGTTCCTCATACAGCAGGCATCACTGGCCACACCCACAGGGGCTACATAGGATGGCAGCAAAGGGCTAGAGCCCTGCAATCCCATGGCCTAAGTCCAAATCAATACTTCCTAGATGTGTGACCTTGGATAGGTCGTTCAATCTAGATTAGATTTCCTACCTGGGGGAAAGGGCAATGCTGGTAACAGGTCTGTTGCAGAGGCTTTAAGAAATAAAATAAGCTATGCTCCTTGCCCCACACAGAATATTCAGTGAGGAAATCTTACAAATAGATGTGTTAGATGATGGGTGAGCAGGCTCTGCTCCCATAAGATACTATTAATATCTCCCATGTTAGAGATGAAGGGTTGGGAACCAAGAGAGAACCAGCAAGTTGCCAGGGACAGCCTGCTCTGTGCCCCAAGTCCGTGTGTTGGATATTCGCACAGGCTGCCTCAAATTGCAGATCACTGAAGTGAAGACACACTCTAGAGCAGGCACATGGGAACGGTGGCAGGTGGCCCAGCACACCCAGCATGTGTCTCCCCATCCTGGATGGAGAGCTCTCCCAACCTGAGGACAGGCAACCACCCAGTGTGTGTGTGTGTGTGTGTGTGTGTGTGTGTGCGCGAGCGCGCGCACGTGCGCACGTGTGTGTGTCTAGGGTAGGGGTGCTGAATCCGATTTTACAAGACAAACGTGTGGGGTGTAGGGGGAAGCACGTTCCTGCTCGCTCTTCCGATTTCACACATCCCATAGCCAACCTTGAATTTGATACAGCCAACCACTGTTTATCCCAGCATGAGAGACAAGAAACTTAAGCTTTAGCAATTCTTAGCAAATCTGATGTCCCTCCCTATCACCCTACATTTTATTTTTCCAATTTAAAGAAAAAGTAGGGGAGGGGGAATGAACCCATCCAGTTGCTGAGTGATATCCAGACAAAGCCACCAGCCCATTGCGCGCGTTTGCCAGCTGGGGAAGGGCAGGGGTGGGGGCAGATTTTGATGCGCCTTTGGGCCTGGCCTGAGCTCTCCAAGGCCCCTCCCAAGAGTGAGCCCTGTCAGGATGTCCCCCTCCCCCCGCAACTCCCCCACCACTGCAGTGCCATGCGGGGAGGCACCTCCCAGATCTGCTGGAACAATGGGCTGGGGAGGGGGCAGGTGCCGCTCAGAGCGCAGCAGAGGGCGGGGGCCGCGACCAGTCTGCAAGACTGCAAGCACCCTGCCCATGGTGGCTGCGCTGCCACCTGACTCAGTTTCCCCAGCTTTGAGGTGCCCGCAGAGCTTTCCCTGGATGAATTTCCCTCACGTCCCAGACATTTTAATTTCATCCTCGCCAGGCAGCTTACCCTGCCGCTCGCCGGAAGCCACTGGGCTGCGCTCCCCTCCTGCGGCTGCTACTGCTAAAGCCCCTCAGGTCAGACACGCGCGGTGTCTCCGTGCGCCCAACTTTCCCCACTTGGGACCCACAATCCTGGTCAGGCCGTCCCCTCCGCTGGTGAAACCTTGATTTATAGTCCTGGGCTCCAAAAGCTGCTCCTCCTCTTCCCCCGGTGCCGGGTCCTCTCTCGGTCCTTACCCGGCACCCCCGCCCCATCCGAGCCCTAACCACGCTCCCCAAAGAAAGCGGCCATAGAACATTTGCAGAATGCGAGCGTCCGTCCTCCGCACTGGGAGCCACCTTCCTCTCCCCCGCCAGGGCAAGGAGGGGACAGACGAGCCCTCGCCGCTTGGCCCCTCCACCGCCGGCAGAATCCCTGGGGATGGGCGGGGCGGGCAGTGAGCCGCAGTCCAGCCCGGAGCTGCGGCCCCTACTCCCCGCACGTACGCGCGACCTCGGCGGGGCCAGGGGACAGCTCCAGACCCTTGGTTTGCCCCCAGGCTCCCACCCGCGCCTCGCTGAGTCACGGAAACGAGCCGCTGGGGATACGGGGCCACCCGGCGGCCGGCCCCTTACTCGGCAATCGCGGGCGTCCCCGCACCGCGCGCAGGGGATGGACACCCGGGATTGGTTCTCACCCGGACTCGCAAGGCCCTCCCCCCAAGAGGCGCCACCCTGGGACCGGGATGTCCAGGGCACCCGGGCAGGGGCTGCAGTTCCCGCCGCAGTGTCCGCACCCCAGCCGGGGAGCGCAGCACGTGACCGGCTGGCCGCAGGCGGTCCCCCTCCCCCGGACCCCCTGCTCGGCCGCGGCGCTGCCCCTTGCTCCCAGCGAGGGCAAGATGCTGAGGGGTGCGCGCCCACTTTTTCCGAGAGGGAGCTGCGGGGCGCCGGGCCGAGCGCGCCTCATCCCTCCCCGGCCCGCCCCGCCGCAGCCGCAGGACCCGCGACCCGCGCTCACCTCGGGGACCCGTGTCGCCGCCGCCGCCTTCCTTGTCCGCCATGGTCGCGCAGCCCCCGCCCGCGAGAGGAACCTCCGGCGCAGCCCCTGTGCCCGTGTGGGTCCCAGTCCGCGTCCTCGGAGGCGCTCGGGCCGGGTCTGATGCGCCGGGCAGCGGGAGCGCTGCTGTGACGCCGCCGCCGCCGCAGCCCGGACTCCTCCCCGCGCTCCTCCCGGGCCCGCCCCGCGCCCCGCCCCGCGGAGCCTGGCCGGCGGGGGAAGGCCGGGGAAGGCCGGCGCGGGGCCCGGCTCGGCGTCCCCCCGCCCCCGGGACCCGTCGCTCCGGGTCTGGCCCCTCCTCTCCCGGGCTCCCCCCGGAGCCCGCCGCCGCCGAGGAGGGGGCGCGGTGGGGACTCGGCTTCTCGCCAGCCGGCCGGACGCCGGCGCACTGAAGGCGCACTGCTCGGCCAGCGGCGGGGACCGGATTTCAGGTCCCCTCCGCCCCGCCGCGCCTCCGCTCATCGGAAGAGCCCGGGGCCGAAGCCCTGAGGCAGGCACCGCGCAGGAACCGCAGTCTCCGGAGGAAGCCCGCCCCAGTCTCCACCCGGTCATTTCTCTCCCCCTCGGTCCAAGGGGAGCAAGGGCCACGCGATGGAGGAACCCGGCGCAGCCAGGGCTCAGGCCTCAGACGGAGGACCTGCGCTGGGGGCGGGGGGGGGGGGGGGCTCGCTCCGAGCACCGCGGGAGGTTGCCCCGGGCTGCCTGCGGGACTCCATGGCAACTCGGGACCCCGGGGGCTGCCTGTCGCGGAGGCTGCGACGCGCCTTCCATATATGGGCTCCCAAGCCGGCCCTCCTTCAAAGTCTGAGAATAACGGCATCAATAATGCAGAGCTTCGGTTAATGAGTCATCCTCCCTGTCCTCTGGCCCCGCCACACACACGTGCCACTGGCACCTGTTCGCGACTGGCCAGGTGGCTTCTGGGTCCTCTGTGCAAGGAGGCAACGACTCTCATGACCACCGTTACCGGGCCCTTCCCTGACTCCTGGCCCTATACTAAGTGCTTTAGAGCCTTATCTCATTTTCTTCGCATAACTCTCAGAGGTGACTAGTGGTCCCCATTTTGCGGAGAAGGAAACTAAGGTTTAAGGGATTTCAGTGATGATCCCTAGACCACACACATCAAGTAAGTGACCAAGGTGGGATAACCACCAGCTTGCCCTGAGATGGCCACAGCTCTCAAAAGGTACCTAAAGGAGGCTTCATCATGCTGCCAGGTTATGGAGGAGGGGGTGGGCGGGGTGCTGCTGGGAGACCCCAGAGACCAGCCTCTGCTCAGAGTGATTTTAGGGTGATGCGTTAAAAAGATGAACTTGACCTCTGTTGGCCTGCATTAAAAATCCTGAGCCTACAGTCTCTGACTGTAGATGAGACCATGAGCTAATTATTTAACCTCTTTGAGCCTCAGTATTGTCATCTGTGGAATGGGTATAGAGAGTCCACTTCCTAAGAATGAAGAGGACTAAATGAACTGCTATATGTAGCCTTGGTTGGGGTCTGGCACGTGGTAAGCAGTCCAAAAAGTATTACATGTTATTAAGTCATAGGCACCTTTTTACAGTGGACAATAGTCAGACAGTGGGCAATGGGGGGCCCATGGGGGCACTCCCAGAGTGGAGAACATGGTTTTCCTACCGAGCGCCCTCTCCCTCCCAGGACTACTTGCCTACTGAGACGATCCCCCATTATCTCAAAGGCAGGCTCAAGACACGGTCTGGAGGCCAAGAGCACAGGGCACCCAAATGCAGGCTGGAGGAAGAGTGAAGGCAGTGGTGGAGGTGACGAGGCTAACCCTGCAATGGCCCTTCAGGCTGCCTTCCCAGTTCTGCCCCTATACCCCCACTGAGTGAAGCTGGCCGGGCTGAGGCCACATGAATTGAAGCTCAGAGGGCAGGGACAGCCACCAGCACGCTGCCCACTGAGCACGTGTCATAAGGACACGTGCCAAGGCAGTGAGGCCAGAAATTAAACGTGGTTCTGACTAAGTCTCCTGTGTTCCAAAACCATGCTGAGCCTCCCTCTTCTACAAGAAAAAGCTCTAACTCTTCAGCTTAATGTTCGACACCTTTGACAATGTGCCTTGTCTGGCATCTCTCTCCCAAGAAACCTTCCTTCCACCAGCCTTCCTCGGATATGGCCACAGTCTACGTCTCTCTCCATGTTGGACAACCCCATCGTTTCCCTCGTCTACCTGCCCACAGCCAGGCATCCTTCAGGGACCCAGTCCCAGGCTACCAGCCCAGGGAATCCTAGGACACCACTCAACCCCCAAGGCTCCCAGGGCAATCTACACACTCGCATATTTTGTTTTATTTTTCTCCTTCTTCCACACTGCTGCACAGACAGCTCAGCACTCAGAAGCCTCCTCCATCTATCTGCAGAGATGTCCACCTCCCCGCCCAGGGCTCGACCTTCCTTTGGGGCTCCAGACCTCCTGAGAGTCTCCCCAGAGCACCTCCCACCTCCCTTCCCTCTCTCCCAAAGCCCAGCTCATCCTCTGCAGTCCTCCCTCCTGGCCGCAGGATCTCGATAAGGCGGCATCACCCACAAGCCACCCAGGGTCCACACCTGGGCATCAGCTCTCACTCCTCTCTCTGCGTCCGTCTGAGTTTGGTCAATCTCCAAGTGCGGCGTTACCTAGCTGACCGTAGACATTTCCACTCCGTCCTCACAGCCACCACCCTCATCCACGTTCCCATCACGTCTCACTGCCTACATTGTCTGCAGGACCTCCTCACCTTCCGGCTCCTGTCCTACCCTTTGGGCCATTTTTTTTTTTTTTTTTTTTGTGAATCTGGTCTGCCCCGCCCACCCACCTCTCAGCTCCTCCCTGCCCCGCCCCTCAGGACCTCTTTCAGTCCTTCGCCCCCAACCCCGCCTCAGGTGCTGGCATTTCAAATGCCTTAAAATGTGTTTGGTGTTTTGACCAGTTCGCCCCTCATCCCTCATCACCAGCACCCTGAAGACCTCAGCATAGACCTCCCAACTCCAGGGAGCCTTCCCTGCACCCCCATCCTGGCCTGGGTGCCCCTCTTCAGTATCCTTACGGCACCCTGTCCCTCTCCATTCAGAGTCCTGACCCCCAGCACCAAGACATTGGTCTTGGCAGCCTGTCAGAACCAGCAGGAACCCCGCGGTCCCCACCCTCCTGCCACCTGTGGTGGAAAGGCCTCAGGGCCACCTGCCCTCTCTGCTGACATGCAGCCACAGTGACAGGAGGGCACGTGAGGACAATGGTGGGGGGGAGGGGCATGCAGGCCCCATGCTGTGGGCACAGAGCAGAAGACAGTTTCGATTTTCAGGGAGCATGAAAGGCAGTGCACCCTCTGCCTGGGGCTTGTCCTCGGGGCTTTAATCCTCTCACTAATTAGAGACGGCCCTGGCGAGCACACATTGGGCCAGCCGGGGCGTCATCTACTTCTCACAGCCCTGGCGAGCACACATTGGGCCAGCCGGGGCGTCATCTACTTCTCACAGCCCTCCGCGCTGTTTTCTAGCAGAGCAGATGGAAGCGCAGGAAGGTGGGGGCACCTGCGCAGACTTTCTCTGGCCACAAACAGCATGGCCTGTCTTCTGTCACTCGACAGAGGGAAGGGCTCCCCCTGTCCTCTCCTGACGCCCAGAGCCTCATCCACCAGTAGCAGCAGCCTAAGACCCCGTCGCTCCTCTGCTACTGGGTCCTACATGACCTGGCCTTCTGCTGCCTCTTGACTCTGGCTCCTTCCACGGTCCCATCCCTCACTCCAAACCGCACACGCCCTCCATGTGCACAGGCCCGATCTCATCCCACCTCCCGGCCTCTGCTCTAGGTGGCGGCCCTGCCTGGGACCCAGTGCCCAAGACATGCACATGGCTTGCATCCTCACTCACTCGGGACATGCCACCCTCCCAGATGGTTCTCCTGTTGCCATCCCGTGCCCACAGGGAAGTAAGCTCCGTGAGAGGAGGATCTCGGACTGCACTGCTCACCTCTGTATCCCCAGGTCTAGACGAGCACCCGGTGTGTGGCCGGTGCCCAACAAAAGCTTGATGGAGAAGGGACGGGCTCCATCACTGAAAGAGGAGCGTGACAGGCTTCGTGCAGCTGGGAGGACCCAGCCCGCCACGGGGACATCCCACAGACTCCTGGGGGCTCTCACGGCCGTGGCAGAGCACGTCCATACTTGTGGGAGGTCACTGGGCAGCAAGTCCCCGCCAGTCCTCCTCGAACTTCCCCACACAGGGCTCCCTGTGGACTCCCTTCAGAACCCTCCATATGATTTCTTCTCCACCTTCTGGGCCAGAGGGGCCCAGACTGTGGTCTGTCGTGGTGGGCAGCGAGAATGTCCCCACCTCCACTCCTATCAATTACAGGTCTCAGTGGGCCACTTGAGTCCCCAAAAGGGGCCCAGCCCAGAGCCAAGTCACCACCTTCTGGTAATTTCATGCTGATCACTCCAGTCACATGGGCCTGTCCTCAGGTCCCCAAAGAACTGGCACCTCCCTGGGAGTCCACTCTCCATTCCTTTTACCACCAAATCTCTCTCCTCCTCCAGGTCTCAGCTTAGACAGCACTTGTTCCAGAAAACCACCAGGCCTTCCAAGACAGCACGAGGCCCCCACTCTGTCATCTGTGTCTGACTCCCCTGACCCTCCTCTCATAGCACCATCACAGCTCTGGGTCACTACTATTATCAACCCATTATATAGAAGACAAAATCCAGGCCCAGAAAGGTGCAGCTGAGAAGCTGCAGAGCTGAGACTAGAACTCAGGTCTTTCCAATGTTGGGTGGCCCATCTCCCCCACCAGCGGGCAGGGTCAGCCATGTGCACAACCGTGGCCCCCAGACTCACAGGGGCCTGGAACAGACAGTTAAATACTAAAAAGGAAAACAGCTCCTCGGCTTCAGGCCCTCACTTGACTCATCCCCAGCGCACAGCCCAGCCCCCAGACACCTCGCTGCAACAGTCCCCCACCTTGTCTTTCAGCCCCCACACAAAGACACACCTTCCTCGCTTCCTGATGGATCTCCCACTGAGGGTGCTGGTCCTGGGGGTGCAGCAAGACAGGGACAGAGCAAGTGAAGAGTGTGGGGTCACATGGAGTCAGCCAGACCAAGGTTCAAATCCAGGCTGAGTAATTCCCTACCCCTCTGGATCTGTTTCTTCATCTGTAAAATGCGTTGATAACCATAGGCAGGATAATTGTGGGAGACAATATATGTAAAACACTCGGCGTAGGGCTAGGCTACATACACTACAGTAAATAGGACTTATTATTTAATTTTCAAATTGGGGCCACAGAAATGCCTACTATATTATAATACATTGTATATATTGTATATTATAAATTACAGAATGGATTTAGGTAAAAAATTTGGGGGTCATAAAAGACACATGGAAGATATGGTGGTGAGTGGCTTTTAACAAAATGTTTATCCAAGAAAAATTCTTTAAAATTTTGAGAAACACTGATACTAATCCAAATCTGGGCTTTTATGTAGGAAGCTTCCAGTAAAAGCTGCTTTGGACTTTATAATATGCCGCCGGAATTTTGTCTATAACTGAGTATCATAAAACTGCCTCCTTTATAATGGCACCAAGATTCAGATGAGCCAAGGCAACATGAAAACTTCAGGGAGTAGCACCAAGGGTGGTTCAGTTGGTTGGGTGGCCGACTCCTGGTTTTGACTCAGGTCATGATCCTGAGAATGAGCCCTGCATCAGGCTCTGCACTGAGTAGGGAGTGGGCTTGAGAATTTCTCTCCGTCTCTCTCTGCCTCTCCCCATCCCCCCACTCATGTGTGCACACTCACACGTGCGTGTGCGCTGTCTCTCTCTCAAATAAATAAATCTTAAAAAAAAAACTTAAGGGAAAGCCTAGGCTATAGGTCAAGGTCCTTGACCTCTGACCTTTAGTACATCTTAAAAATCTGAACTCAGAGCTGAATCGTGGTGCCCAGTTTATACATCCTTTTCCCTTGGATTTCTATCCCATCTGCTGTGAATCAGCCCCTCTGTTATAAAATTCCAAAACACGCTTCACATATACAACATGGGTTGCCACAGGAGTCTTCCAGGAGAAACATTCACGTTCCACAGGAAACTGTTTCTCAGAATTTCACAACCACTCCGGCCTGCAATGTAAACATGCCCGCGCAGGTAATGAAGGGTCGTCCAAATATTTTTTTGTAAGTATTTCAAACAGCAGAGCAAGCATCTGTGGCTCCTCTCTCAGCAGTATTCTCAGAGCGGTTCAAACCCTGGCTCTGCAAGCGCCTGGTTCCTGGTAAGATGGAACATTCTGGAAGCCGTGTATGAAGGAGGCCAGCACAGAAAGTGCGACCAGGGATGAGGCTCAGAGAAGGAAAATGGGAATGATCCCGGGGCGAGAGAGCTATCAACAAGGGCTGCAACAAACTAGCTTGTTAGAGCCAAAAGGTTTCGAGTTACAGAAAAAAATTACTTGTTGCATCTCGCTCCTAGCCCAGTGCCTGGCTCTGGAGGAGCTCGAGATACATTTGTTGAAGAAATGAATGAGTGGTCACGTAAATAAATAATGCGGTGGCAACTGGGGCTCAGAGAAGCTAGATCTCTCGTTCAAAGTCATGCAATTAGGGACAGCCCCCTGCTTCTCAGCTCTGCTGGGCTTTCAGTCTCCCCCCCCCCCACAACTCCCCCCCAAAACCCCCCTCCCCGTCACTGCAAAAGGCCCAGCAGGAGACTAACTGCAATTGATTCCTGATGACTACAGGGACACCAGAGGCAACAAGGCCCTTTCTAGCTCTGCGGAAAGGAATGTGGTGATGAGTAGCAATGTCCGCCTCCTGCAGAGTGTGGCATGGAGCTGACCTCCAGGATCCCTCCTCTCCAACTTTCTAGAATTCTATACCAGGCAAAGAGAGCATTCTGAACCCTAAAAAGATAAATCTGAGCAGATCTGGCCACCTGCAGCTGTGGGAAAAGCCCCCGAAAAATCAGATCTCCCCTATCTTGGTGCTGCCTTGTCACCTGCTTGTCTGGATGGTTCTACCCCATCCAGGCACCTAGAGCTGCCTCTGTGGATAGTTCTACCCAATTGTGGGAACATCTGCACATCCCACGTAGATGTGAGAGGCTGCTGTGCCCTCCTGGCCTGCATGGTTCTGTGTCTTCTTCCTGGAGGCAGGTCTACGGTCCCAGGATTTGCCTGGAGAAGGGGGGAAGGCAGCACCAGGCTGAGGGAAGGGAGATCTGCTTTAAGGTCATCAGGTCCCTGAGCTCAGCCTTGTGAGAGCTTGTCTCTGGGCCTCACCCATCAAGTGGAGAGGGACCATTAAGTCTTCACCAAGTGCCCATGAAAAGACGTCCTTGAGTTCTGGAAGCCATAGACTAAGAAAGAACAATTGGATAAGGACCTTAATCACGAGATTCATTCACTCCTTCCATAGATATGCATGAGGTTTTACTATGTACCAGGCACTTTGTTTTAAGCTTGGAGGAAGCCAAACCACCAAAATGTGTACTCTTGGTCAGCAAGACTCTGTCTTTATTCTGGGGGAAAGCGTTCCCCGACCGTACAGTTCCGGGCTCTCAGCATGCTAAAGCCCAGCTGAGGGCCCTTAGAATCCAGACTAAGAATCGAACTCAAAAGTCTCCACTGGGGACGCCTGGGTGGCTCAGTGGGTTAAAGCCTCTGCCTTCGGCTCAGGTCATGATCCCAGGGCTCTGGGATCGAGCCCCACATCAGGCTCTCTGCTCGGCAGGGAGCCTGCTTCCGTTCCTTTCTCTCTGCCTGCCTCTCTGCCTACTTGTGATCTCTGTCTGTCAGATAAATAGATAAAATACATATTTTTAAAAAGTCTCCATTGATTAGCAGCTAAACAAAATGGTGGCTTTTCCACCAGAGGAACACTGGGCAGAGGAGGCCGGGCCACGTCAGGAAGTAGGCTCTGAATGGTGGAGCAAGGGAGATCTCTGGTGTCAGGCTGGGTGCCCTGGGCAACTTAGCCAAACTCCTCAGAACCCCTGTCTCTCCCTGTAGAGAGGACAGTGATGTCGCCCTCCTGACAGGGTAGCATGATCAGTGGAGACAATGCCCGTAGTGCTCAGAGCTTCTCAGGCGGCCGCTGGGGCGGACACAGCTGAGCCATCACACCCAGAGCGGCCAGCCCACCTCTGTCTCCCCCTAGTTCCAACCTCAGAGGTCTGCTTACCCTCACTCTCTCTCCCCCCAAATCCCGGATCTATTTGCTTGCGATGGACTTCCATTCTGGACAGTGCGCCAGGCCGTCTGGGAACAAAGCATGGGCATTTGACCAAAGTGAGGAGATGGGCACATGAGGGGGTCTTCACGGACTTCCGGATTCAGGAAGAAGATAGCCTCTGGCTATAAAATATCTTCAAAACCTTGTCTTCTCCCCATCTCCCTTTGACTTTTACTCTGCTTTGGCCTTTTTCCTCATTAACAAATGCAGGATGAGCATCACTTCTCTGGATGGCCACCGCCATCACCGCCATCATGCTAACACAGACCATCCCTTTTGTCTCTCAACAGCCTCCCTGGGCCTCCAACTGCTACTCTTGCGCCCCCTTCAGTTCAGCCTGAGAGATGCCCGGGAAGTTGGTCAAGATTCACTTTTCTCTGTTCCTAACCCTTCCAAAGATTTCCCGCTGGAACTAGGATCAACCCAAGCTTGTTTCCCAGGCCTATGAGGCCCTCCAGGATGTGACCCCATTCACCCTGCTAACTCCATCCTGGTCATACCCCACTCTCATCACCCTACTCCTGGGCCTTCACTAACCCATATGACACACTCACATTTAGAACAAGGAGTCCCTTCCTCAAGACACTTGACTTCCAACTGCTGGGAAATCAGCATAATATCCTGACTTAATCAAAATAACACACTAATTTTATCTTCCAGAAAATGAAGGTAAAAAAAACATACAGGTCCACAATGTCTAAGATATCCCCCAGGATTGAACAGTCTACAACCTAACCAATTATACCCAGTAATTTGACACTATTCTGTCTTCTCTCTTCTTGACCAGGTCCAATACTCCCTGCTTCCCCCTCTGCTGACCTCTCTCCCCACCTCTGCCCCTGCTTAATATCATCCAACTGACTCACCTTAAAGGTCAGCACCCTGGAGAGGCCCTCTCTGGTCCCACGTGTTGTTTCATGTTCTATCATGCCACCCCATTTTTCCATGACACAAACATACTTTAAAGCCACTTCCCTTATTGTTTATTCTGAGCCTTTCCCACTAGACTGTCCCCTCCCTGTAGGCAGTAGCAATAGTAAGTATATGTTTAGTGCTTACTGTGTGCTAGACATTGCTCTGGGCACCTCACTTCTATTGTCCCATTTAATCTTCATAACAATGCAGAGGAAGGGTCACTGTCCCCATTTTACAGACAAGGAAACTGAGGCCTGCCATAATTACCTAAGGAGTGAGTGGCGGGTTCAGAATTTGCACCTGGACGGTGTGATGACAGGAGAATGTCCCAGTCTATTCTGCATGCCATGGAGAGCTGTGCCAGACTGTGTCCTGGTGCTTAGCCTAGTACCTGGCATGTAGCAGGGCCTTAAGAAATGTGTCAAATGAATGAACAAATCATCCAACTGGAAGGCAGAATTACAGTTTACAAAGCACCCTCACATCTCTCCTCTCGCTTGACTCATAAAATACTTAGAGGGAAGTGTCACTATTCCTGACTTTTTAAAGATGACAACATTGAAGGCCCCGTGAGACCACAGGCAGCCTTGGCCTCAGGTCATAAATCAAAGCGGCTGAATTAAACCATTCGTTTCTTTCAAATCTGCTGTTTGATTCAACGTTTTCATGTATCTTCTGCATCCTACCCCATGATGTGTCTGCATTTGTATTTTGTTTTTGTTTTTAAGATTTATTTATTTATTTAACAGAGATCACAAGCAGGCAGAGAGGCAGGCAGAGAGAGGGAGAAGCAGGCTCCCTGCTGAGCAGAGAGCCCCATGTGGGGCTCGATCCCAGGACCCCGAGATCATGACCTGAGCCGAAGGCAGAGGCTCATCCTACTGAGCCACCCAGGTGCCCTTGTTTTTGCTTTATATTATGTTCCCTATGTGGTACCTTTTACCCTCATGACTTACTCACTCAGTAACTGGAAGCCTGGACCTCCCACCCGCCTTCCCCCATTTTGCCCAACCCCCACCCCTAT
This sequence comes from Mustela lutreola, assembly GCF_030435805.1. Classification (NCBI taxonomy): domain Eukaryota; kingdom Metazoa; phylum Chordata; class Mammalia; order Carnivora; family Mustelidae; genus Mustela; species Mustela lutreola. Next base: position 13,738,605 of record NC_081293.1, on the reverse strand, counting down.
TTGTGTTTGTTTTTGAAGCAGAACTAACATCTTAGATATCTAGGACTTGTTTTTAAACGTCCATCTTCTTGCGGCAAGTTTCAAGCATCCACGAAAGTAGAACAGAATAATACAATGAATCCCCGGGTACCCAACATCCAAGTTACCAAATTTTTATAAAAAATCCAACTCATCAAGGGACACGGGCTCTTCCAGGAAGCCATTGCAACAGCTGTCATTCACAGCTTATGCGCCAATATGCTCATTTAATGTCCACAGCCTTCCCTCTGAAGCACAAGCTAATATTGGCCTGGATTTCAGATGTGGACATTGAAGGTAGTCAAGGCAGGACGTTGCCGGAAGTCTTGGAGCCAGAAGGAGCAGAGCCGGGAGCCACCCAGAGCTGGGCAGCTTTACCATCTGGACATGAAGTCCTGCTCTAAAGGAAGTGGGTCCACACCATTTTTTTAAAACATCCCACTCCAAGTCTGCTGAGACACTCTCTCTTGTTCATTCTCCTTTTCCAACAGACACCTGCAAGTCCCTTGCTGTGCTGCTGGGCAGAGATACAAAGTCTAGCCAGATGTGGACCCGGCCTTCGGGAGCTCCCAGCCTCGGTAGAAAGGAGAGAAGCAGATGGGCACAACCCAAACTCGAGGCACACCTTGACCAGCACTCGGGCATGGAAATACGCTCTGGACCTCCTATACCCTCTTTCTCCTCCATCGGAAAGCAAGGCCCTGGAGGGCAGGGGACAGGGAGCAAAAGGGTTAAGGGTTAAGCAAAAAGGTTATGAGTTTGGGAATTGGTTTATCCTTGGGTTTGAACCCTAGCTCCATCCCTTCCAGCTCTGTAGTCTTGGGTAAGTAAGTGTCCTTCTCAGATTCCCTTGTAAAAGAGGGTCGATAAAGCCCCATACCCTAGGGCCACTAGAGCTTTACATCAGATAATGCTTCCCCAGCTTCTTCGACAACGGAAACTTCCCATCAGTGTCAGTCAGTACAATTGGTTATTCCTCATAACCAGTTCTCAGTAATGGTTCCGGCTTTGTGGTGCCTGAATGAGGCACGAGCTTTAGAAAAGAGGGTACGCGTTTCCCAGGAGACTATTTTTCTTACTCAGCCTCTCCTCAGAAAGTCTGTAAATTTGGAAAATCAACAAATTAAAGGTAAAACTTAACAGCCTACCCTACTCAGCCAGCCAAGGGATGCGGGCCACGTGTGAGAAGGACGATCTGGTGGTGGTCAGGGCAGCGGGGACAAAGGCGCTGTGTTGTCTGCCAGCCCCGCGCTGGCACCCACGCACACATTCCACGATCCCGCAGGGCTAACCCACGTGCAACGGGCCTGGGGCTAGAACAGTGACTAGAACAAAAGCACCAGGCGCAGGGCTCACCTGGATTCTCGCCAGGACCTCCCATTAGGTTGCTAAGAACCAAGAGGGTCCCGGGCCACCCGGCCTGAGGTGGGTGCAATTTGCAACAGTGGCGATCGCCATGTCAGTAGCAGGACAAGCACTGGACTTGGTCTCAGGACCCCTGTCTCTAAGACCAGGCTCTGTCAGGCTTTCGCTGTGTAGCCTCAAGCAGGTCACCAAGCCTCTCTGATGCCCAGTCTCCTACAATGCAGATACAAAACACACTGATTCCTCCTGCCTCACGCTGCCTGTTGCCGGCCCAGAGCGGAATCCCAGCTTTGCCACTTCTGAGTTTGCGGTGTTAATTACCCTCAGCTTTGTTTTCCTCATCTGCCGAATGGGACTGATCACAGCACCCACCTCCCAGTGCCACCGCGAAGAGAAAATGAGGCATGTGTGTAAAATGATGACTGAAACGCTGGCACGTAAGTGTTCAGTGACTGAGGATGCCCCCCTCTCCAAGCTAAACACCAACTTCAGTCACCACCAGCAGCAGCCCCCTTCTGTGTTTGCTTATTTTATGCTGGACAAGATGCCCAGTGCTCCACTGTGCTACTGCATTTTCCCTTCCCAAGAGAGCACCCCGTGTGCGGGCCAGGGCCAGCCGGCTCCAGCAACACGAGGTCCACAAGCCAGCCTCTCCCTCGCTGGCGCTCTGCCCCGTGCCGTGTCATCACCAGCACTCCTCAGCCACCCGATGGTCCCACCGCCCCACCAAAGGCCTTCCCCAGCTGGCACAGAGGAGGGAGGGCAGAGAAGGAAGAAGCCTCCTCCTGTGACAAGCCTGCACCCGGACAGGCTGCACCCGGAAAGTGGGGAGACATACATTTTCCGGAAACCTCTGGTTTGCTCTGAGGATGGAGGGTGCTTAGGTCTGGGTCAAGGTAAGAGGGTGTTATTTGTTTTACCCCTCCCCAAATGCTGTAACTGTCTTGATTTCCTATTTTTCCTAGTGTCCTGATAAAGTTCTAAGTTTGGAACAAGAGGAGAATTTTAAAAAAAGAAGATCAAAATATTGAACTTTAAAAAGCTAAGTTTCTGTTTTGTTTGTTTGTTTGTTTGTTTTTCAGAAACAAAGCACATTGAGGATAAGACAGAAAATAGAAGAGGGGCCCCTTGGTGGCTTAGCCCATTAGCATCTGCCTTCTGCTCAGGTCCTGATCCCAGGCTCCCTGCTCAGTGGGAAGTGTGCTCCTCCCTCTCCCTCTCCCTTTGCCCCTCCCCCTGCTGTGTGAGCACTCTTTCTCTCTTAAACAAATAAATAAAATCTTTAATTAAAAAAAAGAAGGAAAATAAATGAGTTAATATGTTGCATCACGTATGATCTAACAGATGAGGCTGTGTGTTTCCCAAAGTCCAGAGCTAAATACACAACCGTCACAAAGAAATATCTCCACAAAGAAAACAGTTAAGCAAGCACATGAAAAACTATCATTCTCATCAGTAATTTATATGTGTGTATATAGTTAAACACTGAGAAAATGCGGCATCAATTACAAAACAATGAAATGATGGTATCTAATGATGATGAGGTTGTGTTGAAGCTTATCCTTCCATGAAGACGTAGAAGATGCTGTCACAAACCAAGTTTCATGCTTCGGAAAAGCATATGTAACATTAAAAGTACTTTGATCGATTAATCCTCTTAGAAATCTATTCTGGGACAAAGGAAACAACTTAAGCATGTATGTTTCAGTGTTATTTCATGCAAAGCATACAACTGATAGAATGACAAATATAAATGGGAAGATGGTCTAGAAACATGGGAAAATGTCATAATATAAAGTTCAAAAAAGGCAGAAAACGTCTATAGACTAATGATTATAACCACTAAAATTAAACAGTTGTGCTAAGACAGACGGATAATGAGGGGGCCTCTGGTCCTTTCCAGATTCCCTTTAATGATTTATCATATTTTTCTTTCTCTTTCTCTACACTCTGTCTGGAGACCGCCCCTCGCTTCCCAGGAAGGGTGGGGAGCTGCCTCTTGCCTTGGCCTCTACTCCCACTCTGGCCGTTTGATTTGGTTTCTAAATTGTGTTGCTGTTTCTTGAAACTGCAGCTCTCCAAACAAACCAGGGGTGTGCGTGTGAGATCAGAAGGCAAACAAGCTCCAGCAAACACATTCAGCTCTGTGCGGGGGCCAAGGAATTTCACATTTGGACCCTAAATGTCAGATACCACAAAAGTCCTTCTCAGGTTCCACAAGTGAGCTCAGAAAGTCTGCCCTTCCTCAAGCTTACTTGCCAGGGCAACCCCCTGGACACCTGCCAATGCAGGGTGGGGCTTACCCTCCCCCACCCCAGGGCCTGTGGCCACCCTTCAGGACCTCCTGGGTCATGTGCCCCTTTGGGAATCGGATAAGGGCTCAGACACTGCCCACCATTTTGAGGGGTTCATAGATCGACACAGTGGATCTGCATGGCAGTGGCCACTTCTTGTTGCCTCAGTGTTTTCATCAGTAAAATGGGGATAATAACTGTACCTACTTTAGAGGAGCATTCCAAAAACTAAATGAGATAATACTTGCAAGTAGAACAAGTCACTAGCACAAAGTAAGCGCCAATAAATGTCAGGTACTATTGATTATAGCCTGAGTCCTTACAGTATCTACATATCCAGATAAATGCAAATTGCCACCAACCCACTTCTCTGTTCCTCTGTAATAGCTACCCATCCATTTAAAAGACTAGAAGGAACGACATTAATGCAGTGATAGTGGTAATCCCTGTATAATAAGCTTATGAGTGATTTTCTTATTCTACCACTGCGCCACACATTTTCAACAGATAGTACGTTTTTCTTTTACAATCTGAATAAAATCAATATTTGAATCTTTAAAATTAAATCGACAAAAGTGGGATAGGTCAGAAAGAGAGGGTTTTAAACAGAGGGGTGAGGCTGCAAAGGCACGTCTTAATGTCAGGTGCCTAACACCATTCAGGGAAGGGGGTACCTTGATTTGTAGACTTTGGACTTCTTGGAAACCTCTGAGCCATCCAAATCAGCATCCCAAGTGCTGACCGTGCCCACCTGCACCCCACCCTGGGTCCTCTTCTCTGCACATGTCCAAGCCTCCTGGAGGCCATGTTTCGTGACTTCAGTTGCTAGTTACGGCTCACCGATGTGCCAGCCCTGGATGGCTACTCTACTTGGGCTGGTCTATTAGTTCAGGCCTAGAGAAAGCAAGGGACTTGCACAGGACCACCCAGCCAGGAAGCAGCCGGGCCAGAATTCAAACGCACAACTTCTCACTTCAAGTCCACGGGTGATCTTACTAGACAGCTCGTGACCCGAAGAAAACAGGGGTTACGGGAATATGCTCAGGGGCCAGGGGTGGGGGTTTCTGTTTTCTGGTTAGAATTCTTGCCTATGGATAATTTGGGTGTTGACTGTGTGTAATTACGTTCCTGTGTACTTGTGTGTCCGTGTGAGTGTGTGTATGTGTGTGTCAGAGACAAAGAGAGAGAGAATGTATTTATAAAATGTTTTTCAGAGACTCTAAGAATAGGTAGCAACACATGGAGCTTGCTCAGGTTTTTCAAAGTATCAGAAAAACTGAATTTAAAGTAAAACAAAAAATTAAAAGAATGTATTTAAATGCATAGGAAATAGGAAAATTTGACCCTGTGGAATATTTGAGGATGGAGGCCCGGGCTGATTCTAGGTCTTTGCTCCTGACCACAGAACCCTGGAAGTTCAAGGTCAGAAGAACTTTAGAGGTGTTGAATCTTTTGCTCCCTGCAGAAAACCCATCTGCTGCACCGCGGACAGTCATCTTGTTTGAATGCCTCCCTGGATGGAAGCTCACTCCCTGAAGGTCCCATGTCCTCCCCCCTCCCCCACCCCATCTCAGAGTGGTGTCAGCAAGCTCTTCCTCTAAGAGTGGAAATGTCTTCCTCATTATGTCACTTTCTGGCCTTAGTTCTAACCTCTGGAGTAATGGGGAATAAATCTGCCATTCTGTCCCAGAGTTTCTGTATCAGGACACCTCCAGCTATAAATAATAAAAAACCTTGACTCAGTAACAAGTGATTAGGAGGGGGCTCTGTGTCCACCCCTGCGGCCCTGCCCAGTTACACTGTGGGTGGATGACCTCAGGAGGGCAGCGAGATGGCCCTGCCCTTCCATGTGTCCCATCTCGCCATGGGGTGGCCAGAGGCAGAAGACAGTAAGTCTTCCTGCGGGCCTTTTTTCTTTCCCTGCCCAGCCTCTGCTCACTTCTCACCCGACAGGGCTGGACCGCACGTCCACTCTGAAGTCTGAAACCAGCCCTGCTCAAGGACAACGGGATTATCTCCACCGGCTTAAATGAAGTTGGGTTTCCTCCTGAGCTGGGGATCATCTCTTCCATGAGTACAAGCAAAATCAGGGCTCTTCCCGAAAGAGATAAGGTGGGAATCGATTCTGAGTCAGTAACAGTGGCTTCGACACCATCCAGCGCTTAGTGTGCAGCGTCATAGACATTACTTGGGGGGGACTCTGGTGATCTGGGCCTGTCCAGCACCCACTCCTCTTCTGCTGGAGACACGCCTACTTGCTCCGAGGAACTACCTCTCCCTGAGACCCTCATTTCAAGATCCTATGCTTTCCAAGTCCTAGTGGATCAGCTCCGTTGATTCTGTGAGCTGCCCTATAACCTTCTACTACCCCCCCCCCCTTTTTTATAGCTTCCATACCCATACCCAGTCTCTGTGGCTTGCAGCCAAAGAGTTCTAACCAGTCCCTAAGATTCAAAGGCACCAAGAGCTCCAGGGTCCACTCTCCTGGCCTGGTAGCAGCCCAGGGTCTGACTTGGGAATTTAGAATGTAGAATCTGGATTAGAAATGAGAATCTAAGCAATCTTCACACTCGCTGTGTGATTTTGTGCAAGTCACTCAACATCTCTGGTCAGTCACACCCTGACATCTCTTTGATCCTAACAAGAACTGCCAAAGAAACGAACAAATGACAACAACAAAAATCAGAACAACAAGAACCAAACACACACACACACACACACACACACACACACGTATGCGCGCGCGCACACACACACACACACACACGCATGTGCGCACACACACATGCATAAACCCCACACATGAATGGGCCCATCCAGCTCAAGAAATACTACCGTCAGTAGTCCTAATAAGAAGCCACAAATCACCATCTATCTGCTCAGGTAGTTATCAAACTTCAAGTCACATGACCTCTCCACACCTCGTTTTTCCCATTTGTAAAGTGAGGATATTCATAGCATTGCATAAGGGCGTTTGGATGATAACGTAGCACAGTATTTGTAAAAATACTTTCTACTCTGTTTAATGCCACCAAGTGCAAGGAATCAATATTTCCAATATCTGCTGAAAACATTTGCTTATTTATAAGTAAAAACTAAAACAAAAAAGATAGGCAAGTCTAACTGTGTGCATTCTTCCTCCCCTCTCCCCGATTCTAAAGGATACCTCTTGGGCCGCCTGGGTGGCTCCGTCAGTTACGCTACAAACTCTTGATTTCGGCTCATGTCATGATCTCAAGGTGGTGGGACGGGGTCCCTTGTCTGGCTGCTTAAGATCCCTCTCCCTCTCCATCCCGCTCTCTCTCTCTCAAATAAATAATTAAATAAGCAAATAAAATCTTAAAAAAGAAAAAAGGATGTTTCTCTGTGCATCCTTGACACTTGGGTTTCTATGATGTTAATGTAGAGAAAGGATAAAACACATACACAGACACAACTGGAGAAGCCAGAGGCTAGCTAATGGACATGGGAAAGAGAACTCGAATTCTTGCCAGAGTTTAAAAAAGAAGAACAGAGGAAAAAAGAAGACAGCTTTGACCTAAAAGTTGAAGGTAGAAGGGAAAAAAAGAACAGACGCGAAGAAGAAAGTTTGCAAATCTGGAAAGAGAGGAGAGATGTTGGGGGCGGCTGCCATGAATATGGGAAGATGAGAGTGTAGGGAGGCAGGCCATGACAAGCAAAAAAGGATTTTTTAAGTTTTGCTGGATGCCATGAATGTCTCCCTTTGCATTTCCTAGGAGATGGCAGGAACGTTTGAATTTGCTTTCAATTATTTGGGGAGGTTGCACTGATGTTTCTCCAACCACAGCAGCAGCCCTGTTTTATATGGTACACGCAAATATTCACGGAGCTCCTCGTATGCACCAGGCACTGTGCAAGGCTCTGAATACCCCTGATCCTTGCCCTCGCAGACGGTGCAGAAAGCACTTGGCCTGTGCCCATCCCGGTGACCGCTGGACCCCATAGACGTCCACAGTCACTCCGCCCCTGCCCCACACAGCCTCAGATGAGGCCTGGCCATATCTCTCTGGATCATTCTGTCAGATGGTGTCCTTGCCCCTAGTCCCAGGCCCCCACACCCAGTCCACTTTCTATGACTTTTTTCCAAAATGCGAATCATGCTCATGGCTTACTCCCCTTTGAAACCTTTCAACCTTGACTTCCTCCTCACCTTTTTTTTTTTTTTTAATACTTTTTTTAAAAAGATTTGTTTGAGAGAGATCAAGAGCAAGAGAAATCGCAGAGGTAGATGCAGACTCGCTGCTGAGCAGAAAGCCCGATGCAGAGCTCCGATCCGAGGACCCCAGGTTCATGACGGGAGCCGAAGGCAGACATTTAACAGACTGAATCATTCAGGCCCTCCCCCCTCCTCCCCCTTTATAGGATCAAATCGTAATGTTCCAGCTCTCAGGAAGACCCTTGGGATCTGGATCTGGTCTAAGATCCTCACCCCTCCCCTCCCCCTACTGCCAGTCTCTGCATGTCACATTCCCACATTTTCACACTTTTCCTCTTTCACACTCAGCTGCACCTCCCTCCTCTTCCCTGGCAATCTTTACTTGGCCCCATCTCACAAAAACCTAACCCTCCTCTCCCTAGGACATTGCTCTCCTAACGCTCAGCAGTGATTTTTGTCTACCTGCTCCTTGGACCCAGCTGCCACCACACTGGGGACAATAATGCATCATGTCCTGTTCTCGCACAGCTCCAGGCACAGGGTGGATGCACCAAGGAGGTATCTCGTTGATGGGGACAGAGGTGTCAAGGGACAGAAAAATATGTCCGACGGTTGGGAGGGGGTGGTCCGACCAAACTCGTAATCCAACTTGAACTTAGGTGTGGTAGAAACTTGCTGCTTTTGAATGAATCTGTGTTTTCTATCTCATGGCATGTGTGGGGACCAGCAGACATCAGTGACTTTTTGGCTAATATCTTAAAATTAAAAATTTTCAAATGACACCTGCAGAATATGATTGTTTTCAAACAACATCAGCAAAAGAACAATAAACACAAAGAAGAATATTGAACTTTACCCAGAGATAACCATGGTAGACATGTGGACAATGGTTTCTGTGTCACTGTGACTCCCTGAGTTGGTTCATAGCGTGCCATATGATCCCCAAGCCCGAAGGGCCCCAGCTTCCGAGAATCTGAGCGGAACTAGCCCCAGAAGGGTGGGGCCGAGGGACCCTCTCTTTGAGGCTTTGGTTTGGTCAAAGACAGAGCTGGCCCCACTCCCAATTTGAGGCCATCTCTAGGCAGATACAAAAGGGCCATTTTTCTTTTCCTCATGAACAAAGTGTGCTGCAGACTGGGAGTTTTTCTGGGTTATGAGATTCAATTCCATTGAAAAAGATCATCTGAGGTTTCCCAAGAAAGTCATATTTAAAGATGGCATAGACTGAAGCTTTATTTTTGTCCAAAATAGTCATGAATTATGAAAGTCATTGGCTGGAAGCTGGAGGAACAGCAGGCTTTTGTGGACAAAGAAAAAGCGTGGCTACGATTTCAACCCCCATAGGACAGCCGAAGAGTCCGAAAGGACCATTGAGTCGTGGGAGGGCCCAGCAAGGAGCCTCTCTTGCTTCCTTAGGTCCCCCAGTGGGGTCTTGGCACAAGGAAATCCGTGACTGTGGCACATGAGTGAGTTAATGTTTGGATTTGCCCCACGCCAAGATTGAGTCTCACGGACCCACCAGAGGTCCCCTGTGATGGCTGCCAAACAAGGGGCAGGTTCCTTTATAACCCACTTTGGGGAAAGTCCACTCACTGATACCACCCTGAGGTAGCCATAACTATATATGACTTTACGGTTGGACCCAGCAATTTCATGTCTAGGAATCTAGCTACAAATGGAAATGCAAAAGGCAGGATTATTTGAAATTGCTAAATATCGGAAACAACACAAATGGACATTTATAAACTAGTTGGATATAAACTATAGTGTATCCTCTTGATGACAGTCTACAGAGTCATAGAAATGAATGAAGAAACTCCTATGAATTAACATGGGGCAATTTCCAGGATATATATTATTAAGTAAAACAAGCAAATTACAAAAGACCATAAAATATATATATATATATATATATATATATATATATATATATACACACACACATATATATATGCAAAGCTAAGCATGCATATATATATATATATATATATATATATATATATGCAAAGCTAAGCATGCCTATAAACATATATAGGCATGCTTAGCTTTGCAAAAGGGTGCACAGAAGCAATAAATCAGAAGGTAATAAAAACGGGCAGGTATGGTGAAGGAGATGGGGATAGCTGTTCTGTACACAGTTTCAGTTCAGAGTGCTTCATACATCCAAAAATAAAATTAGGTCCAAGGGTTATTTAAAAGGGTCCCCTAAATTTGACACAGAGGAAGCAGATAAACCTTACTTTGTATCATATGAGTGGTACATATGATGTAACTTGACAGAAAAAAATCACTAATTCAAGTAATTTGGGGCACAGTATTATGACCATATATCTTTTTTTTTTTTAAGATTTATTTATTTATTTGAGAGAGAGAGAGCACACCAGGGAGAGAGAGAGAGGAGGAAGCAGGCTCCCCACTGAGCAGGGAGCCTGATGCAGGGCTCAATCCCAGTACCCTGGGATCCTGACCTAAGCAGACAGCAGATGCTTAGCCAACTAAGCTACCCAGGTGCTCCATGACCATCTATCTTTAAAAATGACATTTTCTCACAGTAAAAAGAACCATGAAGGCATCTTAAACTTAATTTTGTAGGTTTGTTGCTGGCAGAGGTATGTCGGCATAATTCTGAAGCTATGTCTTTTGTATATTGAAGGATAGAACAAATGAGCAAATACTCGATGTTGTAGACCAAGGTTTGCTGTGGAGAGGAAGACACAAACACAGAATGAGGGGAAAAGAGAAAAAAAAATGTACATTACTGAATTTGAATGAGATAGATCAGTGCATACTCATGGGTTTAAACAATAGAGAATTCCTAGTTTCGTTTACAGAAAAGACCCAGAAGCCATGGTCCTCTGGTAGCAATGAGCCACGGAGAGCCCAGATCTTGGTACCATTCCCCACTGAAAGAAAGCTGGGCTCCCAGTTTGCCTGGGACTATCCTGGTTTGAAAATCTGAAACTCTTGCGTTCCAGGGACTCCTTCTGTCCTGGGTAAACCACGATGGTTGGTCACTCACCTGGGAGCAAAGAGGTTGCTGGCCTGGAGAAGATCAGAATGTGCTTGTGGGTAGACATCACTCCCTTCCAGAAAGCTCCACCAGGCACTGCTGCCCAGGCCCCAGCATCTGACAGCCTCTGAGAAACATACTTTGGGCCTGCTGACACCTCCAGACAAGGGTACCCCCACCCCCAAGAGCCCCTCGCCATGACTGTCTGGTCTTCTCTCAGAGGCATTCACAAGGAAGCACAGAGTTCCCCCGGTGATCTTAAATGCCTAAAAATGGCATAACAAATTAACCCAGATTGTCATTTCCTCCCCATGATTCAATCAGCCTGGCCTGGCTCAGGGGAATCCCCTTGTTTTAATCATGTTTCTCTTCAAAATCACTCTTGCTAGGAGCCTAGCATGCCATTCACGAATATTTGGTTCCAATTACCCCTCACCTCCTTCACCATTGTAATTTAATAAACAATTTTGTTGAGAGACTTTTAGAGAATACACCAGAGACTTCAGGAAAAGCTCACATTGGCTCACATGGGCCCCCAGGGACACACCGGCTTTGCTAGCACAAGTCATCCCCAGAAAGCCCCAGCAGGCTGACAGCCAACCCTGTCCCCGTGGGGAGCGGGGAGCTGCAGTGCTCCCCCCAGAGGGGCTGAAGAAGGGGACACCCGCCCCGACATCTGCCTCCTACTCGTGACCCTGAGGTGAACTAGAATTGAAGAGAGAAGAGCTGAGGCCCCCGCCTGGGTCTAGCAGGTCCTGATTTTTCTGTCCTACCCTGTTTCCTTCTCTCCTGATCAGCCTGGAGGCAAAACTGGCCTGGGAGACAGAGGCTCTGGAAGGAGGCAGGAGAGAGACCAGTTGAGGACAGGGGCCTGGCACTGAGCGGCCCACACAAGGCTGGAAGGGGTTGCCTGGAGAAAGCAGATGCATTGGCACCCCTCCTTCGGTCCAGACTTCCTGTCTGGCCCCCACCCCCCTTTTGTCTTCTTCTCCTATCAGGTACAGCAGAGCGATGGTGGGTCCCTCAAGACAGAGCAGACAGGAGCAGGCGATGTTCCCCCAGCACCCTTCACCTGCCAGGGCTCGGGCTGAGCCTCAGGCTCGGGTCTATTAATGAAGGAAGGAGCCCTTGTCCCTCTTCGTGCTTGTCCCCAGGGCTCCTCCTCCGCTACCCTGTACAGCCTCTCTCTGCTCTGTTTTCCTAATTGCACCTGCTTTCAGTAGGGAGGGACTATCTCTTCTAATCCCCTGCGCCCCCAGTATCTCACAAGTGGGGCTGCAAAATCAACCCATGAGAGTAGTTCAGCAGTTCCTCCAAAAGTCAGACCTAGAACTATCAACAGAACTAGCAATCCTGCTCGTCTGTATACAGCCAAGAGAACTAAAAAGCTCTCTTCATATAATAAGCAGCACGCGAGTGTTCACAGCGGCACTGCTCACAATAGGCAAAAGGCAGAAGTGCCCCAAGCCCCCTCAGTAATGAATGGATAAATATGATCTAGTTTATCCATACAGTGGAAAATAATTCAACAATAAAAGGAATAAAGCTCTGACACCTCCTACAACACAGAGGAACCCTGAGGACATGACTCTAAGTGCAAAAAGCAAGACACCAAAGGACAACGCTGTATGATTCCATGGATAGAGCAGGTGAATCCCTGGAGATAGGAGGCAGATGGGCAGGTGTGGGGGCCTGGGGGAGGGGACAGGAGTGACTGCTACTAGGGATGGGGTTTCTCTATGGGGTGATGGAAATCTGAAATCAGCAGTCGTGGTTGCATAACATAGTGGATATACTAAAACCCCACTGAGTGGTACATTTTTACCTTGGTGAATTTTTTGTTCTCTCAATTATAATCTCAATTAAAAAAAAAAAAAAAAAAAGCAGTCTGCTAAGGTCACCCTGACTTTGACCTGGCAAGCTTGCTCTTTGACCCTCCCCAAATACCTCTGCTGCTGGGGGAGATTTTCAGGGAAGATTTGGGGACAATGACGGGGTGACATCCAGCACAGTACACCGAGACATATAAATCAGATATTCAGCGTCTGTATCCTTGGACATCCCCTGGTCTGGCCACCAGCAGGTTCTCCTCTAGCCACACTGGGCCTCCACTTCCTCCAGCCACCCGCCCTCCTGCTGGGACCAAAGGGCCTCGTCTTCGTAATCACAGAAGCCCAAGGTGTGGCCTTCGTGGCGGTCACTTCTTAAAGAAGGCCTTTTCTTCCCCTGCTACAGGGCTATCAGAAAGGAGGAGGCTTAGACCCAGCGACCAAGGGGGCGGGTCTCCAATACAGACCCCTGTGGTCTCCCATGGGCGAGGCCGGGTTCTGGGGAGAAGGGTCCTCATCTCTGGGGCTGGGGGCTGGAGCAGCCAAACCACCCGCAGCTGGCCCTCAGGAGCCACGTCTCCCGGGCTGTTCCTTCGACGCTGTCGGTAAGATCTGTCCCTCCCAATGGGCTCAGCTACGGGCAGCTGCACAATCAATTCCCCCATCCAAGTCCGGGACCGAGAAGCTCTTCATGGCTTTGAAACATGCTAATTAGGTTTAGGCAATCGAGGTCAATAAATTAGAGGAAAACAGCTATTGATTCTGTTATCAACTCTCTTGGAGATGCACAAAGCGCCAGAGACGAGAGGGAGAAAAACGAACAAAACGGCTCCGAAGAGGATTTAATCTTCAGATCTTCAGAGGTCCTGTTTTCTGAGTGAATGTTTAAATTTCTTTTTAAGGAGCACGAGGCTGCAAGAAGACAGCTCACGGAGGGCAGGCCTCAGCTCCCGGGCTCGAGATGCATTCTATCCCGAATACCCTCCCGATAGCACCAGCTCTCTGGGAGAAAGCTCCCGGGACCGGGGGAGCTGCTGAGGCCTGGAATCATGCAGGCCACTCCTCAGCCCTGGAGATGTGCAGAGCTCAGACCTCAGTGCAGATCTCCTGCCCCGTTGCATTCAGAGAGAGAGAGAGAGAGACCAAGCAGGAAGGCACTGCTGCTTTATTCAGCTCGGACTTCAACCTAGGAGGCCCGCCCGGAGCTCCTGCTCTCAGCTCCCATCGGCCAGAGGGAGGCCAAGCAGCAGGGAGGGGAGGATGGAAGCCTTGACAGCCACTGGGGACGCAGGCCAGAGCGGAAACCTAGGGATGAGCCCAGCAGTGACGTCAGTGTCAAGCCTGGGGGAGCAAGCCTCCTCCCGGAGCTGAAATGAGTCCAGGGAGGAAAAGGGTTTTAAGCTGTGCAAGAGTTCAGGGCAGTGCTCAGGTCTGAATCATTTCCTGGGCCTGGACAGAGGGGCCCCCGAGGATGTTTCTGGAGTGAATAAATCCAAAGGGATGGGTTGGTAATTGCACAATCCCATTAAGGGGAATCCCAGGCTGCCTGCCTGTTTTATGGGGCTCCCAGGCAGGAATAGGAGAGGCGGGCCGGCGCTGCTCTCTGCTGCGGTTGGAGGCTTTTCTCCAGGCCAAGGGGTCTTGCCCCAAGGGGTCCAAGCTCCAGGTCAGGAGGGCTGCCTCTGGGAGGGGACGATGTGGAAGGCATGTGGCCCCTGAGGAGGCTTGGGGACTGAAATACAGCGATGGGAGGTCTGGAGGGGGACTGGACTCCAGCTGCTCCGGGGACGGTGCGCCCCCTGCCCTAGCCACACCTAACCATACCCCCGTGAATCTCCCGTCTCCCACGCGTGCCAGGCTAGCTGCAATCCATGAATTGGTGGCGGGTCATGTGGGAGTGGGCAGTGCCCGGATGGGACTGGGATCTGGGTTTGGGCAAACAGGGAGCACAGGATGGGGTCAGAGGTGGGGCAGTGAGGACGATGGGGGTTCCACCTGGGGACACGGTGTCTCCCTGAGATGTCCAAGGGCAGGTGTACAGATAAGTGTCTCTGGGGCCCATCAGCAGGAGTTGGGGCAGAGGAGGGACTGAGCAGTCCGTGAGTGGATGCGCTCAGTGGATGAGCTGGTGTACAGGAACACAGGGGACAAGGGTCTGGGACGGTCCCAGGGCCTTGACACTTAAGTGGTGGCAGAAGAAGGGGCCCTCAGAGTGCACCCTCCTTCTCCAGGGCCAGTGAAGAGGGCCACGGGGCCCACAGGCAGATCAGCATTTATGGAGAACCAGCTGCATGCTGGGCCCAGACGTGGGGCTTTGTCACCTGCTGAAATGTTCAGGGGACACTTGTTTCAGCTCTTGTGCAGATGTCGGAACTGAGACGCACAGAAGTTAAATGACAGCTAGAAGGCAGATGAGCAGACAGGGCCTGCTAGGAACTGAAGGCTCTTGTCTCCCCAGAGTCCATCTGGAAGCCCTCAGCTCCGCTGGGATGGTGTGAGCCAGTGGGACCTTTAGGGGTGAGTAGGTCACGAGGGAGGAGCCCTCCTGTGCGATCAAGAACCTTCCAGAAAGAGATAGGAGGGAGCTTGCTTCGTCCCCTGGCTCCCTGTCCCCTTCCCGTGAGGACATAAGAAGGAGGCCATCTGCAAGCCAGAAGGGGCTCTCACCCGAACCCCACTATGCTAGCTCCCTGATCTTGGACCACCAGCCTCCAGAACAGTGAAGAATGCGAGTCTGCCCCCTTTGTCCCCAGGCTCTGATATCTGTGTTTCAGCGGCCCCAGCTGACTGAGATGGGCCCAGAGGCTGTCCGGAGCCATGGTGAGATGAGGAGGGGGGGCCAACCCCCCCCCCAAATACTTGCAGCCCCAGAAGCTTCTGTCAGCGCATGAGGAATGAGCCGGCCTCCGCTGGGCCCTCGTTTCTCCTGTTCTTTGTCCTCCGCCGAGCAGCCGGCGGTCCCAGCAAGGCAACAGCAGGCCCGCCTGGGCGCAGATATCTCCCTGTCTCCCCTCAAGCAGCCCCTGGCTGGGGTCCTTCGGGGGACACAGAAGCAGGCCTTGCAGGCAAACAGCAAACCAGGTCCGACCCCTGGAGACGGCAGCTCAGGCTGGGACCACCAGGCAGCACGGCCCGGCAGGCAGGCCACGTGTGGGAGGCCTAGGAGCTGCACCTGGGTCAGAGCCCCCCCTGGTCTGCCTGGGCAGACGTTCCTGCTCCCAGAGCATCTCAAAAGAGAGCGAAGGGCAGCATGGCCAGGGTGCCCTCCCACTTCCCTCTGCCATCTCTAAACCTCGCCCTCACCCATGCCCTTGTCCTAAGTAAGTAAACAAACCAACCAACCACTTAGCCACCTCCTCGTGCCCTGGTCGACCTGCCAAGGCCTCGGGGGGTGTCTCTGCTGACAGCCGCCACTGCCCTCTGAGAAAGTCTTCCTCACTGACGGGCTCCAGGAAGGGATCCCATTGAGCTAACAATTATTAAGCCCTGGCAGAATTCCCCACCACTGCTCCCCACCCCCCCACCAAGGGCAAAGCTGCAAGACGGGGATCCTAGGGAGCTCAAAGTAGGCGGATGATGGTGATGACGATGACTAGGACAAGGATGGTCATTGTCTCGGTGAAGGAGCGGAGCGCTAGGCGCTGGCGGGACCTAACGCAGATTATGCCTCTGCCACTGTTGGGTGGAGTGACGTCACTTACCCTCTCTGACCTTGAGCATCATTAGCGATGACCTGTGTGGAGGAGGCTCGTATCTACCGCAGAACATGCTCTGAGCTTCCCAGAAGATGCTGGCCTGAGATCTAGGTCAGTGGTTCTCAAAATGTGGTCCGAGACCAGCCGCATAAGTATCATTTGGGAACTTACTAGAAATGCAACTTCTCAGGCCCCATCACAGACCTACGGAACCAGAAACCCCAGGCAAGCCTCAGCGACTGTGCTTTCACGGGCTCTGGCCACAGCCCGAGAGCCCCCAGGACACAGGAATGTCAATGGCGCTTCTCCGTCTCCCCAGAGACATGGCCCCTGACAGGAAGGCCCTGTCTTCTGAAGCAGGAGTTGGTGGCCCCACTCGACCTCTTTGTAGGAGAGCAGACATGCCGAAGAGGTCTTCTGTGGGCCCTCAGCGCATGCCACCAGAAAACCTGGGGTCCGCCATCGGCTGAGCCCCTCTCCTAGGTCTGCAGCCTCACCCATGCGGCCGCCGGACTGATTCCGCCTGCGGCTCCTCCGCTCTGGCCCCCAGGCCCTTGCAGGCCCCACCTCTGCCTCCTGCTTCTGCTGGTGCTGAGTTGAGGTGCCCAGGACACACCTGTCACTCCCTCCTTCTGTCGGGAGTAGCAGATCACCATCGCCCCTCCGCCAGCTTTCCAGCCCTGACCCCTTTGTAGTCCTCCCACTGGACACAACCTCCCAAGCACCCCCCTGCTTTGGGGGAACCCAGCATTCTCGTCTCCCTCGCTCCCATCCTGTGGCCTGACGTCGTTAGTGTCCTCTGGAAAGCCTGGCACAGGTCCCCTCAAGGCGCGGGGCCACAAGCCCGCAGCAGCGATCGTCGGCCTCTGTGGCGCCTTCGTTATGACCCTGAACGTGTGAGTTCTTCCCTTCAGGTTCTCCAGGACCCTCACACCTGCGAAGCGGCCTTATGACCCCAATTTAGAGATGAGTGACTGAGGCTCGGGAAGGGACATGGCATGCGCAGGGGCACAAAACCAGCAAAGGGGAGGTCTGGGATTTGAACTCCTCCTTGTCTGACTCTGAGAGAGAGAGTCTTAAAGGCTGCGATCAGCCAATACATCTTCCAGAAATGGGAAATCTAATACTGAGTCTGAAGCTGTTTCATTGCCTGTTGTGTATTGGTTCATCCCTTCCCCCAAACCTGCCGGACAAGTGTGCTCCTCCCAGGAGCTCGGTGACGGCATTTCAGAGAGCCCGCTGTAAGCTGACAGGATGGAAGACCGCCCTCTCCCTCGCGTCACCGTTGTTCCGGGGATCCTTAGGCCTGCTGGGGTGAGGCCTGACTTCCCTCAGGGTTTGGGAGGGCGCTGGGCCGTTTCATCTCTGTGTTAAGGGAACATCTGAGCCCAGGAGCCCGAGCACATGGAGACGTTCAGAAGAAACGGAAATTTCAAGATTCAGTGACCGAACGGCCTGGCCGGACCCTGCAGTCCCCGTCAGGAACTTCTCGGGGTGGCTGAGCCCCCCCCCTAGAGCACGAGGACTCCTGCGGTCCCTTCACAAGTCCCAGAACAAAGCCAGGCCCTCGGATACGCCCTCTAATGGGCAGACTACATGGCGATATGGAGGCCATAAAAGAAGGAACGTGGCCCAAGGGTGGTGGCGGGAAGGGCTTCGTGTGCACCTGCTGTCCTGGGGGTCCTCTATGGCCCCCAGTTAAGTGTCCAGTCCTGCTCATCTCTGCTCTGCTGACATGAGAGCACCCCTGGTCTAGGAGGTCTCCCCGTGCTCTGTGCTGCTAAGCTGGGACTGTGACTTTACTCCTGGTGCCCTGTCCGCAGCCCCCTTCACCCCCCTGCTCTCTGCCTGTCCCCACCCCAGTCATCTCTCAGCACCTGTGTGTGCCTCAGGAGACAACAAGAACCCCTACGGCTTCTGCAGGAGACGAGAGGCTCCCGGGCGTGCACACCAGGGAGCACCACCTTGGGTCCATCTACGCATTTCTCCCCGGCACTCTCCCTCCTCCCCAGCCTCTGGGTTTCTCTCAGAGGTTCCCCAGCTCTTGGCCACTTCCATTGCCAGGCTGCTGTCTCATCGCCGTCCAGTCTCCCCTGGGCAGGGCGGAGTGCCCTCTCCTTTGCCTTCCTGTCTGCTGGCAACTTGGCTTCCACGGATGCTGACTTCTATTTGCCATCAGAGTCTATGGTAGGGACGCTTCCTACATCGAGGGAAGCCCTGGAGTTTGGAAAGCCCTTTTTACCTTTTAACAAAGCTGGGCTTTTGAGACCATTGTTTTGCCAGGAGGCAAAGCAAAATAAAAAAGTCGAAATTCGATTGTCATAGCTGAGGAATGAATTTATTATTCTAGCAGGAAAAAAAGGCCGGGTTAAGGGCCATTCTCGGAAGCGCTCAGACCTATGGATTCAGTGGGTGCCACCAAGCATCAGAATTCAAAGGCTATTAAAAACGCATCGGTTTTATTTTTTAGAATGTTATTTCCACTGGATGCTAAAAACTATGAACGGGCACGACGTGGACTTAATGTAATCTTATTCGTTAGAATGAGTAATGCTACTTAGGAATATATATATATATATATATATATATATATATATATATATATATATATATATTTTTTTTTTTTTTTAGAGAGAGAGACCTTTAAAAGCGTGATGTGAGTCTGGGAGCTGCAATGCCTCACATAAACTGCCTAATGCCTGCGGTAGGAACCTGGACGGGGTTCAAGAACGGGAAATATGGACAAGTTGGACTCAGTTCAAGTTTGCTTTTAACTTGATTCACTCCCGAAGCACCCAAGAAGCAACGTACAGGGTGAATCAGAGCCAAGAAAGCGTCTGGGCAGACCGTGGCTCCGTGCGTCCCTCTGGGCTGCACTCAGACCCCCAAATGGTGGGAGACTCCAGCCGGCCCGGGGCAGCAGGGGCTGCTTGCTGCCTAGTTGCCGGGGGGGGGGGGGGGGGGGGGGGGGGGGGCCTGGGCACTCTCCCCACATCTGGGCCCGCACGCGCTCTCTGCCATTTACGCCCTCCTGGGAAAGCTCCACGGGCAGCTCAGGAGCAGTCCGCCACGCGGGCGAGTGGCCAAAAGAATCTAAACCGTAATAAAGGAAATCGTGGGGGACAATATGTATTTTAGAATAATTCTTGTGTCTTTTCTAAGCCCTGCATTTTGGGAGCCCGACTCCTCAGGTGGGCGGAGCGTCAGGGCGGGCCGCCTGCCCCTTTCTCCTCCTTCCTCCCCCCTCGCATCCCTCCCCCCTCCCTCCAGGACCATTCCCAGCATGAGGGGTCAAGCTCGGAGGTGTGCTTGCTGGTAAAGGTCTAGCAAGGGCTGTCTCACGGCGCATGCGTACAGCATCTGGCGATTCCCGTGCTGTGAACACTCCTACCCTAACCCACCGTAGGCCCCCAAGCTGATGTCACCAGATGCAGAGCTGGGAACAGGGGTACACCGTTAGGTCCCATTTCCATCACAAGCAACCCCCAGCACGGAGATAATAGCAAAGCAATTAGAAAGGGCTATTTTGTCATATCTTTGTTTTTAAGGTAATTTATTCCATTGTAACAGTCTGTCTTTCATTCTCAGTAGTGGCTATGTCTAACCACTCGCTCACAGGGTGCCTGAAAATTTAACTTTCAGCTCTTGGCTCCTGCTCCAGGCGGCTCCAGTACATCTCTGGGCATGTCCTCATGGGTCCCTGCAGGTCGGAAAGGGGAAGGGCATGCCCAGACACTAGACACAAGATGGTTACTTGACATTCCCAAACAATACAGCCTTCAAAGAGGCACCTGATGTGCTGATTCCCAGTTGGCATGGTCTTCCCATAAACCCGCTTCATCTTGCACTTAATTTACCAAAGGGCAGCTGGGCATTGATTAGTCACAGCAAAACCTCAAGGTGGCGCTCTAACAGCAGGCCTTCCATGGTGCAGAGAAGGAGCTAGGCCTTCAAAGGAGGCCCAACGTCCACAAGAAACCAGTGAGAAGGAGCTGCCCTCCCACTGAAGCTTTTCGTCGAACTGTCCGTCCATGAACAAGATTTCCTTTCTTGCCCATAAGACCCACCACCCAGATGAAGATGAAGCCGGGCTTCCTCTGTGCAGGGAGGAAGTGTCCCTCTGCTCTTGGGTCACAAAGGCGGGGAATGCTGATGGAGGTCAGTTCACCCCTTTCCAGTTAAGCAAAAAAAATCCTTCTTAAAATTCTCAAACCAATAATCATCACTCCTGGTACGTGGTTTCAAAGCCACCCCAAGGCTTCAAGCAGCTGTGGCTTCTCTTTGCAACATCGCAAATCAGTCAAGTCATGGATGCACACCTGGGGAGCTCAGCCAGCTGCGGTAGTGACCGGCCACCGCTGAAGGTCTAGTGCAATTGAGATCAGAAGTGCAGCTGGGCACCCGAAGCAAATGCGAGAGAAGGCAGGCGGAAGAGACAAACCCGCAGAAGAGCCCAGGCGAGGCGGGGCCTCAGGTGAGTCTGGAGAAAGGGACAGAATTGCCTTGACATGGCAGGGATGGGGAGCGTGGGTGCCTTGGGGCCATGGCCCTTTCCCTCAGAAAGGATGACATTCCTGCTCCACCAATCCCAGGCGTGGGCATGTGACAGACTCTCTCTGCCCAGTGAGTTGTGAGAGGAAGTGATACTCAGGCCCACATGCTCATGGTCTTGCCTCCCTTGCCGGGAGACAGGGAAGGTTCCAGGTAGAGGCTGCTCTGTCAGCCTCTCTCCACAAGGGACGACAGTCTGGAGCAGAGCTGCACCCAGCCCATGATGGAATCAGAAAGTCATGTGTTCCCAGAGCTTTACTAAACCTGTCCTGGTCTACACGGGGCCAGATAGGAGTGTGAGCAAAGTTCCAGAAGCGGGCTAGTGCAGGGTGTGGGTGTGGAGGAGCATGGAGCCCAGTGTGGATGGGGAACAGGGTGGTGTGCACACGGCCATGGAGAAGTCAGCAAGAGGAGATGGAGCTGGGGAGGTGGGGCAGGGACAGAGTCAGAGGGGCTCTGAGCGTTGTGTCCTCCTAGCTCCCCTCCGCATCTGCACACACACACTCAGGTGACGACAATGGCCAGAGGACGTGGACGGTGCCAGCCCGCCCTGGAGGGGCTTAGAGTCTACTGAGAGGAAGCACGCCATTAACTAGAGAAGCCCAGAGCCCAGTGCCAGTGGTTTTGGCTCTAACTCATTCTCACCCAAAGGGCAGGGATCCCCTGTCACCTGCGTCATCTCCAGGGCCTGCCCAGCACGGGGCACCTGGGAAGGGCAGGACTTCCTTGCACGTGTGCAAAGCACAGTCACCCACTCCGTGTCCTCCAGCCTCAACACACACACACACACACACACACACACACACACACAGAACTTGTCTGAGGACACAGGGCTTAGCAGCTTCCTTTGGGAAGAAGGCTCCTGGCTCCAGGGGCCCATTCTCAACTTCCTGTGTCTAAGGGGTCCTTTGGTCATCCGGGGAAACCTATGAGACCCTCCTCAGAATCATGTTTTTATTTTTTATTTTATTTTATTAAAAAAAAGATTTTATTTATTTATTTTACAGAGAGAGATCCCAAGTAGACAGAGAGGCAGGCAGAGAGAGAGAGGGAAGCAGGCTCCCTGCTGAGCAGAGAGCCCGATACGGGACTCGATCCCAGGACCCTGAGATCATGACCTGAGCTGAAGGCAGTGGCTTAACCCACTGAGCCACCCAGGCGCCCAGAATCATGTTTTTAAATCCGTAAGATAAATCACACAGGATTACCAAAGAACCTAGTTATTCGCCAGGATTATCAAAATCCTTTTTAAAAATGTGCTAGAGTAATATAGGTACTTCTTCGTTAACACACGAAATATCAAAGCTCTGGCAGAGATTTATTACAACTGTAATCTTAAAGTAGATTTTTAAAAATATCTACCCAAAAAAGTGATGTGACATAAGAAGGTCTGCGATGTTTCTGAGGGACAAGACGCTGGCACATCTAGCAGTCACTGAAAATAAGGAATATATATATATTATTTTCTTCCCCCGCCCCCCCATCCCAAGTTCACTGCCCGCTTGACCCCTGGCCCCATTAAGGACTCGGGCTCTGGGCCGCCCTGTGTGGCTCCCTCTCCCCTCCCTGCTCCACGCGGTGAGTCGGCCCCGAGATGGCCCAGCGCATGCGCAGATGCTCCCCAGCGCTCCAGAGTGGAGCCTGCCCCTGGGCGAGGATGCTCGGTTGCTAGGAAATGTCTCCATATATATAGGCTGACCGAGGTGGCGGCAAAAACCAGGTGGCTATGGATCCAAGGGGAGGCCAAGCGGACAGGATTTTCCTGCGGTCTGTGCTTTGTTCTCAGAAAGTCCCTTTCCGTCTTTTTCTTTCACCGCCTCCGGCTGTAAATCCATCTGTCGGAGGCCAGCCACCCCGGGAGCCCCAGGGGCTGCGCCCAGCTCTGCCTCCCCAGGAGCCTCTTGACCATAAGCCCGGCCTGCTTATGGGTCCTGGTGTCCTGGGGTCCTGGGGTGCAGTCATCAAATCCAACTCAAAACAGGAAGGATTTCAAGGCACCTGGCTGGCTCAGTCCGTCGAGCAACTGACTCGGTTTCAGCTTGGCTCATGATCTTAGGGTCGGGGCATCAAGCCCCATGTGCTCTGTGCTCAGTGCAAAGTCTGCTGGGGAGTCTCTCTCCCTCTCTCTCTCTCCCCTTCTGCCTCTCTCCTCACTTGTGTTCGCTCTCGCTTTCTCCCTCCAGAATAAATAAATAAATAACATCTTAAAAAAAAAACAGTAAGGATTTCTTCAAACTAGGCTCAAAGCTGTACAGAGCATAAAAGAATGTTAATATCCTACTGTGTTAAAACTGGAAGATAACAGTCACGAAGAGACATCAATAAGAGGGAAGAGGAGAGCCTCAGATCAGGAGATGATGTTCATTACACCTGTAATGGACACAGGGCTGACTGGTGTCCAGGATGAATAAAATGCCCACAGATCAATTTTAAAGAGACAATTCATGAAAAAAAAAAAGAGAGAGAAAGACGGTGAGCCGGCACTTCACAGAAGAGGCCACACAAAGGGTAAAGAGACGGAGTAGATGTTAAGGCTCAGCTGTGACCAGGAAAATTCAAAGTGAGGCCATGAAAAGACGCAGCTGTAGACTGGCAAACATCTAGAAATGGGATGTCCCCAAGGGCCGGTGAAGATGAGGGTGAGGGCGAGGCATCTTTATGCACAACCGCCAAAGAGGGTCGCGATTGATTCGACCACTTTGGAGCGGAATTCGGCAATCTCTAACAAGTCAAAGATATGAGAAGGCTGATGGCAACACTGTTCGCAAAGGCTCAAATTCAGGGGAAAAAAACAAGCTGTCCTTTGACTAGAGAATGGATGCACGAACTGTGGCTGAGTCACTCAGTGGGTACCATCTAGCTTTGCAAAGGAAGGAACTACAGGAAAGTAAAACCAAGCAAAACTCAGCATATTCGGGTAAGGCTCGCATCTATGGAGTCAACTATTTAAGAACAAAACAAGGGAAAGACACACAGCGTTCAGGTTGGTGGCTGCATGGGCAGGGGGTGGTTCACGGCGGAGGCTTCTACCGCGATGCATCGCAGGCATCAATAATGTGGCATCGTCAAATGGGCCAGCTGGCCAGCCTCCTGCTCCCACTGCCCCCACCCCAGTCCATCCTCTCCCACCAGCCGGCGTGCACCTCGCACAATATAAATCAGAGCCCGTCACTCCCCAGATTAGAACTTTCAGTGCTGTCTACGATATAATCTTACGGGGGAACAGAGCAAGGTATGGAATAATGGTGTGCCAGCGTCTGTAGTGGTTAAAGTTACATGATACGCAGATATGTTTTTCTTCTATGACCATAAGATCTCTCTGGGAAGACACATGAGGACCTAGGTTACGGGGTTACAGGGGTGGCCTCTTGGGAAAGCAGGTAACTGAGTAGGCTGACTGGCCATGCGCTCGCCAATCCTGCTTTCTCTTCCCAGGCACACGGGAAGTGCCCACTTCCCAGCCCCCTCTGGTAACTTGGGGGGCTGTGGGACTAGCTCCGGCTAGAAGTGCTGCCCGTCTCTTCCAAGCCAGGCCCCTCGGCAAGATCCTCTGCTCCCTCTTGCCCTCCCATAAAGCTGGAAGGGAAGCACTCTGGGACCGCGGAGCCACACCAGGAAAGGAGCCGGATCCCTCATCATCGCTCGGAGTGGGAGGACGCCAGCCCGGGGGAGCCCCAGACTGTGTCAGGAACAAGACATGCCTATAGCACATCATGTCATTGAGACTTGGGAGTGTCTCTTATGGTAGCTAATAGGAGCCGCCCCGACTGGTAGGAGGGTGAGGTCTCAGCTCCTCACTGTCTAAGGCTTTTACGTGTTTTACGTTTTCTAACATTTGCGTGCAGTATATATTCAAAAATACAGTTGAAAGGCCTGGGTGGCTTAGAGGGTTAAGCCTCTGCCTTCAGCTCAGGTCATGATTCCAGGGTCTTGGGATCGAGCCCCACATCAGGCTCTCTGTTCAGCAGGGAGCCTGCTTCCCCCTCTCTCTGCCTGCCTCTCTGCCTACTTGTGATCTCTCTTTCTCTCTCTCTCGCTCTGTTAAATAAATAAATATTTTTTAAAAATACAGTTGAAAGAAAATAACCCTCCCGTGGTAGCTCCCTACCAGGGTGGCTCCTACCCAGGTCATCTTCTTGCTGGTCTTAAACACCCCTGGCTTATCCCGCAACTCATTCAGGTCCCTGTCCCCTGTCCCCACAGCCTCTGGTGCTGGTCACCTGGCCTTCACCTGGCTGGCTCCGTGTCCTTCAGAGGCAGTGGCGAGTCTCTGACCGGCTCCTCTGGCTATCCACACAATCTCCCTGTTCTGCAGATTATCATGCCCTGGCATCTTTCTTGTTTATTTATCGGCTTCTCGCCTTCCTCCTACTAGAGTGTAGGCGTCCTTACGGCACTGATGTCACCTGTCTTACTCACTTCTGTATACACAGCACCTAGAGAGGGGCCTGGACGCTGTAGCTGCCCAAGAGGGGTCTGTAAGATGAATGAATGAGTGAACATCTCGGGGATGTGTTCGGGAAGTCAGGTTTGGCTTGTGGTTGGTACCCAGGAGACTGACTGACTGCCCAGCACCCCCTTAACAAGAACGCCCTTACTCCTTCCTCCATACGGTTACCCTTGGAGTCACCGTGTCCTGGTGCCTCCTGTCCCTGCTGGTTGGCTGAGGAGTGAGTCCCTGAACAAGCTGTGCCGACGTGCTCCTTCCTGGAGATCTTTGAGTTGAGGGGGGAGCAGCAGGCATCAACACAGGTGGATTCTGTCCAGGTGGGACTGAACGGGTCACACTAACATGGAGCAGCCCGTGGGGCCGCAAGATGCCGAGCACAAGCCTGCAAAGGGTCGGGGGGAAGGAGGGGCTCGCAGAGCGCCCGGGGCCGCTGGCCCAGCTGCGGTGCCCCCCCCCCACCCACCCCATGGATGCTGTGGAGCCCCCGGGCCCTAATTACAAGGCCACCTTCGCTCACACTGGCTGGAGATGACTTTCTGCTACTCGTAATCAGCAGCACAGGCAAGGACAAGACCCTGGACGCTGAGTTCCAGAGGAGACATTTCCTGGCCTTAGGGAGGGGGTCTTGAAAACCCTGACATGTGGTCTCTGTGCTGGCTCTGGGGCTCGATTTCCCTCGGTGAGCTAGCACACTCCCTCCCCCCTCCCCCTACCCTCCCATCAATGCCGTGTTCAAAGCCCAGGGTAGGGGTCTGGGTGATTTCTGGAACAGGGACAGTGACCCATGCCTGGTCCTGCTGCACAGAGCAGCTGTGCGTGGGTCCTGGGGAAGTCCCTGTGGCCTGAGAAAGGCCCCCTGCCTCACTGGGCCCTCTGGCCCTCCTCCCAGCCCCGCCTGCTTCCTGTGCCTCCTTAAAGACTGGAGACTGTCCCTCAATGCCGGTGGGCAGGTGCCCACCCCCACCACTGCTCACTCCCTAGCCTAGGGGATGCTTGGTGCTCTGCTGTCTGCCTACCTCCTGCCCTCTCTCCCTCTCCTTCCCACTACACACACACACACACACACACACACACACACACAGGTCCATCTGCCCACAGAGCACTCTCATACCCCCCACCGGAGGACCATGGAGTCCTAACCACTCTCCAGCCTCAGCCCGGCACATGGGAGCCAACCTTCCCCTCCCCCGCTGAGCCCGCTGCCCTAACACCCCAGGACCAGCCCTTTCCTTCCCCACTCCCTGCCTGGACCCCCACAGAGCGAATGGTCTATCAGCTCACCCGGCCCCCGCCATCCACCCGCTCAGTCATGCGGCTTTTCTTCTCTCTCCTTCCCCACTTTCCCCCTAAAACCCAGGCCCCAAACTACTGGCCACCCCCGGAAGTGTCCACACCTTCCTGGCTGTTACCGTCAGCAGGTGGTGAGCTCCCGCACCCCCTTGACACTTCCTTTCCCATCATTCCCAGCTCTGCTCCTTCCTGCCTCCAGACAGCCCCCCCGCCCAGCCCCGGCCACGCTTCTCCTCAGTCTGTGCTCCCCCTGAACTCCCTGAACCCTCCCCAGCACCGTGTCACCCCCCACTCCCCTGCCCCTGCCACAGGTCTGCCCGCTGTGGGCTGAGGGCGCGCCCTTCCTGCTGTGAACCCCTGCAGAGGCTCCTGGAGCTCCTCTCAGAGGCGGGCACCAGGGAAACCCCCGGGGAGTGCCTGGGCTATTCTTCGGGCACACAGATGGGATTTGGGAGCAGAGGCTCCTTAGGGATCTCAGCAGGCGGGGCCCCAAGGGCCTGCAGTCAGGCCCCAGAAGAACAATTTTCTGGGCCTGACCCCTTCCTGGGGCTCACGGTGCCAGGAAGCCTGAGGGGGAGCTCCAGTGAGTCTGGGATCACTTAAACTGAGACCAACGTGGGTGCACATTTTTCTGGATAGAAGATCCAAGGATTTTGTTGGAATCTCAAAAGGTCTGTGATTCAAGAAAAGCCCAAATCACTGGTCTCACAGAAAAATCCTCATCTTCCTTTCCAATAAAATGATGTACATTTAAATCAATATTTTCCACGTATCATAGTGGCTTTCATCCCTGCCTGCCCCTTAGAATCTCCTGGGGAAATTTTTAAGTGCCAAGGCCAGTCCCCTTCCCCTACAGCTCCCCACCACTACCCTGGACACACACACACTCTAATTTAATCAGTCATGGGATATGGGAGATGGCCCAGGCACTGGCATTTTAGGATGTTCTCCAGGTATCCTGACCTTGGTCAGGACTGAGAACCAGTGACCTGTCCAACGGACAAACAGGACTCATGCTGGGATTGTGTCCTGCACCGGGCCGGGGAGCGGGGGTTGGTGGGGTGGGGGGGGAACTGGTTCAAAATGGACCCTCGGCCCAACCATCCCACTTCTGAGAACGTAGTCTAGGTAGGGTATAAACCTGTGCTTCAAGACTGGTCACTGCCCTCTGTCCTGCTAGCAAGGGCCCAGCAGAGTTCAAAGGGCCCCAGGGCTCATTTAACCATCGTGCATCTGTGCAATAGAATAGTCGGAAGCCAGTTAAGTAGGTCCCTGGGCAGACGCTCTCCACACTGATGTGGAATTCCCACGGCTAGTAAATGTGAACCAGGAGCCAAGGGGAGGGTGTGGTTTTGAACAAATCCATGCACATCTGTATCTGCATCTGTCCCCAGAATCTCTGGGAGGAGACATACTGCTAAAAGCTCTTAGCCTTGATTGCCTTGGGGGAGAAAACCGGGAAGCTAGGACAGGAGGAGGGGAGATCTGCTTTTCATCAGCTTCTCCTTTTGTATTATCTGAATTTTTGTCATGAATATGCATCGCTTCTGAAAAAAAAAAAAAAATGAAGCGGTGAAAGAGAGGAGGAGGGAAGAGAAGACCAGGCAGCTACTTGGCACAGGAACTCAGACTCCAGGGATCTGGTCGGAATGTGGCCGGGTAGGTGGGATGCTCCCAGAGCACCAGATCAGCACCACGAGGTGGGAGGGGGGGTGGGGTAAGGGGTGGGGGGCGCCCTATATCCCATCCCCTCGGGCTCAGGTCAGAGCAGGCAGAAGCCGGCTGGGCCCAGAATGGATGGGCAGGAGCAGTGACCGGATCTGAGGGTGAGTAGGAGGGCGGGGGGGGGGGGGGGCGGCTTGCAGAGGGCGGGGCTGCAGGCGATCCCACCCTCGTGCCACCTCCACACAAACCCGCTGAAGGAAAAATATGTGTCACGGCTCAAACTGGTAGCCACGGGACATAACGTCTCATCTCTGCTCTGGCCACGCAGAGATGACATCCTGCAAAATTCTAGAGCCTGGCGAGCGGCGGGAGGCGGCCATGCGCACAATGGCCTGCAAACACTGCCCTCTTGTGGTGCGGCTGTGAACTGCGCGCGGGTCCACACTCGGCGGCTTGTGTGTTCACAACTGGAGAAGGAAAAAGGTTCAATTTAATTTTCAAGTGGAAAGAAGTACTCAATAGATAAGTACAGCTCCAAACGCAAAACATTTTAAGTGTAGCGCATGAACCAGCTCCCAATTAATTGTTCTCCAAATATAAGACAGCTTGCTTTTCCCCAAAAATATATATTCAATTTCTAAATACCATCATCATGAAAAGCACCAACAAGAAGAAACACCTACAATCACTAGGTTGTGATCAATAACTCCTGTTAGCATTTTAGCGAGCATCTCTCTAGATTCTATAAATATATGCACATATATTCTAATATATATATGTATATACATATATATATATATATACACACACACAAACGTACATCAATGGGGCCACCCAACACATACTATTTTGCAGTCTGGTGCGTTTCTCTCCATAACACATTTAGGAAATCTGCAAATAAATGCATGCTACATCATCATTTTTAGTGTTTTAAATTGTAAAAAAAAAAAGTATACTTGTGAAAATACACCTTTGAGTAACACAAATGGAACATATATAGGAAAATATCCATTAATAGCAGACTGATTGAGTCAATTATGGCATATCCTTACTATGCAGCTATTAATTCGATGTACTCATGTGGCTAAATGTCAAAGGTATATCATATAATGAAACAAAATTACATTGCACAATAGCATTTATAGAATTATCCTATTTTTGCTTTAAAAAGAGTGCATTTTTACATGTATGGAATATACATGGATATGCCTGTATCTGAGAAGAAAATGTTTCCTGAAGGACACCCAGGAAACCCTCTTAGGAAAGATGATAGGGAAAACAAAAGATAAGTGAAATTTTTAACTTTCCCTTTTTCTCTTCTGGTTTGTAGGATTTGCGAAAACACTATCAGCTTGAAGATAGGATTTCAAAGCCTGAATGCACCATGGCTTAATTAAGTGATCCTCTACTGATGAATATTCAGGTTGTTCACAGGTGTCCTACGAGGAACCACTCTGCACTTGAATTCCTTGTTGTGTATTTGTCTGGGTCCCATCCTGGGTCTGGAATTCCCAGGTTAGTTTCTGTATAAGTGCACTCCATGATATTGACTGTGAACACATCACAGAGTGAATCTGATGTGACTGCTCTCCACCCGATTGGGTTCTTGAAGTGCCCAATACCTGTTTCTATGTGGGCAGGGCATGGCCTCTCTCATGCTTTGTATCTCAAGAGGCTCTAGTTCACCAGACTATGGGTCAGGTTCACTGGGTCTTTTATGACCAGATGGCTCACTTGATGTCTTTTTTTTTTTTTTAAGATTTTATTTATTTATTTGAGATAGAGTTAGAGACAGAGAGAGGGAGAGAGAGAGCGCACACAAGCGATGGGGGGCAGGGAGTGGAGGGAGAGGGAGAAGCAGATTCTCTGCTGAGCAGGAAGCCCGACGCTATACCCCATCCCAGGACCCCGGGATCATGACCTGAGCCGAAGGCACATGCTTAACCCACTGAGCCACCCAGGGTGCTCTCCTCTTGATGTCTTAATTCCATTTGCCACTACACCTCCATGCCTACAGCCTTTGTTCCTCTCAGCACCAGGGTGAACCTTTCCCCTCAGACCCTGTTCATACCCTACCTGTAACTTCACTAAACTCTGGAAATCAACCCAAGTTCCTTACCATGACCCCTTAGGCCTTGCACGATATGGCCCTCATGTCCCAACCTCATGTCTTCCTCCTTTTCCTGCCCCCACCCTGCTCAAGCAGTAGTAGCAAGCGTGCTGTTCCTGATACTCCAACCACATGCCAGCCCCAGGGCCTTTGCACTTGCTGTTCCCTCTGCCTGGAATAGCACCTCAAATAACTACAAGCCTCTTTACCACCGTTCATCACTGCCTCAGCTCAAATACTGTCTCCTCAGAGAAGCCTTCCCAAACACCCTGCCTTAAAAGGCACCTCTCCCCTCCCTAACACTGCCTCTTTAGACAGTTCTCTTTTACTTCCCAGACCCAAGGCTGTTTTACATCTCTGCATGTTCATCTGCCTTTGGTGTTCCTCCCTTACTAAGTCATAAGCTCCAGGAGAGCAGAAGGCCGTCTTGCCCATGCCGTGTCCCCAACACGCAGGACAGGGCTTCATGTGTGTAGCTTTCGATAAGGACGTGGTCCTTAAAAGAATAAGAAACTGGGGGGCCTCTGCCTTTGACTCAGGTCATGGTCCCAGGGTTCTGGGATCGAGCCCCACATGGGGCTCTCTGCTCAACGGGAGCCTGCTTCCCTTCCTCTCTCTCTGCCTGCCTCTCTGCCTACTTGTGATCTCTGTCAAATAAATAAATTAAAAAAAAAAAAAAAAAAAGAAGAAGAAGAAGAAGAAGAAACTGGTAACACGGTGATGTCCGAAGCTTGAAGAGCTTCAACACGCCATTTCTCTCAGCTGCTCCAGAAGGAAGTCGGGTGTGTTTAAATCATCTTTTCCCATCTCTAAGGAGGGTTATCAGGAAAATCTGAAAGAACCTTTTTAATCCAACAATTTGGAAGAAACATTGCAAATGGGTTATTATTCAGGGGAAAAAAATACCTTTCCTGCAAACCAGAGCCGCACATCTACCCCACGTACTTGCTCCTTTAGAGAAAAACAGAAAGGTTAACATCGCCCCGTCAGAGGAAAGGAGCCAATTAGCACAACCGCGACTCAGGAGAAGAATAGAGGTTAATTGCTCGGAGTCCACATGTCTCAGATGCCTAATGCTATATCATTATTTTTTAGCTACATATTATTCATTTCATACACTTAAGTATTCTACCTTATTACTAATTAGTAATTCCTTATCCTTAAATTTTACCCAATTCAGGCTGTCATCATAGGGCCCTCCTCAGCCCCCGTTTTCCCCAAGATGGAACAAAATTGTGGAGAAAATGTTGGCACCTCCTATTCATCGCCTCCGCCCCAGCCCCCACCAGCATCCCTTTGGCTCACCTTCCCTTCCCTGGGCGCGCACCTCTCCTCACCCCTGCCTGCCCATCTCCCGACTCCGCAAACAGGCTTCACTCCTACCCCGGGGCTCCTCCGCATCTCCCAAACCCAGGCCCTGCTCTAAGCTTACTATCTGGGCGAAAGATGCAAACTCTGCCTGCTCGGGTGACCGGGTTCTTTCGAAAAGACCCACGACTTGGCACATTGGACACGCTGACTCAACAGATCAGCATTTCCTGGGAACGGAGTAACAATAGCAACAACAATAATAATCATGGTTGTAAATACTTTTCGAACATTTTTATGTCTCAGGCACCATGCTCATGGATTACAGAGGCAGGATTTTAATCCAAAGGAAGCTACGTACATCCACGTCTATCGGGCAGCTAAGCAAATGATTGGAGCAATCCAACCCCTCCCCAGTTCTGCGATTCCTCAGTGTGGAAAGCCCACGGGGAGGTCATTCTCTCGCTGTTTTTTCTTCCGTCACCTGGATTGTTTGAATTAGCTGCTCTCCTGCCCACTGTCCTATCTCAAGAGGCTCTCAGGTGCCTAGACAATCGTCAGAGCCCCTCTCTCCCTTTGACTGGTCTACTTGGGATTGAAACCATGCTCTTGCTATCTGCAAGCCCCAGAGACACGGGGGAGAAGAGGGCAGATGCAAAGCAAGCCCAAATCTCAGCCCTAACTTGGACTTGCTGGAGGGCAGAAAATCTGCTCTAGGAAATGGCACTTTTCAGGGTTGCTCCTGTAGGCACAGCAATATGGTGAGGCAGGTGAGGTGGATGCCTGTGTTTCTCCTCCTCTTCCTCTGAGCAAACAAGCCGAGGAGCAGTACTTCATTTTCCGAAATTAAGAGTCATAGACTAGAAGTCATAATGTTTATTAAAAGACAAAACTTGGGGATATGGGAGGGGCGCCTGGGTGGCTCAGTGGGTTAAAGCCTCTGCCTTCAGCTCAGGTCATGATCCCAGGGTCCTGGGATCGAGCCCCGCATGGGGCTCTCTGCTCAGTAGGGAACCTGCTTCCCTTCCTCTCTCTCTGCCTGCCTCTCTGCCGACTTGTGATCTCTGTCTGTCAAATAAATAAATAAAATCTTTAAAAAAAGAAAAAAGAAAAACCAAACAGATCTGAAAAAGAACCAAATAGAATTTCTAGAACTAAAAAAAATAGTAATTAAAGCTAATACCTCCCAGATAAGATAATTAGTAATTAGATCTGAAGAAGTTATCCACCCAGAATACAGGTCCTAGGAAATGATCCTTCAAGGGATAAGAACTGGACAATATAACAGGAAGTTAAAAGACCCAAAGTATAGAATGAGAAGTTCTATAAGGAAAAGGGAGGCAATATAAGAAAAGGGCTGAGAATCTTCCAGACTGATGAAAGCTACCAGCCCCCGGATTTGAAAAGCCCAGTAAATCCAAAGCAAGAAAAATGAAAAGAAATCCATGTCCTGACACATCATGGTGAAACAGCTGAATACCAAAACAAAGGAAGATTTTAAATGAAATCAGAAAGAAAAGACAGAAGGCTTTCAACAATAGACTTACAAGTGACTTCTTATCAGCAAGAATGGAAATTAGAAGAATGTAATGATACATTCAGGGTGCTGAGAGAAAAATAACTATCTGTTATTTTTCTAGAATTCTGTGCCCACTGAAAATATGTTTCAAGAACAAGGTGAAATACAGACATTTTCAAACCAGCAAAGAAACCCTAGAATTTGCCACCAGCAAAACTCAGTAAAGGAAACTCTAAAGGAAGAATTTCAGACAATAGGAAAGTAATTCCAGTGTGAAGACCTACGATGTAAGGAGAAATGAAATGCATGGAAATTTAAACAAACATCACCTGTATAAAACAACAATGATAATGTCTTATCGTTGTTAAAAACAAAAAGAAATAGAGGATACCACAGAAATAACATGCAAATCAGGAGAGGGAGTATGAAATTAGTGTTCTGAGATCCTTGTATTATGTGGAGGGAAAGTAAAGGTATTTATCTTTAGATTTTGATCAAATTAAGTGGGCATATTGTTAAGTTCTAGGGTAACCACTAACCTGATGAAAACAAAGTATGTGACTCCCAACCTAATGGAGGGAAAAAATGACATAAGAAAAAAAAAATCCAAAAAGTAAGAAGGAAAAGAAAAGAAAAAAATAAAAAGTATGAGATGAGATGGTAGGCACTAATTTTAATTTATCAGTGATTACAATAAATGTAAAGGGATTAAAGTCTCCTGGTAAAAGATAAAGATTTTTAGGTAAGATTTTAAAAAATCCAATATTTGCTATTTATAAAAAATCACAACAAAAACTTGAGGCTATAGAAAGCTGGGAAGTAAAAGAGTGGGAAAAGATATCTAAGGTAAGCAAAAAGAACATTAACTAAGTGACTACATATTAGACTGCAATGCATATCTTAATAAATATCAAAGGACTGAAAACATACAAGTTATGTTCTCTGATCATAATTTGTAAACTGGAAATCAATAGTAAAAAGACAATTATTTTTTATTTGGAATGAAGAAGAATACTTTTAAATAACCCTTTGGTCAAAGAAGAAATGATAATCAGAATTAAGAAAATATTCAGAAGTGAAATATGAAGAAAATACACTAATCAAAACATACAGGACACAGCTAGTGCCATAGAGAAAAACTTATTACCCTAATTGCTTGTATTTTTTTAAATAATAAAGAAGAAAGGCTGAAGATTTATGAGCAAAGCATCTGTCTTAGAAGCTAGATAAAGAAAAGCAATTAAATGCAAACATTTTTTAAAGCAGGTCTCTATGGAGCACAGTTCAAGCTCAAATTCAAAAATGCAAAATGGCTTTCTTCCACCCTGGAGGGATCCCTTCCATTTCCCTAAACATGCCTGGCTGTCTGCTGGTGGTACAGAAGATGATTTTTGAAGGTACCTGGGCAAATAGTTATTTCAGCAGATTTTAAAAATAGTTTTCTCCTTCTTAAGACAGGTAATGTAGTTTTTTGTTTATAGTAGGAAAATCGGGTTTCTCTTAAAAACATATTTTTTTAGGAAAAGGATGAAATTCAATAATACAGTATTCATTGGCCCAAAAAAAAGCCCCATTCCTAAAATGGGAATACTAACAATTCCTGTATTACAGCACTGTTATGAGGACTGAGTAAGTTATACACAATATCAAATAATGCATCAGGGATTAACATAACACTTGTAAAGCATTTGAACAGTCTTTGGTATTTAACAAGAACAAAATAAATGTTAGTTACCATGATCATAACTATCATTATTACTTGAGTGATTAAAATTTGAGAAACATGGGTACCAGGGTGGCTCAGTCGGTTAAGCATCCGACTCTTGATGTCAGTTCAAGTCTTGATCTCAGGGTCATGAGTTCAAGCCCTGCACTGGAGCCTACTTTAAAATATATATATTTTTTAAATAAATATTATATATATATATATATATATATATATATATATATATATATTTGAGAAGCAGTAATCCAACTTAAATCTCCAAAAATAAACTTCAGACCAATGACAGGGCAAAGGTACAAGTAGAGAAGGCTGGTCTTGGCAGCGCTGTCTGTCCCCTTCTGTCCCCCCTCCTTCCCCAGAGAGCTCGCTTCTCTGGGCCCCTGGGCCCCACACTGGTCCTGTCCCAGGTTTTGGGCCTGCTCCTGCCTCAGTGTCCCCATCAAAACCAAGGTGGCCCCAAATGATCACATTCGTACCACAGAGCCCCACATAGGGCTGAAGGGCCTTCGAATATTACTGCTTCTACAAAATCTTTGTTTAGAAGGGTGAAGGCCTTAACACAGAAAGAGAAACCTCAGCTGTGGCTTTGCAGTATCTTTGTGGAGGCACAGGACAGAGATCTGGGGGTGAGACACCCCATCTTGGGGCATCTCCTCCAGGGAATCCCTTTAGCCCAGCAGAGCCTCTGCCTGGGGTAGAGAGCACAGTCCCAGAGCTGAGGGTAACTGGCTTTTAGCGACTTGACAAGAGTGATATCTCTGGGTGTCTGAGGGCTTTTTATACCAGGGAAACTTCCCTTCTGTCATTTTCAATTCCCACTGTATCATTTCCCACCCCTTCAATGAAGATCAGCAGAGGTACCGGGGGGGGCTTGGCTTATCCACTGCAATGATTTTACTTTCTCTGATTGTTCTTGCTCCTTGGGGCCTAGTCTTTAGGTCCTGGAAGAAAACCCTACGGTAGTGAAACCCACCAGGGTGGCAGGTGGCTTGTCAAGTCCCACACATAGGAGCAGGCTGGCAGCACTAACTTTTAGACGCCGCTAGGGGGAGCTCCAGCTTTCTCTTTGGAGCCCAGCGCTCAGCCTCAGGGTATCCTTGTACTTTGAAAAGCTGTGGCTTATGGGGACGCTACAAACGCACACAAGATATGTTTGTGTGAATCTGTGTAAATCTGCTTCTCCTTCTTGGTTGGTGCCCAGGACTGACAGCGCCTCGCTGAAGGGGCTTCATTTGGGCCCCTTAGGTTGTGAGTCACAGGCCTTGACCCTTTAGGGCTTAGTCTGTACGGGTTGGTAGAAGGATCCACCTGCCAGGACGTCAGATATTTGGGTTCCCGCGGGGCCTATGAACAAATCATCCATGGTTTGGGCAACACAGACATATATACCACACCACGCCATGGGGGAAAGTCTGTCTGCTCCCTCTAAGGCCTGGACGCTGGGAGACATTTCCCAGAGGCCCAGAGGGGACAGCTGACTTTCGCCAGCAGCCCAGAGAGGACACTGCCAGCAGAGGGCACAGTTTGGGCGGAGACACAGAGGTGGCAGCTGTGAGTGGTTTCCATGTTTCTGGAGGGAGGGATGACAGAGGTAGGGGCCAGATCCTGCCAGGCCTTCTCAGGGGGCTGAGGACGGCGACTTTCACACTGTGGTGGTGGGTCTTCCTTGGGCTTCGGCAGGCGTGGCCCGACGGGAAAGGGCGGCTCCTCCGCAGGATGGAGAGTGAGAGGCTGGAGCAGGGAGGCGAGGAAGGAGCAGGAACTCTGGGCAGGAGGCTACGGCAGTCCTCAAAGTTCAGCTGAGCTCACATAGCCAGAGTGTGACCCCACCCCCCTTTCCAGTCTTCCTGGGACCGGGGCTGGTGGGTTCCCAGGACTCCAGGCTTGCCATTTTAAAGCCAGGGAAGTCCAGGCACACCGAGAGGGCTTGGCCACCCACACAGCCACTGGCCACTAACCAGCTGGGTCTCTCCCTTTAGCTCTCAGATCCTTATTTTTCTCACCTGTGACCACTGCCCAGGGCAGTGACTTTTCTGTAAGTTTTGGTAACACAAAAGCGTATGCAGAACGGCAGTGTAGAAAACACAGAAAGGCAAAGCCACTGAGGCTGGCGTGGGGTGTGGGCACGGGGAGGTCGGGGGTGAGGGGAGCGGCCCGCCCTTTCCCTCCAGGCGCTGACTCGCCTGCGCAGACCACAGCCCCTGACAGCCACAGACCCCCAGGCTGGAGGGTCCTGCTCAGCTTTATGACTCCGCTCATTTGTTGACTGAAAACCCAACAGAACTGAAATCTACGTTTGGATTCCACTGTAGACGACGCTAAACTTTAAGCCCATTCCAAAATGGCTCAGCCTCTTTGAATTGGAAGGAGATCCACATCCTTACCGCAGTTAGTGTCCTGCAATAAAATCCAATCCCCCTATGAACCGACCTTGACCCAGACGGTCGTTTCCTTCTGCTTGAGTTCCTGATGCTGTGCCACCCGGCCAGACCTGTCCACAGCCCTTCTCTCCAGCCGGGCCCACTGGCAGGGAACCTGGCAGACCGGGCTAGCAGGCAGGACACCCTCTCGCTGCCAGCACTGGCTGAGCCTGTGCAGGACCCCCACCCCTCAGCCAAGCTCTGCCTTCTAACCCACCTTCACCTGCCTCCCCGCCGACCCCAACATATCCGGCATGTTTTACTGTCCTGGGTTTGAAGGCATCTGCCACTCCTGGCCATGAACTTGATCAGGTTTGCTCTGACCCCCGCCACTGGCCGTCTCTGATCCTTGACTGACTGTCATTCCCGCTCCCATGGACACAAATACAGATCTCCACACAGGCTGCGACTTCCTCTGGTTGCCTTCCAGCCAATTCTGAAAAAAAGAGGCTTCTGTCCCTTCAGGTACCAGACAGCACCTTTGGGACCCAGTTTGTGAACTGGCCGCTGCATCTGGAAGCAGGAGATGGGAGTTCAGATTCTAGCTTCCCACGGAGTGCTGGGTGACCTGCACATGCACACGCATATGCACGCGCAACACACACAGTGTGTCCCCTGTTCTTCCAAGGTCTGATTGACTGGCCAGGGGACCAGAAGCAGCTCTGGAGGACACATCAAGCCTCGCAACTTTCAGAAATCTCAGAAGGTGCTCCCTGCTCTCTGAAGGTGGCCATGCTGAGTCCAAACCTGTGTGCGATGGTCTCTTTGCTTGTCTATCTGTCCTGGAGACTCCAAGCCTCACAAGGGCAAGGGCTGATCTGTTCCCTCTGCCTCCAAATGCTCAGCCTGTGTTTAGTGAATGACTCATTTCTTTTCATTCAGAGAGATTTAGTGAGAACTTATTATGGGCTGGGTACCGTTCCAGGTGTCTGAAAACAGCCATGAGCAGAACAGACAAAAATCTTCCCCTCCGGTGTTTTGCTGAGGCACCTGGCTGGCTCAGTGGGGTGGAGTGAGCAACTCCTGATCTCGGGGTTGTGAGTTCAAGCCCCACGCTGGGTACAGAGTTTACATAAAAATAAAAATTTCTTTTAAAAAAATCTTTCCCTGCATAGAACATATATATCTTATGGGCACAGGGATAAGTGGGTGGGTGAAGGTGTTTTTGTTACTGTGGTTTTGTTTGGTTTGTTTCCCCCCGCCCCAACCCCTGGCCCAGGGTATCCAATAGGAAACTCACTTCCTCCTACACTAATTCCATCTTTCCTTCCTAATACCCACAATGGAAGAGATGAAATAGAAACCCACTTCTCCTGGAAAATGAAAGCAGGGAGCTGATACCCGTGGGCGACTGGATTTGTGCTAATAGAAGGTTCCAGGCGAAAGCTGTGGATGGCACTGGCTCAGCACTCGCCAAGTTGGTTTTGAAGGGAATTAAAGCTTTGTGTGGAGGCTCCGGCCCTCCCACTCTCTCACCCCCAGCTCTGAGAGCTGATGACCTGCTGCCCCAGGCCTGCTCCACCGAGGGGTGGCTCGCAGGGACTTGGGGGGTGTGTGGGGGGGTGTCACTCAGTGACAAGGCCACCATCACAAAAGGAGAAGACTGGGTGAGTTCCACAGTCCTCTCCAGCTCCTAAGATCCTGCTGTGTCCCCAGAGCAGGGGCCCTGGCTCAGCAGGAAACCCTGGGGCTCAGCCAAGACCAGCTCTTGATGGAGAGGGAGTCCCCAGCCCTGCCCAGCTTTGCAGCCACTCCTCTGGCCCATCTGGGTGTCCCAGAACATTTCTCCCTCTGCCTTCTGCTCATGTGAATGCCAGCCGATACCAAGAAACTAAAAAAATGGCCCGCACCTCACCTCCAAGATGCATTTCTTAGCTGGAAAGGACAGGGTAATTCACAGGGGTCATTTACACGGCGCATGTACCTCGCCTCATGGTCTGGGCCATCCTGGGCTAAGTGATGCCCATGCCCTCACAGGTCACACATCGGCCCCGTCGCTTTCTCCGTTCAGATAACAGCCCTCATGAAGCCCCCCCCCCCCCCCCCCCCGTAAGAGTGCACAAAGCAAAGGTGCCATCAAAACAGGCAGCCTTGAAAAATTCTTGTTTCAGCTGCGATGGTAAAAACAGTGACGGGGGCGGGGAGGGGGGGAGGCCTGAGTGGCTCAGTGGGTTAAGCCTCTGCCTTCGGCTCAGGTCATGATCCCAGGGTCCTGGGATCGAGCCCTGCATAGGGCTGTCTGCTCAGCAGGGAGCCTGCTTCCCTCTCTCTCTGCCTGCCTCTCTGCCTACTTGTGATGTCTGTCAAATAAATAAATAGAATCTTAAAAAAAAATAAAGAAACAAAAACGAGCACAAAAAACAGCAACAACAAAAAACAGCGACGGGGGTGGGGGGTGGGGGGTGGGGGGTGGGGGGGGGTGGGGGGGTGGGGCTGGGGCGGTGGCGTGACAGAACAGAGACAACAGAGACACTCTAAAAGTCACATTTCCTTGCCCCAGGACACTGCCCGCTGGCAATTTTCTCTGACTCCCTGCCTTTTTGTCTGCTTCAGAGAAATATGAATCACAGTTAAATTCTACCAAATAAACAAGTCATGTTTTAAAGTTCTGTAAAACCTACAATTTTAGAAAGGCTTGATGTGGCTGACACTAAATTGATTTCAACACATCCTATTTCCGGTCTAATGCTGGGTTCCTTTCATCAAGAACAAATGTACTCATAATGGCTTGATTCTAAGTGAATGGACTCGGTATAAACACATAGGAAGCACCGGCACTCACATTAATTTTCTTCCTTTTTTAAGTAAAATGAGATGGCGTGTTTTACTTCTCCGAGATTAATTTCCCCTAAAGTTTTCACGCACATTCATGGGAGGCTTGCAAGTCTGAATAACCAAGATGCCGAATGAAAACCCAGTCTGGGGTTTTCACGTCAACAAGCAACAGAAAACTGATGCTTGCTGAGGTCAGGAGACTGTCCTGGGTGTTAGAGCCCTTGTCCCAAGAGGGTGCTCAAGGAAAAGCTGGTGGGGTGTGGGGGTGGGGAGCAGATTCTTAGCATCTGCTCGCTTCACACTGAAAATCGACAGCCGGCTCACAATAGATCTAGATTCCAACATTTCCACTGGCATAGGAACTCAGAAGGACGCAACAACTGCAAAAATAAATTGCACCGAGGAAAACGATTTCTTTCTGATAAACAAAACTGGTATGTATTAAGTTTAAAAGGTCTGTGGCCAAACTCTTTGTGTGATAACATTTCACGGGACTGGTTACTAAAAGGAAAAAAGCAGTGTGCACGCGAACACCGGTGACATCCACATAGGACTTGGTTCTGTACCACTGTCGATTTCCTGGCTCTGAAAGCTACACTCTGGTTTTGGAGGAGGCTGGTTATACCAATGTTGTGGACAGCCAATGCTTGTACTATATCTGCAATTTCAGTGTGCCTCTAGAATTATTTCAGAATGAAAAGTTAAAAGAAATGCGAGGGTCGGGTAGAGGGGAAGCAGCCACATTAGCCACATAGATGAGGGTATAAACTGGTCCAACTCTTCAGGGGAATAGCCTGGCCCTATCCATCGCGATTAGAGAACACTAACCCAGCAATTCCACTTCTAGGGAGCCAGCTTACAAAACTACTTGCACACATGCATCTAGAATGTTCTTCGCAGCATTTTTGTGATAGACCAAAAAATGCAAACAAAGGAAATCCCCGCGAGTAGGGAAAAAGTAAGTCAATGCAAATGCTTGTTCCACGGAATACCGTGCCATCCTAAAAAGAATAAGGCAGCTCAGCACAAAGCCGTCTGAGATGCGACGCTAACTACACGGTGTGGCCACAAGAAAATCTGGCTACTCACCTAAACTCTTACTAATGCGCGCACCCTTTATGTGGTTGTGTAAGCACGGGACTGTTCTACAACTCTACCACCCCAGACGGTTCAGCGTGATTGCTTCGGGGAGGGGAAGTTCTTCCGTAGAAAGGGGACTTCCACTTCGTGTGAATACATTACAGTGAGGATGTGTCGCTTTTAGAATTAGGAAAACAAAATAATAGAAACACAAAAGAAGGGGCACCTGGATGACCCACTCAGTTGAGCATCAGACCCTTGACTTCGGCTCAGCTCATGATCTCGGTGTCTTGAGATCGAGCCCCATGTGGAGCTCCGCAGTCAGGATGGGCCCCTCCTCCTGGGCCCCTCTGCCTGCCTATGTGCTCTCACATTCTCTCACTCTAAAATAAGTAAAATCTTAAGAAAGAAAGAAAGAAACAAACAAACAAAGAAAAGGAAAGGAAAGGAAGACACACAAAAGAAACAAAATGGAGGCACAACGGAACAAGGAAAGCCACTGGCAGAGTGTAAAGACCTGACTTGGGAACCCAAGACGCACTGACACATAAAGCCACAAGAAGGCGGCTTGGCCCACATGGTCACAGACACTGGAGTCAGGCTGCTTCCATCACCAGCCATCGGCCCCTCCTTGCGAGAGAATCACACATCCCATCTGTAGGCAAGGGCTGTGCAGAGCCCTCCCCTGGAGGAGCATCCTGCCGCGTTCCGCCGTTCGACTTGAACATAGACTTGCTTCGGCAATGAAATGTGAGCAGACGAGCAGTGAAAAGTTTGAGGTGAAGTTTTAAGAGCCGTCGTGTGGTTCCACCAGCCCTGGTGCTTTTTTCCCCTTTGTGTGTTCCTGACAGTGGCTGCCCCCTCAGGCTGGTGCAGAAGACGCAAGGTGCAGAACCATAGCCAATCGGCAACCCCCAGGAGGGGAAACCGTGGTGCACCAAGCCGCTGCGATGTTTGCTGTGCAGCCTTACCTCGTGAAAGCTTATACATGAGCAAAGAGCCCCCCAAAAAGTATTTACTGAGGGCACATTGCGCAAAGAACCTATACTTGAGTTAAGGGGCCAAAGCGTGAGCACAGAGCACATGAGGAGCAGCACGCTGTAGGAGATCAGAATATGCCAGCCCCAAATATATCACTTTGGCATGAGAGTTATTTCCAGCTGGAGATAACTGAGAATCAACAGATGGAGGACTACACCTTCTCAGAGTCTCCCTCATCTGACTAAATGTAGAAACTTCTAGAAAATCGGACTGCCATAAACCCCCACCAATGGCTTCCCCTGATATTTACCTTCCCAGTTTGCTGCTCTTGGAAATCTAATAACCTTTCCTTTGTCTTGTCACTTCTTTACTAATTTACTATAGTTTAATTTATTATTTTAATTTTTAGTTTTTATTTTTAATTTAAAATTTTCATTTAAAGTTTACATTTTAATTTAAAATTTACTTTTATTTTAATATTTTATTACTTTAATTGATTATAGTATAAGTTATGCTATAATTTATGCTACAATTTATGCTATAATTTATCATACTCAGATGCTCTATAAGCCCAAGTCTCACCACCATAAACTGATTTTTTTCTCTTGTCAACCTGTCTTTTGTTGGTCTAATTTAACAGAGCCCCCAGTCTGAGGACCTCAAAGGGTAGAAGGAAGAAAGAAAAAATTTTTTTCATTCCCTACAAGGTCAAGTGCTTGGGGAGATGACACTCACACGCACCAACACACACATACACTTGCTCGGAGCTCACAGGGCAGCGCAGTGTCCTGTGAAAAGCCTGGCAGTGAGGAGAGCTGTGATCAGGGAAGGAGGAAGACGCTACAGGCCGAGCCTCACGTACGCCCTTCCATGTCTGTATCTAAGGTCCATAAGCACTAAGCGAGCTGAATCAGGGTATTCTAAAAAAGTACAAAAACAGTCACCACCGGTTTAATCATCCTGCCCTTTAAACTAAAGGTTCCAAGAAAATATCCACCACCTGGCGATTCTCAACTTTTTGTTATGAGGATATGTGCTCTCCCCAGTGGGGAAGAGCCGTTCTCGGATGACCCATGGTGTGTCTCTCGGAAATGATTGGAGCGTGAACCGTATTTCCAGAAACCAGCTCCTTCTCTTTTGGACAAGGCACGTCTTTGTGCAAAATGCCTTCTCTTAAAGGAGACAAAGGGGTGCGAACCAGAGGAAGGATATAAATACCAAGTTCCCTCTGCCTCTTCATCCGCTGGGGGACCACGGGCCGTTCATAATCCGCGTCGTACAAACGGGCCACTTGTAATTTTCTCCTCCAAATCTGGGCATTGCT
Source organism: Mustela lutreola (assembly GCF_030435805.1). NCBI lineage: Eukaryota > Metazoa > Chordata > Mammalia > Carnivora > Mustelidae > Mustela > Mustela lutreola. The sequence goes on along the minus strand of NC_081293.1, from coordinate 13,695,018 downwards.
GTTTAAAATCTTTCCCCCACCCCGTTTAGAAAATGACACAAGTGAGCCATTATCAAGTCCCTTGGTAAAAAAAAAAAAAAAAAAAATGCAAACGCGTACGTGCATTAAGCAAAAAGTGAAAGCCGCCCTTCAGCACGTTCCCCCACCTTCTCCCCAGCAATGCACACGTGCTCTTGCCCCGGTGGCCTGTTTGCCTGCACGGAGAGGGACGCGCGGGTTCGTAGGGAGCCGGTTTCCCTCTTTCCCTCCGTCCTTCCTCTTCCCTCCAGCAGTGGGAAGCCTGCATTGTTCTTTTCCGCCACTCGCTATTCTAATTTTCTCCTCCTAGTCATTTCTAGGTCCGACTTAGTGAATGTGAATTTATTTGCTGTTTTGTTGTTTTCTGCTACTGTTGATGCCAAGCTCCTAGAACACCCCCTGTGTTGAGTTCTGCCAGTGACAGCGAGGGTAAGGACCACAGCAGTGGGTCTGCCAGGACGTTATTCAAGTCAGCCTTGGGGGAAGGCAGCACCAGATTTCTCCATCCTGTGATCTGAGGAGTGGGGTCTTAAAGGAAGTAGAGCTCAGGGTATCCTGCAGGTCCTGTGTTTCCAGAAGGGGGTGAAGGCCTTCATCCGGCCCTGGGCCCACCTTCTCGGAGTCCCTGGGATTCCCAGCAGCCTTGACCATGCTCTCACGACCCTCGCACTCAACCCCGACGCTTCCCAGTCCCTTCCCGACACCCCCAGGCCCGGCCACCCCCAAACGGACCATAGCAAGATCTCACAGCTGAGGCATCAGGCGAATTTATGGGGGAAAAAAAATGTTCCCGTGTGTTTCTATGCAACAGAATCAAGTGTATGTGTAGGTGTTCTGTGTTTTTACAAACTCTCCTCCTTGGTTGTTATAAGATTAAAACAATTTTCTCCCTCAGTAAATGCTTCCCTTCAAAACCACTGGAAGCACATAATTCACCAGCCCATTTGCGGCTTCTATTTTCTTGGAGCTGAGAGGAAATCATGATTGTGGGGCCTGTGTCCTTCTAAGAGGCCAGGGTTGAGCAAGCGATGGACAAGCAGCAGCAATGTTTCGATGACATCTCTGATCGATGTTTCATTTATTTTGAAGTTGAAAAAAGATAGGTGAGCATCGTAAGTCCTTTGGGAAGCCAGGGATAGCGGGTTTTGAGGTAAATAACTCTTTTATCCTCAGTAAATTTAATGGACACTTACATTAAAACTACAGGGAATTTTAAGGCAGTTCTATTCCTATTTTAAAACTATAGAACAGGATTTTTTTTTTTTTTTTTAAATCCCTGGATCATTTTTGCTGCTGAGAAATCTAAGCATTTCAGAGATGCAGCACATTTTATTTTCCTTACCTGTTTACGGGAAATTCACATGCCCCAGAGGACACAGAAACATTACTTAAAATCACAACAGATTTCGAGGAAACACGCACACAAAAGGAGAAATTTAAAAAGCTTGCGTGGCTGACGTTGGCGGGGAAGGGTGGGACCCCAACTTGCGTTTGTCCTCAGAAAAATAACTTCACCTGCCACTGATCGGCAGTGCCAGTTTGCTACAGTGCTATTGAAAAAGCATTCCTGCTGACTGTAAACTGCCCCATTTACGTGACTGTTTACATAATTACACAGGGAAACATTGCAATCTTTTGGATTTAATACATGTTTTAACAAGCCCTTCAACTACAGTGTAGGCTTCTATAATCAAATCAAGTCTTTTCAATTAAAACACAATTAGGAAAGGTGTCACGGTGTCACTGTTACATTTGGCTGCATGAAAAGACTCAAGAATCGCTTGGCTGGGAACTTGAGCTCACCCAACATGCCTGAGCTTAAATGCCAGGTCAGGGTACCAGCGAGGGTACCTGTGGGCCTTGCATCCTGTGCACGCCGACCATTCTCCTTGGGCCATTTCTTTGTGAGGGACAGAAGGCTACGGATGGAAACCCAGTGGCCTGGAAAGGTTGAACCTGTCTGTGGCTCTGAGCTTGACCCCAGGTGCCAGCAAGCGTGTCACAGACCAGGAGTGGTGGGCTCAAGGTTACCAGGGAGATACCCACCCCGTCCTGACATCAGTTTGCAGCATGTGGGATTCTAGAAGTAGAAATTCTTTCCGATGTGGCCTAATCTCACTGCTTCATTGTAGAGACACAGAAGAGGGGCTCACAGAGGATACCTGGTTTGACAAAGACCATGCCGTTTAGTTAAATCGTTCTGTGAAATGAAGTACAGTGTGCACCCTCTCTCCTAAGGATCCCCAACCCAGGGGTCATTATCAAGTGAGAGCAGACATGCAAAGGAGTGCTAGCTCACCCAGCTCAGGGAGGCCTGCAGGAGGAACCATTCAGCTCCTTCTCATGGCTCAATAACAAAAGTCAGATGTGGAAGGCTGGTGTAGCAGGTTGAATGGTAGCCTCCAAAAAAGACATGCCCGCATCAAATCCCTGAAACCCGTGACTGTTCCATTTGGGAAAAGGGTCTTTGTAGATGTAACTAAGGATCTTGAGATAAGATCCTCCTGGATTACGTAGGATCATCCTGGATTATGTAGGTGGGTCCCAAATCAAATGACAAGGTCCTTATAAGAGGCGCATGGAGGAGAAACAGACAAGATGCTGTGAGGGTGGGCGGGGAGATTCTGGTGATGCAGATGTGAGCCAAGGAACAGCGGGAGCCACTGGAAGCCAGAACACGTGAGGAAAGAGACTTCCCTGGAGGCCCCAGGGGCATGCGGCCTTGCCTCCACCTTGATTTTGAACTTCTGGCCACAGAACTTGAAAGAATACATTTCCGTCGCTTTAAGCCCCCCAGGACATGGTCCTTTGTTACAGCATCCATAGAAACCTCATACAGCTGGCAAGATGCAACGGCCACCTCAAGGTCTCTGAGGAAGGACAGCATCACACGCTGAATGCTTGTGTCCTCTGAAAATCCCTAGGTTGAAACCCTAATCCCCAGTGGGACGATATTGGGAGGTGGGGCTTTGGGGAGGGAATTAGGCTTGGATGAGGTCATGAGGGTAAAGCCATCGTGGAACTGATGCTCCTCCAAGATGAGGAAGACATCCGAGCTCTCTCTTTCTACCACGTGGGACATGGGAGAAGTCCACTAGAAAGACAGCCCTCACCGGAACCTGGCCAGATTGCCCCCCCCCCCACACAATTTCTGGACTTCCAGACTCCAGTGCTGTGAGAAACAGGTTTCTGTTGTTGGTAAACCACCACTCTATTTATGATAGTTTGTTACAGTGCAATCTAAGCCAGAAGCAGACCAAACATTGGACATCAGAGGGCTCCTTTGGCTTCTGACTGGCTTAGCCAGGGCACAGGCTGGAGGGAGGGAGGGGGACAGGAGAGGTCAGTCAGGAATCTCTGGCTCCCTCTGTGGGGTCACTGTGACTCTCAACCCCACGGTCACAGCTCCTCTCAGGGCAGCCTCATGGGACCGCCTGCTTCTAGGTCCATGTACTGGCTCCCTCTGCCACTAGCCCTGGTCCTACCTCACCTCTGCAAACAGTCCCTTTAGCAAAACATGTTCAAGTTAATGAACAGCTGAGCAGGCCATGTGTAAGCTGCCAAGACCCTGAGTAACATGGTCCAAAGCGGTGAGACTTCCCTATCCTCAGAAAGCGCATTTTCTCCTGGTAGGAGTGCCTTGTCACCATCTCTCTAGGACATAGGGGTGGCACACGTGACCTTGACGCTCTGCCCCCTAGAGGGAGATGAGGCTCACAGAGGCTCACTGAATTTTCAATGGTTACAAGTTTGGAGCAGAGCAAGGTTCACAATGCAGCTTGTGAGCCCCTATTTCCAGCTCTTTCTTACTCTGAGTTGTCGGTCTGGGGTGGCAGATCTCCGATCCTCAGGCTGCCAGGGCCTCAGTCTCGGCCATGGCCGTGGCAGACACCGCTAATCAGTCATGACACTCTTTCAGACTCACACCAGCCCTTGTCCTGGGATCTTTCCTAGCACAGCCTTCCGGAAGGTCCTAGCACCCATCAGAATTGGTGAACAAGCGTACCCTTCCTGCTACAGTCTAACAGGTGTGTCTCTGGCCTTGGGGGCCTGAGAAGGAGGGGAACAGCCAGGAAATTAAAGAGGATTTTTAGGAAGTTTCAATGCAAGCCAGGCCAGGTAGGCTCCCATCTGTTGATCACCCTCAGACACCCTCCACAAAAACGCACATAACTGCAATCCTTTTGGGTCTGATGTATGTGTCTTGGGATGTAACATGATAACAGGCTGATTTCCACATTGCACGTGGTCATGACCCCATGAGCATATTAGAGACACTAGCAAGTCCTTTGGTCAAGAGACCTGTGGGGCTTCAAAACGGCATTGCCCGAAAACTATCTCCAGAAGCTCTTCTGCACCGTTCAATTGACCAAAGTCCAGGGGACATCCTGTTCCACAAAACAGGTTCTGGTCTAATTATGACAAGATCCACAATTATCCTGCCATCTTGCTTTATTTTAACCATGGTTCCAAGTGCCTCCTTGGGAGGACAGATGGCCTTTCAAGTCCAGGTGGTCTTTGACTTTCACACGTTTGAGCAGCGGACTCTCCTGTGCAACACCGACGTAGGGATCCCCTCCCCCACCTTTCCCTGTCTTGCTCGGACTTCCCCGCAGCAGCAAAGGTCTCGGGCACAGTGGCACCTCCCACCAGGCAACAGTGGAGTGGGGATCCCCCACGGGAGAGGTGAGGCAAATCAAGAGGGACAGTTAATTTGGGGGAGAACAAACCAACACAAACCACCACTGGGTTTGCTCCCAATTGTAACTCTGCTAACGGGGTTCCATTTCACCTCTTTGCACAGAAGGAGGCACCTCCCCCCCTTTATTAAGGGAAAGCTCTGGAGTCAGGTACCCTTGGAGTCAAAGTGAGACCCGCGCCTTTCTAGCTTGAGTTTGGTGAACTTTCTAAATTTCCTCAGTTTCCTTGTTTATGAAAATTGAGACAAAATCAGCCTTTGTGCTCTCAGGGTTGAGAGGAGGAGTAAATGGAAGAGTCCAGGGAAAAGCCCACTGCCTGCAGTAAGTGGTAAGTGCAGGAAGTCCAGTAAGTGCCCACGACGACGACGAGGAGGAGGATGCTTCTGGAAGGGGCCGCCTGCAGAAGAAAGAGCTCACTCCTGGGACTGGGGGGAGTCCTGGTTCGCTTCCTTGCTGTGCCCAGGCTTGGAGGGTTCTTGGCTCTCTGGGGCCTCCCCAGGTTGCCCCTGCCACTGCGTCTCTCTGGAAGGGCCCTCCAGGCTAAAAGGGGCACCATAAAGAACCGCATAGACACTCTCCCACACAGATGCTTCTCTTGTGCCCAAGCGGAACTGGGAGAACATGGGAAGGGGAGACCTTCAGAGGAGACAGCAGGCAGCCCCATGAACCCATCACGGCAGAATCCCTACAGTCTAACTGCACAGGGTCCCTGGGCAGCGATGCAGGTGGTGGCTGGAAGGCTGTGTGGATGGAGAGAAGGAAGCATCCCCAGGCCACTGGGGGTGAACTCTGAGCCACGCTTAACAAACAACCCTCCTGCCAGGGCAAGGCAGCTCTCCAGGCCATGAGGTGTGTCCAGGGTATCACAAGGGGTTTCGTCTTTTGTTTCTTTTGTTTTGTTGCCCACCCCCCATCCCCTCCGCTTTGGACTCCTACTTCCCTTATTAATTGTGATTCTCTAGCTTTACCCTCTGAGGTGGAGATTAAATGCTGAGCCGGCAGGAAGCGCTCTTGAAACCCGCAAGCCCCCCATTTGCGAGCCTTGTTCCTAGGGACCTGCTCGGCCCTTCGCCCAGGTCCTGGGCGCTTCCATTCAACTGACCCTTTGCCATCACAGACATTATCAACCCCATCCGTAGAGGCTAATCCCTCCTGATTGGGAGAGGACTTTTTTCCTTTTCCTTGCCTTCTACCAACTCCCCCCGCTTTTATGCTTGAAAGTAATGGTTCAAAATAGCCCTTGTATCTAAATATACTGTTTCTAGGGGAGCGTGGGTGGCTCTGACCATCTGTTAAGTGTCTGCCTTCGGCTCAGGCCATGATCTCAGGGCCCTGGGATGGAGCCCCGCATTGGGCTCCCTGCTCGGCAGGGGTCTGTTTCTCCCTTTCCTTCTGGCCCTCCCTACTGCTCCTGCTGGCTTGCTTTCTCAAATAAGTAATCTTTTAAAAATAAATAAATATACCGTTTTTAGAACCATAGCACTTTCATATTCATTTACTCAATTTGGGAAAATTGAAAATGAGTGTGTTGGGACCTGCAGATAGTCAAATCCAATAGTTCCCAAAGAGTGGCTCCGTGGCCAACAACATCAACATGACCTGGGAAGTCATTAGAGATGCAAAAGTTCTGGCCCCACGCCAGACCTATGGAGGCTCTGGGGGTGAGGCCAGCAGTCTGTTTTTATAAGCTTTCTAGATGATTCTGACGCATGTTCAAGTTTGAGAACCACTGTACTGATTAAATTTCCTGTACAGTTCCACCCCATCTAATACTTTAGAAAAGTGAGACCTGTTACGGTAATTTGGTCAAGGTCATTCACTCATTCATTCCACAAATACTCAATACTGTGCTAAGGGATTCGGGACATATTAATGGGACATATATTAATTAATTCGGGACATATAATACTCAATACTGTGCTAAGGGATTCGGGACATATTAATGGAAGAGACACATGTGGCCTTGCCTCCGTGGAACTTACTCTCTGCACAGAAAAAAACAAAGAGGATAATCACAGACTGAAGTTAGTGCGGAGAGGGAAACAAACATGAAAATAGGACTGAAATCAACTGGGAAAGAGCTGCCTGGGAGGAGATAGTCAGGGAAAACTTCCTGGAGGAGGTGACATTTGAGTTGGATCTTAAGGATGAACAGGAGTTGGTCATGTGAACAACAGAAGGCAGAGGCAGCTTATGCAAAAGCTTTGGAGCCAGAAAGCACTTGGCCTCTTCTAGAAACAGAAACACTGGTATGGCTACAGTTTGGTGAGTGAGGAGAGTGGCTGAAGCAGAGAGAGAGAATGAGAGGCAGACAGAAGAGTGAAGAGAGAGAGAGAGAAGTCAGAGACGGAAGCTGAGGCTATGTGGGCCTCAGAGCGCCCACACCCAATTCCCCTAAGCCTCAGGCCAGGGCTCCTAGCCCTCAGGTCACCTCAGGCCCTCAGGGCTCCTTCTGCTGCCTGCACTCCTATTCCACCTGCCAGAGAGGCCTCAGACCGGAATCACCTCACCCAGCCTCTGCGAATCCTCCAGGCCCAGGAAGCTCTCGCCCTCCCTCATACCTGAAGCAAGGTAGCTTGTCCAGCTCTGGAAAGTTCTAAGGGACCTTTCATTATGCAGAGTCCAACTCTGATTGCCCTGTCCTTCAGGTATTGAAACAAGGGGTCAGCCTGCCGCCCTCACCTCCCCATCCAGACTGTGCATCTTCACATCCATTACGAGGCGCTGTGGCCGCTCTGGGATCAAGTCGCCCCCATGCAGGTCTGGCTCTGAAACATGACCTCTGGGCCCTTCTTCCTACGTACATTAGGCACAGGAGTGATATCTGAGAGGCATCCCAAGAAAAGATTCCGTAAGCGTTCTGAGAGGGCTGGCCACGCCCAGAGCTCCTCGAGGGGCCTGTCCTCCATCCACTGTGCCTCCCTACGTGCTACCATCCATCCAGGCCAGAACGCAGTGGGCCTATTCCCTCCCAATCCGACATTTGCCTTCTGGAATAAAAGCAGAGTCTGGTGGGAGAGGGAGCAGAGCAGGCTGGTGGCGATAGTGATGGGAAAAGCGGCCCTTTGCCTTGGGTCTTGCACTATGACATAAGCACGCTGTGCATTTGGCCCAGCCTTAATAAGAGAACATGACGTCCACACTGTCAGGAAAACGGATGCATCTAGAAGGGAGCAGCTTCCGCTTCTGTGTACAAGGAGGAGGCTGGTGGCAGACCATCTCTCCCATGGACAGCAGCACCGAAGCCGAGGTCACAGCTGAACCCGCTCCCTGGAGGCACGATGGAGGTGCGGAGACAACCAGAACTGGAGGGCAGCAGCGTAGGCCGTCTGCTTTTGAACCTGAGTACTTGGATTCCTACACTATTTCTTTTTTTTTTTATTATGTTCAGTTAGCCAACATTATCCGATTTTTTATTTTTTTTTAGCAGCTTCAGGTCCTTTCAGGCTTTGGAAATGGCTGCGAGCCCGGCAACCGATGAACTTGAACTCAGCCAGCCTGTGGGGCTGTGGGCTCCAGGAAAACCTACTGCTCGCTGGAGTCATGTTTTTTAAATGGAGGTTTTCCTTCTCTTCTGGGTGACAGAAGTCTTTCTATTGAGAAAGGCCAAGTTTAAGGCCGCCTCAAATCCTCCACAGTTTTTTGGACTTAAAATATTTCTTCTTGATGCCGGAAGTTATAAAATGCATCCGACCACCCACTTGCTCGGCTGTTTTACTGTGACTGAGTTTATTATCCTAATGGGAAAGCAATCCTTGGGCTGTTTTAAAATAATTCCCAAATTATTTTGGGAAAATAATTCGAGGGAAAAAACGAGGGAAAAAAAACTCAGTCTCCGGAAGGAAACAGAACCGAGATATTATTTCAGCCACTCCGGTGATGAGAGGGACGTTTCACGTGTCTCCTCCCTGCCATCAACCGTACTGTTGAATGCGGACGATGAGATCTACAGTTTGCCAGAATCACCTGGATTGTTAACTTTAAACTGTATTCTGGGGTCTGGCAGGATGAAATAATTATTCAGGCTGTTCCTTCCCCCATGCCCCATCCAGATTTTTTTTTTTTTTAAACAATTAACAAATGGAGAAACCCTACCTGCCATTTTTGTCTGGGGATCAGGAATTGGCACCCCCACTATTGGCGGCTTGTGATTTTCTCTGGCTCTCTAGAAGGTTCTAAGATCTAATTTTTTCTAACAGAGGCTTTGTCAGTAGTGAATGAACTCTGATGACAAAGCCAGCTTGCTTAAAACAATGGAGTTCCAGGGACAATAGGAGAGAAGGTGAGGCTTAGTGCCATCTTCGGGGATCTTAGCTGAGCTGCTCCCCGTGCAGTCAAGTTCAGGGACAGGCTGCTCTTCTATTCACTGCTTCCATGGCTCTGGCACAGGAAATCCAGGGCAGGCCACAGCACCCTCTATCTATACATAATGACTCTGTTTAAGGTCTCCCTGTGCTCCGCTCTCCTCGCGGTCTGCCAGGCTGCCGACAGAAACAAGAGAAGGGGAGACTCGAGGTCATTGTTTAAATATTTCAGGCTCACTTTACCTATGTCCCTCCCTGCTCCAAATACTTTTGCCTCAAAAATGTGGGTCATTCAAGATAATGTGCAGAATATGAAGAGGGTGTGAGACCATCTCACTGATCTCTGAGCAGGAGCTGAAAGCCACAGCATGGATTCGGTGGCCTGGGTCAGACACCTGGCAAACTCTCCCGGATGTCACACAGCAGCCAATCAGGCACCCCTACCTGCTGACCCGACCTCCACAATGACCCTCAACTCCAGCTCCCTCGTCCTCTGCAGTGACCCTGAGGGCCAGGCCCTCATGGCCACCCACCTGGGGTGCTAGTCAGCCCCATATGGTCTCCATGTCCACTGCCCCCACCCCACCCCACCCCCGACTTGCCCCTACCACATGCTCCCACTGGGTTTCTCCAAGTAGGAACAAACCCGATCACACTGGCCCTCTCCCTGAGAGCTTGGGTGGTTCTCCCTAAGCCACAGAATAAGGTCTGAACTCCTTGCCCCGGCCTAAGAGCTCCATCCCCTGGAGAATCCACCAGAGCCTTCCTGCCCCTCTTGGACCCTCAAAGGTTCTGCCTCAGCCCAGCGAGCCCCACCCTAAGTCACCCACGTGTTTCCTCCATTCCGCTGGGCTGCTCGACACCCAGTGTATCCGCAGCAGCACTGGGAAGGAGACCTCAGATGCATCTCCACGCTCTGCCCCCACCAAACCAATGTCACAGCATGTCCTCACAACACAGACAGATGGCCTGATGTGCCCAATGGAAAATGCACCCGGCAGGGATGAGAAGCACTAGGACGAGGGACGTGGCAGCACGTGATCCACAAGTCATGGGTCCATACAGTCAGTGAGTGTGAAGTCTCGATGGGATAGAAATTTACAACAAAGGAAACTAACAAATGCCTCGTGGTGGGCAGACATTCCCTCCGTCGTCCCCCAGTGAGCCCCCTGGAGCAGCAGTGGCACCTGCCGGCAGCCCCCCAACCCCGGGGTGCACGTTGCCAGGTCTGTTAACCCTACACCAGCCCTCAACGCCCGCTGGCCCTTGCTTCCTGTCTCTGGGTCTCACCCGGGCTCACAGCTGACTGGGTCCTTTGGCTCCATTCTCTCTGGGAAAGACCTACAGAAAGGGTCCCCCTGATTTGGGGGCCCCTGACTTTTTCTCTTCCCCACAGGAGCCCCACATGGGGCAGCCCAGGTCCTGTGTCCTGGGAGTCTACATTTCACTCACAGTGGTCATTTACTGGTTCCAAACTCACATTTGCCCAGCTCCCAAATTCTGCTTTTGCCATCCTTTCTGCCCTGAACGCCCATAAACCACCGTGCAGCCCCCCACCCCCCTCTTATCTGTACGATTCCACTTCTTAGGTTTCCTGGATCCACCCACTCTTTACCCCAACAAACAGGATAAAAGTGATCCCCATTACACATTACTGGGATGGGTAGGGGCTGTCCAGAGAACGGTGACAATAGGGGGACATCATTATATTAAATAATACGTGTATTGGAAGTTACCTTACGAGGAGGGCTGTATGTGATCCTATGTGTTTAGAAATAATGTTTTTACTGGTTGAGATAGGGTGTAATGGATCGGCTGCATTAGAACTAGACAAATGTGCCTAAATCAGCAAAATACAGAAAAACCAAGGAAAAATAATACATTTTATGCATTTTGACAAACATCTTGGTCAGCAGGACACTGGCTGGCACAGGAATATCAAAGAGGAAGAGACTCCTTTTTGCCATTTTAGGGACCATGACAGAGGTGGGAGGTGGAGTTGGGGATCTGTGCAGGGGTCCGTCACCGTGATCGCCTGGAGGGACGCAGGTCGCACCCAGCCTACGCGAGGACCCAGGAGTGGCGTCTGCCTGTTGTTTCTGCCGCTGATGTGGCCACAAAGATTGGAAATACATGTCAGCCCTCAGTCCTCATCGGACGTGACCCATCTGCACCACTCGACAGGAGAGACCTCCCCCTTTGCCCAGAAATGCCTTCTTCATTTGACTTTCAGGACATCTGCTTTCCCTCCGCCACTGACGGAGCAGCTCCCCCAGACTCCTTCCCCCGCTGTTTCTCCTCTCTGCGAGCTTTAAATATGGGAGCAGCCCAGGCTCGAGTCCACAGACCTCTCTCTCCCACCCACACTCTCTCCTTGCGGGACTCTCGTGGTGATGACTCCCACCCTGACATTTCCAGCCCGAGCTCACCCACCTCCCCCTGCATGTCTCATAGGTAATTCCAGTCAACAGGCCCCAAGCCTGCGCCCTCTCCTCCCAGAGCCTGTCCTCACCAGCTGTCTGCACCTCAGTCCCCGCGACTCCATCCTGCCATGCGCTCAGACCAAATGGCCGGCGTTGTCCTGGTCTTCCCTCTGCCACGTCCCACATCCAGGCCCCAGAAATCCTGGGGCCTCCCCTCCAGCCTCTGTCTGGGTTTCCCCACTGCCGCTCCTTTTACCCTGAGCTGAAAACGGGCACTGTCTCTGTTATCTTGCAATGAATAGTTCCCCAACAGGCCTCCTTGCCTCTCCTCTGCCCACCCCAGGCCCCACCAGAGTGTACTCAGAGCATGACCTCTGCGATCCTTCAAACACGCAAGCCGGGTCACGCCACTCCTTCACTCAAGCGCCTGGCTTCTCAGAGGAGAAGGTGGCCAACCTCCAAGGCTCCACCTGGCCTCACGCCCCAGCTGTGTGGCCTCCTCGCTGGATCTCTAACGCACAGGCGACTCTTACCTCAGGACTTCTGCCTTAGCTGTTCCTCTGCCGGGAATGCTCCTCCCTCAGACACCCACATGACTTCTTCACACACCCTCTTCCGGGTCAAATGTCACCTTCTCAGTGAGGCCTTCCTGGACTTCTTACTTTAAATTCTAACCTCATGTCCACCGCACCCTTCCCCATTCAGCTTTAGTCCTTCTCTAGATCATCTGACACAGTTGTTAAGATTTGTGTATACCCACAAATACACACAAACACACTCTTTGTGTAAGCTCCAAAAGGACAAGGATTTTTATGTTTTATTCACAGCCGTATCCTAATGTCCAGAGTAGCACTTGTCACAGAATACATGATAAATAAACAACTGTTGGCTGGTTTGTGGTTCCATATTGATTCATTTGAGTCACTGGCCATCTCGACTACAAGGGAGGAAGCCCAGGGCCCCAGGGGACGGGACAGCAAGTCTGTCTACCACAGGACCCACCGTGGGCCTTCCCATGCTGGACACACCCGTAAACCTTCGTTGTGCCTCTCCTATCTTGGGATCCTCAGAGTCTACTGTGGGGCCTAAAACAAGGTGAGTGGAGAGATGCTTGTTGAACTAATGAAGTCCAGATAATTCAGGACAAGAGGAGCCTGAATTAAATGAGATAATATGATACCACAGATGCAGCTCCAAAGACCTCTTTTCATGCTCTTCTCACCCTCCAGTCATTGTTGAGGCAACCACGTCACGTGGTTAACAGTATTTCACTTCGGACACAGGAAGTTGAAGTTCTGAGTTCACGTGAGGACATGGAGCTTCTGAGTAGCTTCCCACATTCACACTTGCTCCTGTCATTGTCCGCATAGGCACCTTCTCCACGTGAGTGAAGGGGGCAAAGGACAGGTCATCGTAAGCCTGGGTTTTAGACTTCCCTCCGCACTCACCAGCCTTATGTAAGACTTTAACCCATGTAATCCTGTTTCTTCACCTGAGGTTAATTCTCTTATCATAAGAGGATAACTGGCTAGTGAGTCTGGTGTAGCAGACTCAGGAATGACTTGTTAAAGGAGATTTATGGTTTATAAGCATATAGAAAGCAGGAATCACCAGGACCCACTGCAGGTTCACAGAGAAACAACTCTGTCAGATAAATCTTGTTTCTTTCTTTGATAGGATTACCAGACTGGTAGAGATGAAGTAGATCAATGATTTAGGAATTCAGCAGAGCATTTGATAAGTTCAATGGGGTTACCATATGGAATGGACGCAGGGACTACTGAATTGGATACAAGGACCACTGGGTGACTTGGGGACTGACTGGATACTGTTATTTGTGGGCTGAAATTCAATGATCTCAGAGAGAGGTTCTGAACTCAGGACCTCAAGCCTCTATCCTTGGCAAAGTCCTGCTGAACATTTTTATCACTGGCTTGAATGAAAACTTCAAAGAGGATGCGTTCACTACATTTGGGAACAGGCTGAAGGACAAAGATATCATGACCAGGGTCAGAATCGGTATCCAAATCAATCTCATAGCCTACTGACAATGGGTTGAGGTAGCTTCTCAGTGCTACCCATCCAGGTATAGAGTGAGGGAAAGATGATAGAGCAGCAGAAAACTTCAAAAAGTATGATGGAATTCTGTTGACCTGAGTCAAAATTCTGAGGTTATGCAGAACACCCCACCCCACGACAGCCCCTCACACAAAACCACAACTGTATCTTGGGTAATATTCATGGAATCGTATCCACAAGTGTGAGGTGCACCCCACTTTGCACAGTCCAGTGGTTTTAAGGACAACATTTTAAAAGTGATTTGAAATGAACAATCCAAAAATGAAATTAAGAAGATAATTATACCTACAACACCATAAACATTTAGGAATAAACTTAACAGAAGAAGGATAAAACTTATATTCTGAAAACAAAAACACTGTGGAAAGAAATTAAAGAAGACTGAAGGAAATGGGAAGACATCCTATGTACATGAATAGGAAGACTTAACTATTGTTGGGATGGCAAAACCCCCCAAACTGATCTACAGTTTGAGTACAATCTATAAAAACCCCAGCTGGCTTCTTTATAGACATTGACAAGCTGATCCTAAATTCACATGGAAATGTAAGGAATCCAGAATAGCCAAAACAACCTTGACAAATAAAAACAAGGTTGGAAGATTCATAATCTGTAATTTCACAATTTACTACAGAGCTTCAATAATTAAGACAGTAGGGTACTGGATGAGGACAGACAGATCAGTGCAACACACTTGAAAGTTCAGAAATACAGCCTCACATTGGTAATCAGTTGATTTTTGACAAGGATGCTAAGACGATTGAGTGGGAGAAAGAAACAGTAAATTTAATAAGCGGTGCCAGGACAATGAGATATCATACAAAACCATGAGCTGACCTCTTTATCACACCATATTCAAGACTGGATTCAAAACAGACGAAAGAAAGAAAGACCAAAATGTAAGAGCTAAAACTCAGAGAAAAAATAGACCTAAATTTCTGTGACCCTGGACCAGGCAATGGTTTCTTAAATTCAACACCAAAAGAACAAGCAAAAAGAAGGAAAAAAAAAGGATAAATGTGGCTTAATCAAAATTTAATCAAAATTTAAAGTTTAATCAAAATTTAAAACTTCTGTGAATCAAGGGACACTACCAAAGAAGCGAAAAGACAATATATAGAATGAGAGAAAGAAAAATATTTGAATATCATATTTCTGATGAGGGAGTCTGTGCATCTAGAGTATGTATCTAGAATATATAAAGAACTCTTATAAGCAAACAATAAAAAGATACAACTCAACTTAAAAATGGGAAAGGAGGCACTTAGGTGGCTCAGTTGGTTGGGCAGCTGCCTTCGGCTCAGCTCATGATCCTGGAATCCCAGAATCAAGTCCCACATTGGGCTCTCTGCTCCATGGAGAGTCTGCTTCTCCCTCTGACTTTCTCCCCTCTCATGCTCTCTCTCTCTCTCTCAAATAAATAAATTAAATACTTCAAAAAAATGGGCAAAGGATCTGAATAGACATTTCTCCAAAGAAGATATAGAAATGGCCAATAGGTCAGCATCTGCAGGCATCAGTGAAAAGCAAATCAAAATGCAATGACGTATCACTTCACACCCATGAGGGTGACTAATCAAAAGGACAGAAAATACCCTACGATCCAGAAACTGCATTACTAGTTATTGACCCAAAGATACGAAAATACTAATTCTAAGGGGCACACGCACCCCAATGTTTACTGCATTAGTATGAGCACTAGTATTACCTATACTAGCCAAAGTAAGGAATAGCCCAACTGATGAATGGATTAAGCTGATGCATTGGTTAACCTGATGAGGCGGACACTTACTATTATTCACAAGTCATATTAGAGACACAGAAACTGGAATTTAGAGAAATCACCCAACTTTCATGACCGAACGTTGTCATGGTTGTAGACTGGCAATGGTACAGTCTACCAGCGGTAGAGACCAATGGCAGAGACAGATTCAGAAGCCAATAATCTGACCTCAGACTCTAAGGAAGGTCCCATGATGTTTGCTGAACCAATCACTGAAAGAACACAGGAGCGAATGAATGTGTGCTCACACAAGGAAGAAGCGAGCTTCTCCTAATCAGCAGGTTGGTTCTTATCTTACAAATGCTCTAAATCTTGTAGCCCTCATCTCTCCTTGGGATTCTCTATCTTAAGGCAAAAAATGGGGTCCATCTTCCACCAGCTAGGCTCATCCTCCCGCGGAGCCTCCAGTACCTCTCTCTCTCCATGGTCTCCGTGGTCCAAGCTTCAGTCACCTGCCCAATCCCTGCAGGGAGAGCCCACGCTGGGACACTTCCACCTGCCCCCCAATCCGCATGGAACCTGATGCGCCCACACAGCCACTGTGACGCTGCCGTGTCCAATTGTCTGCTTCAAAGCCGCGGTGCCATGTCCCACTGGTATAGACGCCGCCCGTGCTGGTGCCACCGCCACCGCCAGTGCTGGTGCCACCGCCACCGTGCAAGTGCCACCAACACTGCCAGCGCCGGGCTCACCGCTCTGCTGCCACTGCCGCTGGGTCACTGGAGCTACTGGGGGATGGGGCAGTCACGGGAGATAGACTGTGAGACATCAGGAAGCCTTCGGAGTCACCTTCTCCTCCAAATGAAGCTTTGCTAGGGACTGTGTCTTGAGACCTCCTGGGAGAGGGCTTCTTCCCTCACGCAGACAGAGTTCTAGAAAGCCCAACCGACCTTCCCCAGACACGGCTAAATACCGGGCGTGGGGTGCAGTGCAACCCCGATTGGGACCCGCCTCCCCACAGCTGCCCACGCACTTCTGTCCCATCACTGTGGAGGCCGACAGACACAGAGATGGTCCCTATTTTAAAAACACCACAAGACCTCACAGCTCGCATCCACGGACTCACCTCCTGACTTGGCCCTATTTTCCCTTCAGTCCTGTTTCTCAAATACACCACCCCACATGTCATCATATGTGCTTCTCCAGGTCCCTCTCCAAATAAGGCAGTAAAACAAGAGGAGGTCCCAAGAAGAGCGACAATGGAACGTATACACACACATTTTGAAAATGGGAAGCCCACTTCTGGCGTTGGTATGTTTCATTGGGGATTTTTTTCTGAAGATTTCAAACAAGCAGAAATTCTTGGCCAAATGACTTGGGAGTTTGAGGTGAAAAGCAAGGCTCTCTCAGGAAGCTTTCTGAACATCAACTACAGAACCACAGACTGTTCTCTCCCTACTTTTTGTAGACGGATGTTAAGAACATTGCTGGGCACAGCTGATCCCTGGCAAGTTCGGCATTCAGGGGCCTCTACCCTTCCAGATCCTCCTGTCTTCAGCCTAGAACTCCTCCCTTAAAAAGCCCCCAGACTCTCACGCAGCCTCCCAGTCAGTGGTACCGAAGTCATATTAAGGTTTTAATGTTGTCTCTTCATGCTTCCCAGTCAGAAGAGTCACAAAACCCCAAAGGCAGGGCCAAAGGCAAAGGCATACCCCAAAGGCATACCTTACGGGACCCAGGACACAATGAACATGCAGGAGCCCTCATTCAAGTTATTACGAGTTTCACGATGGCAACATCAGAGCATTAAAACAAGCACAGGGCCTGGGCAACTACAGGGGTCCCACATCCAAGCTGGCCTGCCCGCCCAAAGGAATGTAATGATACACCAAGGACACTCAGAGGCATAGTTCAGAAAAATTACTTTTACTTATAACTACAGAGCCCTATTTTAAAATAGAAAAACACTAAAAGTTGGCAAATACTCAAAAAAATTTTTTTTAAACTTCAGACATGCTCTTCTTGCCGAAGTGCCCGTTGAGTCAGCTCGCCATCAGGACTCCATTGGTGAAAATGCACGAGAGACTGTCTTAACTTTCACCCCGCTTTCCTTCAAGGCTCTACACCCTGAAAGCATTTTGCACATCAAGAGAGAAGCCTGGAGTGAGTAACAAGACCTTCAATGGCGTAGCAAAACTGGAAAGGGTCAGATCCCCATCGACCGACCAGGTTCTCAAAGGATGGACAGGGTCTGGCAAGGCCAAGGGGAAGGGTTCCCGGGAGGGAGCGAAGGAGCAGAGAGAGAAGCAAAGGGTATGTATGGCTGGTCAGTGGCAGGAAGGGAGTCAACAGGACAGCAGGGCGGGCTCACCAAGGGCCACTGAACTACTTTAGAAAATCAGTAAGAACCTGACAGCTTGTTGAGTTCTGGAATCTGATTTTAAAACTGGGATTTCATGCTCATAGGATAAAAATAAGTGTGACAAATGGGCACCTGTCTATAAATGCCACACGAACTGTCTCCCCCTGCAAGCAAGCGACATATGAGGACAGGATCCGGGAGGGAGTTTCTTGTCCTTGAACTGGCTATGACTGAATCCTCACCCAATGTTCCAGATCAGATGGGTGCCTCTTAGCTCTAAGAGAACTTTTCAGTTTTGTGCTAAGGCTACTCTCTACGCTGGGTCTTAGCCTTGCCCTTTTCATAATGCACAGGACCTTACAGGACAGAGCGAGACCCAGGCTCACCATCACTAACAAGCTCAGGCTCAAGAGGACCGAATGATGAAGAAAACTGTTTAGACAAAGTAGGACTCAGCTCTATACCTGAGATAATGCATAGCCACCCCCCCCACCCCTACTGCCCAAAACAACAACAACAACAAAAAACCCACCAAAAAACAAAACAAAACAAAAAAACCCTCAAAAATGCCCTTCTATCCCCATGCTACAAGGCAATGAGGTTAACAGAGACTACAAACTCACCAACCAAAGTCAAACAGACAAGAATGCATGTGTATTCCTCCCAGCTGAGACTGATTCTCTCGCTCCCTGCCTTGTAATCTCTTTATATACATATATGTCTGTTTATGTATATATATACCGACATATACA
Organism: Mustela lutreola; assembly: GCF_030435805.1. NCBI lineage: Eukaryota > Metazoa > Chordata > Mammalia > Carnivora > Mustelidae > Mustela > Mustela lutreola. The sequence goes on along the minus strand of NC_081293.1, from coordinate 13,676,657 downwards.
TATATGTATCTTGTGTACCTAGCTATATATGTATGTATAGTGTGCATATATATGTATATATAAAAAACACACAGAGAATAAGAGAGGCAGGAGAGAGAATATATACATACACACACATACGCATAAATATGTAGTAAATTCAATTCTATTCAATTTTGTTAAATTCGACCCACATTTAGAGTCTCTGCCATGTGCTGACCCTACTCGGCACCAGACACAGACTTAGCAGAGAGTGTCACCAACACCCACGAGCTCACCAGCTAGAGGGGAGACACACTAAAACCCAAACACCGGCACGGCAGCCACTTATAATGGGAGTCCACATGACTCGGTGGTTCTAGATCAAAGGTGATTATTACATATGCTTGAATCACGCTGGCTGGGCTCAGGTCCTGCTCCACCATGTTCAACCTGTGTGACCGTCAACACACAACTTGAGCCACAGGCTCTCATTAGTGATATGAGCATCTACGACAGCGCCTTCTTCACAGGGCAGTGAGGAATGAACGGTATAACTAGCAAAAGCACAGACACAGGCACACACAAGGCATTCAGTAAAACAGAGCTTTTATTATCACAACTATTATTCTTCTTCGAAAGACTGTGAGGTTCTGCAGAGGGGCGCATAAGAAAGAAAGGGGTGTCAGGAGAAGCTTTAGGGAGGAGATGGTATAAGAAATAGGTGTTTGTTGGGAGAACAATAGGGACAGAAGGCATTCCAAGGATTAAAAAAAGAGTTTGTTCAAAGGCCCTGAGGCATGAAACATCCTGGCAGGTCCTGAGAACTGCCAGCAGATCAGCACAACAGAGTAAGGGTTCAAGGTCAAAGAGAAGCCAGAATCAGATCTGAAAGGGCCATCAGAAAGCCTCAAACAATGGAATGTTGAAATCAGATTTGCTTTCAGAAAGGTTTAGGTAATATCCAACTGAACGTGATTTTGCCATTGTGAGGACCACTTTTCGTGAGCACCACCAGGATATATTAACGCCACCAAACAGAAGACTCCCTGTCACGTGTACGTTCTTTCCTCTGTTCACAAGTCTTCAGAAGTTTTTTGTTGCTTTGTTTCGTTATACTAAATGACTGGCTTATTTCCCATGTCATGGCTGCAAGAACGTTTTTCTTTACCACTAATATCTTACAGAATGATTTTTAAATATTCACCTTCCTAACCCCTAAGAGGGGCTTCAGTGGCCACTTCTTAGCATTCATTAAGAGCCAGACACACGTTTGCCCTCGAAGTCTGCAAACAGCCATTATGGGTGGCGGGTCACGTCTAGGGGATAGAGGCGGATATGGAAGGCAGAGCCATGGTGGGGGTCCGTACTGGAACTAGAAGCAAAACCATATCCCAGGACAAAACCAGGAAGATGACTGAAGGAAAAGAAAATGAACATGTGCCAAGCACCAAAGGAATGGGCGAGAATGCAAAGTGGACCCCTGGAGGGCATTCAGTGACCAAGGAGGGCCCTGGAAAATTGGAAACAGTCCATTGAACTGTCTGGAGGTATCTAGATTCATTTGCTCACATAGCATTCATGAGGTCAGCCTATGAGGCGATTCTATGAATTCCCTCTGTTAGCGTCTGTCTGTCCTGGGTCTGAAGAAAATACGGTGACATGGTCTCCAGCCACGGAGGACTCCGTGCCACAGAGAGAGGACTGACTGCGCGTGGGCCCTGATAAGGACCAGATAGTCCCTTGGCGAGCCTACAGAGGCCGCCTCCTTTTATCTTCACTCCACGCCATTGAGAAAATCAATAGATGGGAACAGTCTCCTTTCTGACCCCAACTTTCATTGTTCCCTATCTGAGATAACAGAGGCAGCAAGCGGGACAGAGAGCTGGAAACTGCCGGTTTCAGACGCCTATGACTGTAGTCTCCCTCCTCCTCCCCAGAACTGACCTCTTTGGGTCTGGTCTTCAGATTTTCATAAAATGAACGTGGCTTTTTTTTTTTTTTTCCTAATGCATTCCCCCCCCTCCCGCTTTGATTTAACAAGCATGACCCGTAGACGCTCATGCCTGAATCCTGCCGTTCTGTCAGGCGGACCACGGACATGTGCACTGTGTGTGTGTGTGTGTTTGCGTGTGTTCCAGTGTGGATGTGTCCAACTCAGGTCGAACAGGGAGTGCTGTCACCCCCCAGAGGACCCGCCAGTGTGCCCAAGCCAAATTCTGCACTCAGAGGTCCTCTCAGTGCCACGGGAGTGCCTCTTTGCTCTGGCTGCTGCAGCCTGGGGCTCCCAAGTAGTTATTGCTTAAGTTGTTAAAAAAAAAAAAAAAAGTGGGGGAAAAAACAAAAAACTGAAATAAAATAATCATATCAACCTCTCATGGGGCACTCCAACTTAGCACGTATTTTATGATGAACTGAGAAACTCAAAGAGCATTTCAGGAACAAGTAAAGCAGGTGTGGAATATACCAGGTCTCTATCAATTGCTCTTTGTTTTCCAGGCAAAAATTTCTCCCTTGAAAAATCAAATCAGCAGTAACTTATTTGTTGAACACCTACTATGTGAGAGGCACGCAACATCCAGCTGCTGATGTTACATGATTTCTTTTTCATTACCGTCTTCCCTGGAAAACATTCAAAGCATCGAGCTGGATGTTTTAGCTGTTTTCTCTTCTAGCAGTTTTCCTATTAAGAATGTCTTCAGAAGCTTAACGCTCTGAGGGCTATGCAGAGTTTTTTGGGTCTTTTTTGGTCTGTTTTGTTTTCTTCCTACCATTTTTTTTTTTAACCTAAAACTTTCCTTTTCTCTTCCTACTTTCTGATTTTAGGGAGGAGAAAAAAAAAATCTAGCATCTGGGGTCTGAGACCACTTGAAATGTCTGGGCCAGGGATTGCTAATGACCTCCCAGAGATAACCCAAATTGCTGATTTAGCAAAGCCCATTCTTGACCTTGACACAAGACAAGACAGGCAGAGGGAGAGGACTTGCCAGGCAGCAGTGAAAGAAGACGGATCATGGACGCGCTCAGATCTCCCCAGGCCCCCTCCCCCATTCAGCAAACACCTGGCTGAGTTGGAAAACATGACCGGCCCAACCTTCCTATTGGCACCAATTGAAGCTGTCAGCTCTCGGCTTGTCACCAGTTGCACTGGGAGGCCCCGGGCAGCCACAAGAGCCCTAATTAGGCAGAAATGACACTTCTACAACTGACCTGCCAGGACCTTTGGCAAACCATTTAACATCATTAGTTAACATTTTTAAAAAGTGTGAATGTAAATGAACAGCCAGTGGCTTTCAATGGAGTTTGTTGGTGGCATCCCCCCCTACACCCCCCCGCCCCCCAGCTCACTCTTTCTCTTTTTACATGAATAGTCCACTTGTTTCCTCCAGAATTGGAGGGAGGCACTGGGCAAGAAGGAAGAAGAGGACCAGTTCTCTGTGGGGAGAGACATGTTAAAGCATAAACAAGCTTGGAGGAGCCCGAGACCATCCCTTCCTGCCTCAGGACAGGCCTGAACTCTCACACGCAAGCCCCCAGAGCCAGCGGAGCCCGGGCAGGGAGGGACAGGAGTGCGCCCAGCCAGGTCCCGCTCTGCAGCTGTGCTGGGGAGTGTAGATGTCCACTGTTGCCCATTTTCCAAGCTCTGAGTAGGTGGGAAACAATCTCAATTCCCGACTCAAGGGTGCTTCTGAAATACTCTTGCTCTCACGCCTCTTACCACTCGTTAGCGCTCTGAATGACCAGATGTTCTGCAGTGGTTTGGCAAATATCTTGCATGTGCTATAGGGTAACTGTACCAGCTAGAAATGGGCCTCATCGCTCTCCAAAGGAATGAAATCTGCTGGGGGCTGGGGCTGCGGGGGGGTGGGGGTGGGACAACTTCCGACGCCAGTTTGGTACTTGCACAAATCCATTCCTTCCCTACCTGAAGCTGGTATTTCCCACCTGGAGTCACACTTCACTTTGCTCTTCGCTGCGCACCCACAGAGTCCGTACACGCCAACACTCTCCATCTGTAGGAAGGGGGAGAAGAGTTTCACTGTGAAAATGTCCCTTGGTCTGCTTCTGCACCACTCTCAAAGCGTGTGTGTTCGCGCTGGGAGACAGGTGGAAGAGGCCGCACAGGGTAGAAGGGAAGCAGAAAGGTAACGGTGGGCAGCAGAGGGGTCAGCTTCCTCAGGGCCTTTGCACTTATCACCCACTAGTTTGTGCCCTGGGGCAAGGTGCTTTGTGCTGAGTCTCAGATGTTTTCATCTGTAAGACCAAGGTAATGCCTTACTACCTCCAGTGGGGAAAAAGAACAGATGGAACATATCATGTGAGCCGGAAGGCCCCATGGAAAGGCAAGGATTTCCAGACCTTTGAGAGCTGCCAAAACTGAGGTGTGATGCCAGGTTCTCAGCTTAGTGAGACTCTGTCCTCTTGCTTCTCAAGAGAGACTAGACAAAGCCACTATACCACCAGCACATGCCAGATCGCTCCCTGCCCCCCCGCCCCGCCCTACCTCCACTCCAGCTTATTCTCCAAAGGGCTGTAAGTACCACAAAGACAAATGCATGGGTGCAAGACCAATTCCTAAAACCCATGGTGCCATCAGCGCTTTGGCCTCTCTGCTGGGTCCTAAGCAGTAGGGGAGGGGAGGCACATCTGTCTATCTCTGGATTTCCAGAAGTCCCTACGACAGTGGTGGGGACACAGTAGATGCCCAGCAAAGGTTTACTGCGTCGAAATGCTGTGCATCTTCCAGACATGTGCTGACAGCAGCGGGAATGTGTGCTTTACTAAGGCAGCCCAGAGCCCAAACTGGGAGAGCCTGACTTGCCCCCCCCCCCCCAATTAAGAAAGAGTCCAATCAAGCCTGCAATGCAGCATGTGGCGGCGAATGCCTGCGAGGTAGCAGTAAGAGAGAGAGAACTGAAAGAAAACAATCTTAGTTTGGAGCAGAAAGAGGGAGAAAATACTGGAAAACGTCCTTAATAACAGTAAATGGGAAAGGGAGAGAAGAGCTCCTCGTGATGGAGTATTTAGTGCTTTTAAGCTAAATACCTCAGCATATTAAGCAAATAGAGAAAAGCCAGCTAGAAGATGTCAGCAAATTGAACCAAACGGTGCTCAGAAAGCTCAGAAAGCCGATAGGAGGTGTCTGGGTTTGACCCCTTTTCCCATCACATGCCTGGTCTGCGCCCGCGTGTTTAGTGTTGCTTCTCCTCTCCAGCTGCGGGGCTTATTGAAAAGCTCTTGCTCCCTGCCTGGTTTTGGCACATTTTCTGCAGGTGCCTCCTACTGTGGCCACAATGGGCTGCTCGGGAGGTTTAGACCTGTCAACAGCTCCGGGGGAGGGGGCGGCGGCGGCGGAGGGAGCGCAGCCGTCGTCTTAAAGGGCCAGTGACACCGTGCGCCGCAGAGCCAGCCGCACTGGCACCTGCTAATGAGATGAATCCCTTCTCCCGCTCGCTCTTTCTCTCTTTCACGATTTAACTTGATCGTTTTGGCCCCTCTCTGGACAGGGAATTGCTCTGTTGATAATATAAAGTAATTGCCTGTGAAACATTTCTCCGCAACAACTACTCCCTTCCCTGGCTGAAAATGTCACAGCAATTGAAAGCTCTTAGCCCAGTTCAAGAAGGAGGTTGCTCGGGAGAATGGTCTTTGCATAGGTCTCCAAGCACTCGCGGGTTCCCAGAGTTGCAAGTTCTTGGTGTGTCTACTCGATTTTTAAGACAGAGACTGCTCCCTCCTGTAGCTCAGGAGGATGTTGTGTGTGATTGTGGACAACTAACCGGACTAAAAACTCCCCGCAACGCCAGAATGAGATGGAGTTGGTTCAGGGAAAGACATTATTTTCTTCACCACCGTGCCATTCTTGTCTCAGAAACCCGAATTCCGAGGGATGGCTGGCTACATGGGTCAGAGGGATTTAGGAGAGCCTCTGCGTTCTCCTCCTATAAGGAGAAGGTATCTTTGTCTAGGAGGGAGTGGGGGCCTTGGTTTTCCATAGTGGAAATCGATGCTCTAATTGTTTAAGGTTTGCTGATGTATTTTTTTCAGACCTGTCACTTGGCGGCAGCAGTGACACACTGTGGGAGTGGGTACGACACACTTGCGTTTTCATAAATACTTTATTAGTCATTGCCACGCCAACGTGGGGAGTAATTCACCTGGAGAAAAAAAAAAAATCACTTTGTCGTAGGCATGCACCCGCCAGCAAAATAAACACTGGTTAGTGACGGTTTCATTTTCCTCTGACAGGTGAAAGCCTCAGTCTCTATCTGAGGGAAAGAGAGAAACTTTTTGCCTTTTAATTGGTGAGAAGCACAACTTGCTAAATGAGAGCCTGCCGCGTTACTAATTCGGGAACAAAGCCTCAGGTGACTCACCTTCCAACCGGATGAGCCCTGAATATTTTTTGTAGCAGATGAAGTAAGGGAGGCAGACATGTTTATAATGGTAATTTATCAGAAGGCAAAAACATCCGCCTGCTTACTTGACAAACTAGGGTATAGAGAACGCAGCTACCAAAAGGCCATTTAAAATGATAAATCTGAGGAAAGCCACAGAACTTTATCCAGCTAAACCTCTGAGAGGCCGCGGTATGAGATCCACAACCCAAAACAGGTGCCGCACTTTTTTTCTCGGAATTTAGGAATTTTAGACTTTACATTTTTAAGTCTTGTAATACTGTCAGAATATGCCAGATATTCAGTTGGGACAATTACACATATTATACCAAAATAACCATACTAACTGTATATCATAAATGGTATTTTTCCTTTACCCATAACAAAGAGGATTTTAAAAATATTTAATTTAAGCTTATTAAATAAATTGATTCCTGAATAAAAGAATTATGTTGACAGCTTTTTGCCAGCAACTAGATGTTTTTCTATTTGCTTAGATGAAGGTGTGTGTGTGTGTGTGTGTGTGTGTGTATAAAATGACGGTGTGGAACTAAATGACCCAAAAGCTCTGCGTGGTTCTATGATTTTCTTATCTATAAAGACGATTCCTATCACGGAAACACAGAAGCAGTAAATATAACCACACAGTTATTTCCAACAGCTTTGCCTATTGGACAGGCGGTCAATGGGTTAAGTCCCTATAGCCACAACTAGGAGAGCCTGGACCACCAGGGCTGGAATCCCAAACCCCCTTGCAAAAGATGGCCCAGGAAGCAGGAATGTGAGGAAGGTGGCCCTGGGGTGTGTGTGTGTGGGGGGGGTGTTTGCTGCTGGTGCTCGGGCTGGTGTCCTCCGCATGAACTCCCAGAGCGAGCCTGAGTAGACAGTGTGAAGAGGGGAGAAAAAGAATGTGTGAAGAGGACAAAAACAAGTGAAACAAGCACACGGTCAGTGGAAAGAACGTCCCCGCTGACAGCAGCCCCAGCACTGGCTTCACTTTTGCGTCCTCCTTTTTCATATGTCTGCACACAATGTAAGAGGTCTGAACAGAATTCCAAAGTGCAGAGACAGCAAAATGGGGATTTACGTCTCCTTGCTCCTGCGGATCCTCGCAGCACTTCTGAAACCACCTGACTGCACAAGGTAGAAATTAACCTTGGGTGACGTGTTTGAACTTTGCACTAAACAGCATTTGTTAAGATGGTGGGCATGTGTTTAAGAAGAAAAGAACGTATTTTAAAATGCTGCATGATTCCTGTGTCTGTGCGTACCTAACTGGTGAAATGTTCACACCAGCAGTGAGAGCTGTACCCCGGGGCTAAAATGTGATTGTTCTCTAGGGTAAAAGCTAACATTCTTCATAATCAGATCTGTGTATGTACTTACGTCGTGAAAGCCACAGACATTTATTTCAGCCTGAGACCCTTTGTTTATTTAGTGTTTGCTGTATTTGCTACTGCTATGTATTCCCTAAAAGTTAACACCCAGAAATGTTAAGATCCTTTATACCCCAATAAAAAGTTCACATCAAGCGCAACAGGACCTGTTGAAATGTCTGTATTCCAGATAGAAGGGCACTTAACTTTCCAGTTTGAAAATGATGTCAATTTAAAATCTGCTTTATAGCTCCTGAATTAACAGAACCACCGGCTAAGGGAAGAAAAAGATTTTGCTCTTTCTTCCCTCGGTGGAATGTACAGGCTCATTCTCAGTCAACACTGAACCCGCAAGGTTTGTGAGGACATCAGACAACTCGGAAGCCATCTAGGCAGACTTCACCCCTTCCCTGCCCCCACGAAGAGCTGGGTTCCACTTTGTTTCTTACAATTTTCTTAGAATTACATGCTGCCAAGTTTCCTTTTCTTCTGAAAGTCAGAAAGCACTAAGTAGCCAAGAAACGATACCATACTCTCTCTCTCCAGTTTGCGTAACACAGGATTACAGTCCCTTTCCTCCAATCCAAGCCTTCCAGAGTTCAGCTTAGTTTAAAAGATCCAACTGAGACAGATGCACTTGAGAATCAACACAAAGATGACTGACCCAAAGGACAAGCTGCAGACACCAGCCATTAAAAACCTGACAATTTTACCTACATATCTTGTGAAAAATAGACAGGATAAGCCAGCGCAAGGTGTATATGCTGAAGTCCAAATTAGGAGAGCGAGGGGATGTTTCTCAGAAACAGGGTGATCAGAGGGGCTGATCCTGATGTGGTACCTGAGCCTTTGCCCCAGAGGATACAGGCTCTGCGTGTGACATTTTCCGACCCACCAGCAAGGGTCAAATTTTGTGCCAAGCTGCGTTGCATTTGTTTCTTAGCATCAGGACTCGAAAAGAGCATAAAAAGTTCAAGGCTTGTCCCTAGTGAGTTAGAGTCATGTACTAGGGAAGGTAAAATGGTGATTTTTAGTAAAAAAAAAAAAAAAAAAACCAACACATGGTGATTCCTCCTATTCTCATATCATAAATAATACATGGATATAAAGTCTATTACAAATACAAATGAAAAGTTCTGTAAATTTTCAATGCCTGGTTTTGATTGCATTTCCTGCTTTTGCATTTAGAATTGTCTCAAGAGAAGACAACTAGTTTCCAACAACAGATTTATAAGAAATGTGCAAAAATTATTTACTGAACAGATATTTTTCTTGCAATGGTCTTAGTCAAGAATTCAAAATGCCTGGATTTTCAGTAAAGTAATAGAATATGATACATAGGACAATATACATTCTAAAGCTTATAAATTGATACCCACATGTTATAGTTATTTAAAATATGATACTTTATTTTTTTTTAAGATTTTATTTATTTATTTGATAGAGAGAAATCACAAGTAGATGGAGAGGCAGGCAGAGAGAGAGAGAGAGGGAAGCAGGCTCCCTGCTGAGCAGAGAGCCCCATGCGGGACTCGATCCCAGGACCCTGAGATCATGGCCTGAGCCGAAGGCAGCAGCTTAACCCACTGAGCCACCCAGGCGCCCCAAAATATGATACTTTAAAACAAGAGTTGTTTTTGTTCTTACTCCACAAACATAGTCTTTGATTCTTGCTCTATAAAATACAGTCTTTGAGGCTGTATTCTCAAAATCAGTACATAAGCCTTACTTTCCTCCTGCATACTGTCAGCTCGGCTAGCAAAAAAAAAAGAAAGCATTTAAGGATTAGACAGCCAAAGTTTAGGTCAGATCCACAAGTTAATAAAAATTCCAACAAGTCTATTACAAAACTGTCATCATCAAGACAGCATGGTACTGGCACAAAAACAGACACATAGGTCAATGGAACAGAATAGAGAGCTCAGAAATAGACCCTCAACTCTATGGTCAACTAATCTTCGACAAAGCAGGAAAGAATGTCCAATGGAAAAAAGACAGCCTCTTCAATAAATGGTGTTGGGAAAATTGGACAGCCACATGCAGAAAAATGAAATTGGACCATTTCCTTACACCACACACGAAAATAGACTCAAAATAGATGAAGGACCTCAATGTGAGAAAGGAATCCATCAAAATCCTTGAGGAGAACACAGGCAGCAACCTCTTCGACCTCAGCCGCAGCAACATCTTCCTAGGAACATCGCCAAAGGCAAGGGAAGTAAGGGCAAAAATGAACTATTGGGATTTCATCAAGATCAAAAGCTTTTGCACAGCAAAGGAAACAGTTAATAAAACCAAAAGACAACTGACAGAATGGGAGAAGATATTTGAAAACAACATATCAGATAAAGGGCTAGTGTCCAAAATCTATAAAGAACTTAGCAAACTCAACACCCAAAGAACAAATAATCCAATCAAGAAATGGGAAGAAGACATGAACAGACATTTCTGCAAAGAAGACATCCAGATGGCCAACAGACACATGAAAATGTGCTCCACATCACTCGGCATCAGGGAAATACAATCAAAACCACAATGAGATATCACCTCACACAAGTCAGAATGGCTAAAATTAACAAGTCAGGAAATGACAGATGCTGGCGAGGATGCGAAGAAAGGGGAACCCTCCTACACTGTTGGTGGGAATGCAGGCTGGTGCAACCACTTTAGAAAACATCATGGAGGTTCCTCAAAATGTCGAAAATAGAACTACCCTATGACCCAGCAATTGCACTACTGGGTATTTACCCTAAAGATACAAACACAGTGATCCGAAGGGGCACGTGCACCCGAATGTTTATAGCAGCAGTGTCTACAATAGCCAAACTATGGAAAGAACCTAGATGTCCATCCACAGATGAATGGATCAAGAAGATGTGGTATATATATACACAATGGAATACTATGCAGCCATCAAAAGAAATGAAATCTTGCCATTTGTGACGACATGGATGGAACTAGAGGGTATCATGCTTAGCGAAATAAGTCAATTGGAGAAAGACAACTATCATATGATCTCCTTGATATAAGGAAGTGGAGATGCAACATGGGGGGTTAAGGGGGTAGGAGAAGAACAAATGAAAGAAGACGGGATTGGGAGGGAGACAAACCATAAGTGACTCTTAATCTCACAAACCAAACTGAGGGTAGCTGGGGGGAGGGGGGTTGGGAGAGGGTGGTGGGGTAATGGACACTGGGGAGGGTGTGTGCTATGGTGAGTGCTGTGAAGTGTGTAAACCTGGCAATTCACAGACCTGTACCCCTGGGGATAAAAATATATTATATGTTTATAAAAAATAAAATATTTTAAAAAATACAAAAAAAAATCCAACAAGTGTTGGCATGGGATAATTTTATGGCCAAAAGACATTTGTTACTAGTTCTCTCAAACAGGAACTCTACTTTTAATGCTGTAGAAGTAGAAAAATTCTTTAGGAGGCAGAGATAACTCACATTAACTGAGATGCTCTTTGCTAGAAATTCTCTGCCTCATGAGTTTGGTACACAGTCCTCTCTAGTTTCAAATTCCCATAAAGGTCCTAAGCCTAGAGTGCAAATATTTGGTCATGAACTTTAGGAAAGATGATTACTGAGAATGGCTCCAGGATATTTTAAATCACCTGGCTGTTCATAAATCAACTCAGATTTTTACAACAGTCTAACAGTAGCTGCTGGACAAGGGTAGCTCCTTCTGGGAGTTTGGCCAGTTCCCACCAACAGGGCCAGTGGCGGGGGCGGGGGGGGATCCTCGGTGACCCTGTGGCTTCCTTTGGCCATTTCTCTGTGCACACAAAAAGAAGAGGAGACCAGGGCAGGCACCCAGAAACTTCAATTTCAACCTCACTTGGCCTCGGTTTTTTATTTCAAGTGAAAGTTCCCTTGCACAAAATCATCCCAATACGCATCACTCTTTACTCCTGAGCACATCTGTGTTAGATTCTCTTGTACTTCCCTTTTCTTTCCCATCTCCAAACTGTACCACTTAAAGATGGTTATGCTGACTGTAGCCCAAGCAGAAGACAGGCATTATTAAATACATATTAAAATTATTTCCACTTTAGAAATGACATTTTAGACTTTCATCCTCTCTTTCTCCTTAAGTATTAATGGAAAAACATTGTTTTTCTAAGAAACTAATTCTGATCATTACCGCTTTTATTTCTACAATACCCACCTACAGTTTTGAATGCACAGTCACAAAATATAAGTGGAATTTAATTAAAAACCAGATCTACTGTCCCCTGTTAACATATAATTCTGTGTATTTTTTAATTATGCAAAAATTTAATACATTAGATTGGCATTAGAGATTCATTCACAAACATCACTTTAAATAATTTTGGAAGTGTATAGGGCTCCAATGGTAGTACTTTATATATGATTGTCATATATAAAAGTGATGCAATTAAAGCAAATCCATCCTGAAAAATTTGCCTAAAATGATTTTGCTAAAAATTCCTGGAAATTTACTCCCTAAAATTACTCCCACAAAAGAACTAATTCTCATCTGCATCTATGACTATAATATTTTAAAAAAAAATTCAAGAAACAAAAAGTCTCAAATATTATAAACATGATCCCCAAAAATGGCAAATCAAGGAAGAAAAAGAAAACAAATATGACCCTACATTTTGCCAACACCAAATGTCAAAACTCAAGTCCTAAATTTTTGACAACTGAAAGTTTCTAAATTCCCCAAATAATGTTTGACATTTTACCATTACCATAAGATTCATGACCAGGCCCGTAGAAATCATCAGTTATAAAGGCACAGAGTATTTTGATTTCACTAATAAGAAATAGATAATTCCTCTTAAGTAGATTAACTTAAAGCACAGGAAGCTAAACTCCCCTGCAATCAAGTTCTTCAGTTTAATTACAAAAGTCAAACAATTTATTGGCTTTCATTCAAGTGCAACAACGAAATAGAAGGGCATACCACTCTCGGGGGACAGGAAACTAACCAAATCAATGTCTGCAGCAGTTACAGAGAAAACATTTTCAGCCATAACTTAATAAAACATCTTACTGGTCCTCTTACTGGGATTTCTCCTCTCTTTCTTCTTTGCTGCCCCCTACATGGGAAAGATGTTTAACATTTCCTTCATTTGCAATAAATGCAATTCCTATAGTTATTTTGCTGCTGTTATATTAAGAAGTACACATTGGAAAACCTGGCCTTTGTAGGGTATTTTATATGTATTCATTTTGCTTTATTAGCCTGTAATTAGGTCACAGAAATACTCTTAAGTTTATCTACTTCTACAAAGTTAGAGAAGTATCTATTCAAAAATGGCAAAATAGCTTGCTTTAAAGAATTCCTTTGGCCTGATTCTCCCCCCCCTTTTTTTACTATTTAATCTCACTGGATAATTGCCCCACTCCCCATTTCATTCTGCATATATAGAAATTGTGTGTCTATATCCTGAAAAATACCAATTAAACTGCCAGCAAGAGCATCTCCAACAGTATCTTTTGGTTTTCAGTGTCAAAGCCCTCACAACAAATGACCGGAAGGCTAGATCTAAAAGAGCCTTTGACAGGATGCCAGCTTTGAACACTCACATTACAACCATGGCTCCAGCTTTCTGCTTTATTTGGAAAACAAGAGAGAAATAATGCACCAACTCTATAATTTTGAGCAAATGGTAAAGGTTAAAACAAAAGTGATAGATTACCAGGAGGTCTGATTATCTTAAAAGGTCAGTAATATTGTTTTTAAAGGGTGGGGGAGGTCCCCTTATCATTTAATTCAGTTCCTCCTGAATTCCTCTACAAAGCTAAATTAAGGTTTTCAGACAAACACAGCAAAACTCTAAAAATGTTATTTTCCTTCTCCTTAATTTCTTTGGTAATAATGACATCCTTTACTATGTGTTGGGCAGAGTGGGAAGAAGTTTCCATGGATTTTTAAATTTAATCTCATAGCAATCCTATGACATTGAAAATATTGGGTGATGAGCAAATGGGCTCAGAGAGGTCAAGTAACTTTTACAAGGTCATACAGCTGGGAACTGGAAGAACCAGGGCTTGAACCCATATGGTCTGGTTCCAAGGCTCAACACTTCTTAGCAGTATCCACTATCAAATCATTCCTGGGGGAAGCCTTATCCATTCAGTATCTGACACGATCCATGAAAAAATCTCTTAGAGCAGAGGTTCTCAATCTAGGCTCCACATTAATATCATACACATTAAAAAAAAAAAAAAATACCTCTGTGTGTGCCCCATCCCTGGAGATTCCAATTTAATAGGTCTGGGGTAGGGCCCAGGTATCAGTGTTTTTTAATACTACAACAGTGAATAGATAACCCTCCTCTTCCTGGTGCTTAAATTTTAACAGAGTTTAGACCTCACCAGAATCTAGTAGAATCCCCAAGTGACTCTACTGTGCAGCCCAGACTGAGAACCGGTGACCCAGAGCTTCACACCATTTACCCAGGCTCCTTTCTCTTTTCTCCTTCTCCTCTGTGAACTCCTTTCAAAGCTGAGTTGTGAGCAACTCAACTGGCTTCTTCCAGAAAGGATGGCCAAGCCCCTAGCAATCACAGGCATGAGACCGCAGGATCTGACTACAAAACTTCCAGATTTGACAGGCAGAGGAGCACAGTGGTAGCAGGCGTCCGGGCGGGGGGTCGGGGGGGGTCGGGTTGCATGCCGCTGGAGTCCACTGGGCCTGAGTTCAAATTCCAACTCCACCATTTGCTAACTGTGTCCACCTTGGGCTAACCGCTTACCTTTTGTGGTGGTTTTGCAGATTCAATGAGATGATACAAGGAAAACCCCAGGCAGATAAAAGTTCTCCAGCAATGGTAGTTGTTGCCCTGGTTTTTGTTTTTCTAGCACAGAGGTAATGACTACTGCTGGGAGACATTGGTAATTAAAAAATCAAACTACAAAAAAAACACGTTTTATTATTAGTCAAATCATTCCTACTCTTATTACTTAGCATTTAATTTACAGCTCTTTATATTACAATTAGCTTGGCAATCCTATTTCTCATTCCTGACAACTGGGAGAGGAGGGGTAACATTATTAATCCCATTTTCTAGATGAGGAAAAGGCAACATTTCCATCTATTCTGTCTCCAGTTTCTATGACTCTATGATTAAAGGCACCTGCAATCATGTTCATTAGTTCCCTATGAAAAATGATATTCAACACAGATGTTAAATGCAGGCAAGAATTAACAAGCACTTGATAGCAACGCCAAAATAACATCTAAACAATCACTTCTGAACATTAAAGTCATGGCAAACAAGTTCCAATTTATATAAAGGTGTTGCAGAGGATTAGGGAAAATGAACAAATATATTTTTCTTTATCCTCATTCATTTAGGAAGTACCTGACATGGTTTAGAAATCCTTTTTGAAATGCAGCCTGAAGAATGATTAATTTCCTCCATGAAGCGTCTTCATTTAGCAAATAGGTCTAGGCTAATATGTCCTGATGTTTTATTTTGAATCAGAGCTAAAACAGAAGAGGTCCTGGATGGGGAGACCTGGCGCTGTGGTTCTCAGGCGAGCTCCCTGAGAAGCCTGCGCACTGTGGGCAAGGGGCTCACCGTTCCAAATGTCCACCAAATACACACCCAACACTGAAGAGTGGTTTGCCTATAAACGTAGTCTTTGTCATTTGTATGGAATTTACATGAATGAAATATAATTGCTCCAAACATACTACTGAATGCATACTCACTGCATATAGCCACTATTATATGGGGCGGGGGTCCCCTCAATTTTTTGCTGTTAAAAAGGAATGCTCATTTCCAAAAAGCTTAGGGCAACACTGATCTAGTCCAGCCATTCATTTGGTTGGTGAGGTTTAGATCTTGGGGACAGCTGGGACTCCAATCTGTCTCCTAATTCCCAAATGGCCCTTGTCCAACACCATACATCTCTTCGACTGTGAGCACCCATCCATGGGAAGTCAATAGTCATGGCTATGTCCTCTATCTAAAAGAGGAGAGTATAGTCCTGCCCTCCCTCCCTGGATATGGACTTTCCTTATCTCCTGAACCTTGCTTTTGCCTTCCCTTCCCCTCTACTCCCCTGTTTAAACCTTTAGGGTGAGCAGCACTCAAACCCTTTCAAGCTCTGATGTTCTTTGAGTGCCCCTGGACATTCAGTCTCCATATGAAGTGGAAATACAGTCTCCATGGTACTAAAACAAGGAATGTGAGAAGTATGTATACAGTAGGCATGTACATGAATATATTTTACAGCTAAAACCCCAGAGCTTCTAATATCTACAGAAAATAAGAAAATTGAAATATTCATGAATAGTCATTTTATTTCATCTGAATCTGACAACACTAATAGGATGTTAATAAACCCCTAGCATAACAACTTTTCAAAATGCTTTCACATCTCTTAATGCAGTTTATTGTCCTGATGGCTCACCAGCATGTAAGTGCTAGGATTGAGGGCCACGAGAACTAAGTGCCATGAAGAGAAGAAATGTTCCCTATTTTATTCACTACTGTTTTCCCAGTGCCCAGAACAGCATCTGGCACATGGCAGACATTCAATAAATATTTGTTGATTGAGTGAATGACAGAAGTAAACAGGGATGATGGTCTTAGCTAGTT
This sequence comes from Mustela lutreola, assembly GCF_030435805.1. NCBI lineage: Eukaryota > Metazoa > Chordata > Mammalia > Carnivora > Mustelidae > Mustela > Mustela lutreola. The sequence goes on along the minus strand of NC_081293.1, from coordinate 13,660,334 downwards.
ATTTAGCCTACATATAGTTCTATTTTTAAGAAGACGGGATGACTCTATAGTGGAGCAACTGTGTTTCCAATGACCTTTTCTCAGTCTTTAATTCTCCCTTAATTTCAGTCTTAAACGTGATGTGATATTCTTCCTTCAAATATTGTCATGTAATTGTTCAAAGTTATACAAGTAGTACATTCGTTTTAGGAAAATCAGATACGACTAATATATAAAAAAATAAAATTCCCAATGATCTCACTACCCAAGGACGACACAATGAGTATGCTAAAGTGTACTCTTTCCAATTTTAGTCTAAGCATATGTACCCACGCACATCTGACACAAAACTCTCTGCTTAGACTTCAGATTTGGACCGTTTTCTTTTTTCCTTAAGCCCTTTTGCTTATTGCCCTATTAGAGCACCTGACCCTCCTCCTATGTCCTAAATATATTTCTTCCTCAATATTTAGATCCTTGCTTCAAGAGGATTCCCCCCCTTCTCCCTCCAGAGGATTCATCTATTCTTGTTTCAACTTTAAGTTCCATGTGGATGGGTGATCGCTGGACCATCAGTGCTCCCTTTTCTCTGAGATACCAGTGCTCCACAAGTTCCACACCTCTAAAATCAAACGCATCGTGTTCCTTCCATCAAAACCACATCACTAGTTCACCTATCCCATTTCTATCACTGCAAGAGTACTGTACAGGCCGTCCTCGATGGCATCATCTTTGGTCCCCCAACTCGCGTCCAACCACGCACAGTCATTTCCATCCTTCTTCCTATTTATCTGTCATTCATCTCTCGCCATTCCTACCAGTGCAGTCCAGGCCCTTACATTGACATGATTTTCTACCTGTGTCTCCTGCTTTCTGTATAACTAAACACCCACCCAGCTTACACACTGCTACCAGCTAACTTCCTAAAACACCGTGTCCATCTTGCCCAGCCTACTTTTCCATCCTGATGTCTCATTACTACTGCAAACAAACCCTTGCTCCAGACAGCCTGGTGTATTCGTTATCACTCAATTCCAAATCATTTCCAGTAAAAGTATTTATGAAACATTCATTATGTGTCAAAATCCATTCATTCAGGGGCGCCTGGGTGGCTCAGTGGGTTAAAGCCTCTGCCTTTGGCTCAGGTCATGATCTCAGGGTTCTGGGATCCAGCCCCGCTTTGGGTTCTCTGCTCAGCTGGGAGCCTGCTTCCCTTCCTCTCTCTTTGCCTGCCTCTCTGCCTACTTGTGATCTCTGTCTGTCAAATAAATAAACAAATAAAATCTTTTTAAAAATCCATTCATTCATCCAACATATATTTACTGAGCAATGATTCTGTAAGTTAATACACTGGGGACACAATGGTGAACAAGACTGACCAAGTCACTGTTCTCATGGAACCTAGAGGCCAGTGGGTTATAGATGGGCAACTCCAAAACATGGTGGTCCAATCCCAGAATACTCCCAACCTTCCACTGACGTGTCAAATGAGTCAAAACATCCCCGAGGGCTGAGCTTTGTGGCTCTAAGTGGGGAAGGAGTTCTGAAGAAAGAAAAAGCTGAGTGAGGAGAGCTGGCGTGGAGCACAGCTTCTCTGCAGATGTGAGACACAGCTCAGCACTGAAGGACGGGCGTCCCAGAGAACGGGGTCCCTTCTATCCACGGGGACAGGAGGAAAGGCGCACACATGAAATGGACACAACAGCAGCCACAGCACGGACTTATTTTGTATAAAGGTCCGTTTGACACCTATTCAGCAGGGCACATGGTCCGTCCCTGTGGGCCCAGCCCAGAGGGGTATGTGAAGGTGACTCAGACGGGGCTCCTACCATGGAGGGATTTCCAGCTAGCAAGGGGGATCAGGCAGGCCCATGATGATCTGTCACACCCCAGAAAGTGAGATGTTCCATTAGAGATTCAGAGACAACCCTGAAGGAGTTCAGAAAGAGGTACATGTCTGGGTTCCTAAAACAGCATTTACTGAATCACATATTGTTATACATCTACATGCATCTACTGAAAATACCTATCCTGTTTTAAAGTGTCTTCTCACTCATTTTCTCATTTTATCCTAAGTGACTTGTTTAGCAGGCAAAGTAGATTAGATTGCTTTCCAGATGAGCAAAATACAGCACAGATGTTTTAAGTGATGTGCTCAAGTCAGGAACACACACAGGCAAAAGTAGAACAAGAACACCCTGTCCATCTCGGCCCGTTTCTGCAGAAGTATCTAGAGCAGAGGGCACAAGAAGCTCTCTGATTGCGTAGGACACGTAGCAGGTGTAATGAAGCCAAGTAGGCAGCTGGATTTAAAAGGGCAGGACTGAGGCAGCCTCTGAAGGTGCAAGAGAAGGGATGTGACCCAATGAAGTCTCGCATTCCCGCTTTTCCTTCTCAGGTCTTGCCTGTATCATTGCCCACCCCTAGGCCTGTCCAAGCCATAACCATTCGGGGTTCATCCCTTATTTTTCCGGGCCACGCTGGTTTTCCCTCCCACTGATCTCCCGGAGTGGGGATGGGGGTTGGGTAGCCCGTTCTCTCCTGCACACCATAGCGTGCGCAGCCAGCACACTGCTAGGCTCAGGGCAGGCGGCTAAATACAGGCAAATGCATGAATTCCTGGTACCTCCACGGACCAGTAAGGGTATGCTGGTCCCCCCAAGAGTGGGCGGGCATGGGACACCCTCGCCACCCGGAGGCGCTCACCGACCTCGACCAACGAGGGCGTTGCGGGGAAGGGAAGTCTGGATGGCCCAGGGCCGTGGGGACCACGACGCGCCACCAGGGGCTCCGGTCCCCCTGCTGGAGGCCGGGGCTACCGCTCCCACGCTTCCGCAGAAGGCATTTCCTGAGAGCATGAATTCTATCCCCATCAGCAAAACTGTCGGGGAAAGTGGTGGAAAATGACGCCGGCGGAGGAAAAACGTCGGGAGTAAAGGAGCCCAAGCCCCGGGCCCAAACCCTCACGGAGGGGACTGTGGAGGTTAGAGAAGCCATGCGCAGCTCCCGCCGCGGCCAGAACCAGGGCTGGAAGCCTCGCGAGATCTTGGGGAGGGGGCTCGGGAATCTCGTTGCGTTGCCTAGCGACGGGCAGGACGCTCGCAGGCCCCCAAGCTAACCCCTGCTGTAGCCTTAAATCTCCTACCATGGGAGAAGGCGGCGGCCGAAGCTTTGGGACCACTAGGGAGCTGCAGAGGCTGAAGCAGCAGGCGATGGAGTACTACCGGGAGAACGACGTCCCGCACAGGCTGGAAGAGCTGCTCAACTCCACCTTCTACCTCCAGCCTGCCGACGTCTACGGGCACCTGGTAGGGACCTGGGACAAACACCCTCTTCCCTCCAGCCCCTCTCCCCCCGCCCCACGCTGCGGCAACGCCACGCGCCTGCGCCGTTGAGTCGCGCACGCGCGCCGCCGCCGCGGGCTCGGGGTCCGCGGTCTTGCCGGGAGGCGACGCCTGGGGGAGAAGCGGTACGGAAACGTGGGCGGGAGAAATCGAGAGAGAGAGAGAAAGTGGTGGACAGGCAGTGGTTAGAGGAAAGCGGGGTCTAAGGCGCTTATGGGGCCGAAGCGACAGCTTCCTCGCTGCCTCTGAGCGGGTCCGCCCGGGTGCAGTGCTTTTTAAACACAGACCTTAATACCGCGTAGCTCAGCTTACCAACCTCCAGCGGCCTCCGTTTGAACACGGATGAGCGCCTCAGCTTGGCCTCAGCCTGCCCTAGGGCCTCATGCCCAGCCCGTTCTCACTGCTCCCAAGTCTCCTTCCAACCTATGCTCGCCTTGCAGTGCGCACCTTTCTCACCCTGGATGCCCACCCCCACCCGACCAGCTGCCCCCCAAACTCCAAATTCACATCAGTCTTGCCCGTTTCGCCTGAACTAACTGTCCTCGCGTGTTCCTAAATCATTTCCTAAACGTAATGAGACCCTTCCTAGGCTTGCGAGCTTCGTGGAGAGCAGGGGCCTTTTCCTACCACCTACCTAGCGCCTGTGCTCAGCACCGGGTCAGGCACATACCTTAGCCTTAAGCAATGAGCAGTCGAAACAAACAAGCGTGTTCTCATTTCCAGATCCGTTAAGAACTAGCCAACAACGCCTTCCTCCTGGAAAGCAGTGTGGTTGGGATAGCCGAGTATGTACATGCAGAAAAGATGCACAGTGTGTTTACAAGGTTCAAAACCACACCTGGTTGTGGCAGTTGATATTGGGGGGAGGGGCGGTCCATGAATGTTTATTTCTCTTGGTCGTGTCCTAGAAGTAAAAGTTGTATGTTGGGGTGGGGTGGGGAGGGACATGCTGAGCTCCCAGTGCTCTGTGATTTATGTTACTTCACTTAAATCTTTAGGACCACTGGGAGGTAAAAAATTTCAGTTTTACAAATACGGAAACTTGGCCCGGTGAATTTAGGTGATTTTCCCAAGGGACACAGTGAATAACAGTGACAAATCGAACCAGGTCTCTGTTCCCAGTACCAAGGGATTGCATGGTACATAGTGGACACTCAGGCACTTATTTGTGGCACAAATGAATGAATGCGATTCTACATTCCATTCTCTTTGCACTCTCTCTTACTTGAGGAATTCTTGAAAGTTAACTAGCCTAACCTTTTCATTTCACAAAGACACCAAGACCTTGCCTCCCAGCTACCTAGTGCAAAAGTTAAGACTAGACACTTGGACTCGGGTTCCTTGATGTAATGTTCTTCCCAGTCTGCTAGGCAGCCAGGACTTTGGTTTGTACACTTCTCTGGGAGTTTATACCTTGGTTAGGGACCAAAACCACTGTTATGTAAAAGAACTGGAGTAATAGATAAGGTGATACATGATTGTGCTAGACTGAGAGACAGAACACTATATGTCAAAGGAATTCAGGGATAGGGAAGAACCTGTAGGCTGTAGCATCTGAGAAGGTTTTGGCTTGGACTTTGAAGGATGTTCAGGAATGACTGGCAAAAAGACAATGTCACTGCCTGAGTTTTAGCCATCTGTATTTTCATTTAGTTTCTCCCTCTATCAAGTCCAACTAAATCATGTTACCAGAGCAGCCTTCCTCACCTTAAATCTGATCATCATTCTTTTGCTCAGAAACCTCCTGTAGCTCCTTACTATTCCCTAAAGCCTGAAGTTCCTCACTTCCTCCCCTTGCCTTATCATACTCCCTCTACCCAAAGTATCTGCCCTTGACGACTCCTCTTTGTGTGCCCAGTGAAATACTACATATTCTCCAGTGTTAAGCTCAAATGCCATTTCTTCACTGCTTCTGTACATATTTGAGGAACTGAGATAATGAGGAAGATCCTTGGGGGCAATAGTAATACAATCTAGTCCCTTATAGTTTGATAAAGAGTTTGAGACCCGAAGTCAAGCAGATCTGATTTGATTCTTAGCCTTTCCACTTAGTAGCTGTAGTGAACTATGATATTGATGCTCCCCAATGAACCATACCACCATTGTGACTGCTCTTATGTAAATCTCTCCTACACCTTGGGACCTGGCCATATGACTTGCTTTGATCACAAGCCCCACGCCAAGCACAATGCAGACAAAAGCATGGTATAGTGCTGCCATATTGAGGTTTGTAGTATTGGAGTACTCCCTCCTGGTAACCAGTCATCATGTTGCCTGGAAGTCAATTACCCAACTGGAGAGAGAGATCAAGGTAGAGAGGCTCTGGCAGATGCAACAGCTACAGGAAATCCTGTGAGAAAGACATGCCCAGCCAGCCTCTAGGATGTTCTAACCATCCTGGCTGAGACGCCAAGACACATGAGTTAAGTCATCCTGGATACTCTGGACCCAGTCAAGTGTCCAGGTCATGGAGCCTGAATGGGAGACCCCAGGGAAGATCAGCCAAAAGAATTACCGCGTTGAGCCCAGGCCAGATTGTAGAATCATGAGTGAAAAAATGGCTTCAGCCACTAAGTTCTGGAGTCGTCTGTAACTAAGCAGTGAGTAATTCAGACATTGGTTACTTTACCTTATACAATTTTTCTGGAACTGTTTGCTCCTCTGTGGAACGGAAATGATATGATTTACCTGACAGGGTTGTTTTGAGAATTTTACGACATAATGTATACAAAGTTCCCAGGGATGTGTCTGACACATTAGTTTATACAAGATTTAATTTATGGAATCCTGAATATGCCAGGCACTGTTGTGAGTGATACAGTGATAAACAAGACACTCCTTCAAGGCATATACTAAATACTTAAAAAATGTTAGTTCCTCTCTCTTCCTAACATAATAGTGTACATTGTGGAGACTTGTTACTAGTTATTTCAAATTCACTATAAAACACAACACACAAGCTAGATGATATTTTTTCCTCTCCTGGTTCTAAATTCATTGAGACACTTACTCTGTAACATATGAACCATCATCCTTAAAATACATGATGGCTTGGGGTGCCTGGGTGGCTCAGTGGTTGAGACTCCGACTCTTGATTTCAGCTAGGGTCGTGATTTCAAAGTGCTGGGATAGAGTCCAGTCTGGGGGTTCTGCACTCAGCGGGGAGTCTGCTTCCCCTCTCCCTCTGGCCCTCCTCCTGCCCCCCCACACTCTCTCTAAAATAAATTATATATACATATATATAAATTATGTATTATACACACACACACACACACACACATATATATACACACAGGTACATCTATATATACGTATATGGTGGCTTGAAAATTGACTTTTGCTTTTTTTTTGCTACCTGTGGGTTGGGATGACCTGTTATGTCGGCTGAGGTCACTGAATTTTGAATGCAAAGATCAGAGGCCTGTTCGGCAGTGAATGCAGAGAAAGCCCAGTACAGTCTGTTGATGAGGACCAGGAGGGTGTCCCCTCACCTTCCCTTCCTCCTTCTCTCCCCTGCTCCTGCTCCTCCTCCGTGTAGAGACGCCATCTTGAATCTTTTTACTCGGGCTTTTTGAGTGGGCTTTCTGCTTCAGCTTCGTGCTCTTCTCCCTCTCTCTTAGAGCACTTCCAAATGGCTTCTGCCTTCCACATCAATGAAATGGCTTTCACCAAGGTTCCGACAACCTGCTTTGAACACATTCTGTGTGTGAACCGCTGGTGAGTGAGTAGAGCCTCTGCAGAAGCCTTCACCGTTAAAATAACAGATGCCTCATGGGGAGGAATAAAAACTGGCCCCCAGGAGGTTCCAGAGTTTGCCTCACAGCATTCTAGAGACGATCTGACTTCCAGATCTTGTGCAGCAGGATGGATTAGGACCTGCTAAAAAGTGACATGGGATCTCTAAGAAATGTATGGGAAAACATTCTCAGGTGTGTCATGTTTGATGGACACTTTGCTTCCAAATAGGCATCTTTTTGGAGAAGCTAAATCCTAATTTTCAAACAACTAATCTCCCCCATTGGGTAGCTCGAATCATCTAATTAAATCAGAGGTATTTGTTTCAAAGTAAATTAATATGGCTAAGACTCCAATCTTGAGCTATTTGTTTGTTTCTCCTCCCTTAAATTCATTTGTACTACAAATTTCACTCTGAGGCACCGTCTCCAGAACAAATTGGAAGGCAACATGGCAGATGGAAGATTATCTGCTTCAGGAACAGCCCGAGTTAGTGTGGGCCTCATACTCCTGATTTGTAAAAACAGGGAGCATAACCACATTCCTCATGTTTATTTTTCTTCCTAAAATGCTTTGAATTTGGAGGTAGACTTCATGTCCTTCTCCCTTTCGCCCATTGATCGAGAGCAGTTGACATGGATTCTGGACTCAGACTGCCTAGAGGCGAACCTCAGCTCAGCCAGCTATTGTGCAATCTTAGGCAAAGTATTTCATCTCTCTATACTCGCTTTCCTCATTTGTACGGTGGAGATTTTAAAAATACTGATCTCTATGGGGTTGTTCTATGACATAAATAATGTGGGTGATGCCCTTAAAACAGTGGCCAATACCATGATATAGTCTTTAAAAATAAAACCTACAATAACTGTATGTTATTGTATGTAAATATATGTAAATACATATAATATATGTAAATATGTATATGTAATTATAAATACATATAATATATGTAACTATATGTAAAAATAAAACATACAATAACTGTATGTTTTAGGTGCTTTATAGTTCTATATTTTCTTAGATACTATTCTGTAAAATGGAGACGTTTATTTGATTTCTAAAATTGTGGGATTATGTCATTTAAAACTGATTTTTGAATCAGTCCTTTTATAAGAATAAAAGACTTTTTTTTCCTTTTTTAAAAACTTTGTTCAGATGTTTCATTTTGCTTGTAAATAAATTCACGTTTTACAATCATTAAAAGAAATAAATGTACGTGAGTTTCTGCTGAGAGTTCGAAAGAGAACAGATCATTCCATATCCCGGAGACCCCGCATCAGGTTAATCCAAATCTCAGCACGTGAGGGCAGGGCAGTTCCCACAGAGTTGGTAGTTCAAACCTCACCCCCACCCCTGCCCCCACCCCTGCATGTGGAGGACACTGAGGGGAGAGGTCTAAAAGAAACTAGAGTAAATGTGAATGATCTTTTAAATATAAATTAGTCATGGTATTGTAATTTTTGTTTGTGTGTGTGTGTGTTGAAGGCAAACTGCTTTTCTAAACTTGCAAAGCCTCCCACCATATGCAGAGTCGTGGGGAAGAGTGTATTGGATGGATTGGGGCTTCCAACCCTCCAAGTGGAAATATTCTGCACCATTCAAAATTTCCCCAAGGTAGGACGCAGCTCAAATGTGTTCTTTATTGTGTCTTGGTTCCTTCGCATTTATTGTCTAAATTGTAGAAAATTAAGGTTTTGAAATTCCATGTTTGTGAAATAAATACATACAACTTGTAGGTCGTCATGCACATAAAGCATGAACCCTACAAGAAAGCATTATGGCTTTATTAGGTTTAAGTGCAGTATGGGTACAGACATGGCATGCTAGCCTGTAGATGATCCAAGATGGAGAAATGGGGCAAAAGTAGTTTTTAAAAAAATCCGACATCATTAATGTGATGAGTTCTGTAAATCTATAGGTATGTTTATAGATTCATATGTTTATATATAAATTTACATAGATTTATAGATATGTGGGCTGATCGACATAAAGGAAAATTTCATTTTCATAATTGTAATAATTCACTTGAATTGCTACATATTTGTTAGAAGTAAATTTGCTACTGTCTCTGGGAGGCAAATAATTATGATGAAGTCTGTATCCTTTTAGCTATTTATTGGAGAGGGAGTGATAAAAATGAAGTTCAATGTAAGATTTTTATAAGTGTATTTTAACAAGGTAATAATTTTAAATGTTCCCTGAAGTTGGGTTCCATACAGTTTCAACAGTTATAAAAATATCTCAAGGAAAATTACATATTCTCATTTTCCCTTTGAAACTGGTGATAAAATATCATGCACATTAAAAGCCGGATACATTCAATTTCTTCCTTTCTGGAAGAGGGAGGGAAGATGTAGAATTCGTTGATGTTATTTCCAGAGCATATGTTCAGTGGTGATCTCAACGCACTTTGAAGTCCTCGAGAATGTTCTGCCGGAGCTGGCAGACGCAGAGCAAGAAGCAAGGTCCGAGGCGGTCCGCATCGCGGTGCAGTGGGTCAACGAAACCATCACCGAGGAGCTTCAGGGCCTGACGCCCTCCGACCAGGCTGAGGTGGACCAGGTGCTCAGGTAGATCTTCCGCTTTCAAACGGAAGTGTCCAGTACAAAGAGTATCTCTTTTTTTTTTTTTTTTTTTTTTTTTTTAAATTTCACCCGCCAGTAAAACAGGTCTGTCATATCTAGAACGTATGGTCAGCAAGTTGAGTAAGAAGCCTATTCGAAAGCGGTGAAATGCTCTTTTCTAAAAACCTGGGTTTTTTTCCTGTGTGAGGGAACATCAGGCCTCTCAGCCTCTTTTCCATGTGTATTCAGTCAAAGTTTCAGTAGAAAGTTTCTCAGCAAGAGCACTGGTAAGAATCCAGATGGTGTCCTTTCTGGTCCCCTACCTCCTAGCCACCTTTGAAGGCTTCATACGCTTCCACCGAGTCCCAGTGGGTGACGCTTGTGGTCAGTCCTCCAGCCACAAACAAGTCCTTCATGCTCTGCCCACAGGTTGACTTTAACACGTGACAACCAAGGCAGTGGTCGCTAGGGCCGTGTCAGTGCAGTTCAATGCCCAGCCAAGGAAGGGTGAGCATCACTGTTCCTTTCGTGCAAGTCCAGTGCCACGAGCCTCTTGGCCCAACAGAGGTCAGCTGGATTCTGTCTCTCTCAAAGCTCCACCACTTGTTTAATTAAACAGAACATCCACAAAGCTGGAGCAGCTGAGGTCACAGAGGTTGCTGCCTGGGTTCTCCTCGAGGATGTGCATGGATTCCTGTGTCACATTTAGGTCTTTCGTCCATTTTGAGTTCATTTTTGTGTGTACCTTTTGGGACTTCTCAAGGATTTTTTTGGTTTGTTTTTGTTTTTGTTTTTAAACTATTCATTTTACGGTTTCTTCCCCACCAAAAAAAAGAAAAAAAAGAAAATGAATTCCTGTCCACTGTACTATACATTTCACTATCTACTCTTGACCCATTTTTCTTTTTGTGGTCGTTTATTCAAAGAGAAAAATCCAGTAGCCCTTAATCAAATAGCATATTCAAATTTTACTTTAAGTATATAAACAAATAGGCTCAAATAATTAAAAAAAAAAAAAAAAAAAAAAAACAAGCACCTAAAATTTTTAAGACTTTATTTCCAGGCCAAAATTAATTTCAGCTCTTGAACACGGTGTTTTAACAGCATCATTATTTTGGGGCCCTGGAAAGTGAAGCTGATTTGTCTTTAAGTAGCTAAAAAAAGCAGAGTTAATTGTTGACACAGGTTGAATGGAGGTCAGCACTCAAACTGACCAAAATTATGAGCAATATTCACTGTAAAGCCATATTTTCTTGGCATGAAGGACATTCTTTGGAAATAAAGCGCAAGAAGACAAAGAGAGGAGAGAACTGGAAAAGAGCCTGGAAGACACAAGAGTGTCCATCCCTTCTCCTGCACCACCACCACCGCCGCCTCCACCCCCAGCCAAAAAAAGGGGACAAAAGCAAGGTCAGTGTCTCATCTTGCAGAACCTTCGATAACTAGAGTGTGAGGAAGAAAGGCTGAAGCTCCTGTTGCCTTTCCAGTTAGAGTCTTTCTGCTGCAGACCTAGGGTGGCCTCCCCGCCCCAGGTACCATCCATGCTCAATGCCACTTCCTTGCTCGACGCTGCCATATGGGGCAGGCAAGGCTTTACCCCATTAAGCCCGCCCCTTTGTTTGAAAAGAAAAAATATTTCTTACCCAGAAGTGAGCACTTACCAAGCAAAGTACACTGCATAGTGGCAATGCTGGGGACAGGGAGAAGGAAAGTGGCACGGGGGACCTTTAACTGCCCCCAAATATCCATTAGCTCATTAAAAGCCACTCGATGTTTTAAGGATTAGTGATATCTTTTGATATGAATAACCAACATTTTCTCAATCCTATTAATAACGTATTAATAAAAGTTCTTGTGGGGCGCCTGGGTGGGTCAGTGGGTTAAGCATTTGCCTTCAGCTTAGGTCATGATCTCAGGGTCCTGGGATTGAACCCTGTCTCTTTGGCAGGGAGACGGCCTCTCCCTCTGCCCCTACCCCTAGCTCATGCTCATGCAATCTCTCATTCACTTTCTCTCTTGCAAATAAATTAAGTAAATAAATAAATATTACATAAATAAATATATAAATAAAAATTATATAAATAAATATAATAAATATTATAATAATAAAATAAATAAAATCTTTTTTTAAGTTTTCATTGGGAGCCTTTGCTATTTTAAAGCAAATAGTCCAAGTTGTCATGACCCTTTGTTCCACGCTTTCCAACATATGGTGAACTTGAGCCCCTCTAGTGTTCCGGAGCTGCTGCTCGTGTTGTAAATAGAGTTTTACATCTGTCCAACATGCTCCTTGAAGACATGAATCATGTCTCATTCAGTTTAGCCCCACCAGGGCCTAGCATGATGCCAAAGCACAAAGTAAACACCCAATAAATGTGGGTTCCCTGGGATAAGAAAGCACCAGAACCAGGAAGGGACCGAAGAGACTATGGAGACATGGTTTCTTATCTCCTGGACTCAGATGCTGAGGCCCAGAGAGGGAAGAGAGTCTCCCAAGGCAAAAGAATCATGTAAGACCAATCTCCGTGCACAGGGGGGGCCACTGCTAATTACCGGTAGAGATCTGCGGTGGGTGTTCCTGGGGCGGTTGCTGTTGACTGACAGAACTTGGAGCGCCAGAGAAGGGAAGAAGTCGGAGGGGACAGTAGTTCGCTAAACCTTTGCTGTGTGTTATGGGGTCACGTGCCTTACTCCACTTGTCTTACCCACCTGACCCAGGCCAGCAGCTGGGGACAGGCACCGGCCATTTACAAAGGATGGTGTGGCACTTGGGCAGGCTGGGCGGTGGCTGGGAGCAAATAAGAGTGAAAGGCCGGTGAGGCGGAGGGTGCACGGCTAGCTCTGGAAGCCAGTTCTATTACAATGGGACACCTGTTTGGGATTAGCCGGCAAGGTTACTAGTGAGATACACATCCACAAAGAGACGTGTTCAGCAGGAAGCTGGATACGCAGGAGCTCTGGTGGGTGTAGAAAACAAAGGATTGGGATTCAAAGACACTCCAGCTCTTCTTCCTTCACTTCCTTTTGGATATTAGGCAAGTCTTTTGGCCTCTCTAAGCCCTACTTTACTTCTAAGTGAATGTGGGATTGACAGTACCTGCCCTATACCATCGTCAAAGGAGTTCATATCGAATGTCTGAAAATTTCTCAGAGTGGCAAAATCTGCCACATGGCTACGGATGATTTGGACATTGGGGAGTCGTAAGTGAAGTCCCACAGAAACTTCTTGAGGGCTTGAGGTGGAGACCATGTTCTCCCCAGCCTCAGTGCCTCCACTTTCTTCACATCTGTAAGCAAAGCATTAAAAAATAAGAGTTTTATCGTAGTCAAACACCCTTGAAAGGAATCTTTTATCCCTGTTTTTCCCTCCAGGGAGGAACGATACTTTTACAGAGAAACCTATTGTGCCTCCAGAACCTGTTGAACCTATACTGAATGGTAGCATGGCCATAGGGGCTGTGTCACTCGCTGTGGCCAAAACCAGGGCCATCCTGGACAATAACCCCCTCTACTTAAATATTGCACTACTGAAGCAGTCAGGTCAGGTCAGTATCCGTTGTCTTCCATCACGAAGACCTGTGAGTATCTCAACACCTGTGAACCACATTTCTTGTTTCTCCTTGGTTTCCCCTCTTCCAGGAACAGCCCACAAAGCTCACCTTACCTTTGCCAATGGTGTCTCTGGTCAGCTGCGGGAAGTCATCGCCCGGGAAGCTGAATTTAATGAAAGAAGTGATGTGTATACCCCATCCTGGATTAACAGCTAAACAAGTACCTTCGATGATCTCACACTACTTTTTCCCTTTTCTGTTAAGATTTTATTTACTTATTTAGGGAGAGAGCATGAGCAGGAGGAGGGGAAGAGGGAGAGAGAGAATCTCAAGCAGACTCCTGGCTGAGCACAGAGCCCAGTGTGGCGCTTGATCCCAGAACCCTGAGTTCATGACTCAAGCTGAAATCAAGAGTCAGACGCCCAACTGACTGAGCCACCCAGGTTCCCCTCACACTACTTTTTCTAAAAAAAAAAAAAAAAAAAAAGGCTCTGTCATCGACAAGTCTTTCATGTAGGTCCCCAAGGCCTATGACAACAAGGGAGGGAGAATTAAATATAAAATGAAAAAAAAAATTTAGGCAATCAGAAGTGGAAAGAAAGCAAGACCTCAAATACAAGGGGCCCATTTAAGCCACCTTCAGTCTCTGGTTCCCTTCAGCACTGACTTGTGCCTGTGACTCACCAAGGAGCCCTGGGTGAGTAACTTGGCAGCCATAATGGGCTGGGAGGTTGTTACCTGGGGGAGTCAGGGCATCCTTATTTATTGGCCGAGGCACTGCAGCAGCAGCAGGAGGAAGCTGGCTCTTTCCGGGCAGTCAGATCTGTTCCAGAAGAGCTCCAGGGCCGGCCAGACTGCCTGGCATGCAAGAGAGGTTCAGTGCGTGCTTCTCGAATGGAGGACTCCTAAGTTGCATCTTTATACTTAGTGGTGTGCTAGTTTCTGTATTGTTCTTCACTGGCCTGAAGGAGCCCTTGTGCCTCTTTAAATCTCCATTAAATATTCTACCAGTTAGGGCATTAGAAAGAATTTACATTTAGGTACTGTAGTGGATGTTTTCAGGAAAAAGTACAGGAAGTTCCATCCTGTCAGGTAATACATGGAGTGGTATTTTTTACCTAAGCTAGTGAGAATCACTATTTTTTCAATCTCAAGATAATTTCTTCATGATAAAGAATTCTTTTTTAAAGAGAATAACTGTTACCTCACGATGTATCGATTGTGGAACACTAGGAATTCCTAGCTGGCTCACTGTCTGTCCGATCACGTTCAGATCCCAGCGCCAGGATCCTTCCTGCAGTTCAAATCTGTTGGGTTATTGGAGGACCGGCGTAGTTGGTATATGCCATCCTTTATTTGTCTTCGTGTGCAGATCCCACAATCATCAGGATATACATTCCTATTTTTTAAGTGACAGTGGCTTTATACCAGCTCAAACACTGTCATGGAGAATCCCTTGCTGACCTATAGGATGTGTATTTGCAAAAAGGGTTGGTCAGGAGACTATGAAAGAGAGTAAGTCTGACTTGATCCAGCCAACGGCACCTGTCAGTTCTGAACAGCGAAGAAAGCGTAACTGAGAAGAGCTTTCATTCATATCCAACCAAATAAAAATTGACGGCTGAAGATTAGCATTTAATCTTCTGATTTTGTAGATCACATCTAATCCACTAACTAGGATATCTTATTGGGGACCCTACAAATACTCAGTTAGAAATAGCTAGTGTGTGCCTTAAGTTTTTGTATTTGAAGTTTCTAGACTACAGTTGTGGAAGATCACAGTTATTATACTTACAGGGTGTGGAGATGCTTCTGGAAATTCAGAAACATATCAACAAAACAATTGAAATGGTAGGTAAAGAGAATCTATGGTATCTAATTGCTGATACTGACACCTCCCAGTATACAAATTTTACTTTATTATGAAATTAACTCAATATTGTTGTTATGGATATGTAAATGTATACATTGGGTTTTGGGCCCTGGATTTGGTTTCTAAAGGCATTTGACAATCTCATCAGCTGCCTCTGTGCTAAAATTATCCCTTAGGAATTGCAAGGAAAGGATTTGGCCCTTAGGATGTGCGAGGCAGTTTAGTATAATAGTTAAGGCCCAGACTTGGAGGTCTGCTTAGAATCCCAGTGTTGAGCAAATGTGAGTTTTTGGCCAGACAGCCCTTGACAGGGAGGCCACAGAGGCAGGGCGATGACGGGGAGCCATAGGTATGAGTCCCTGGTTGTGCCCGTGTTTGTCTTTTTCTCTGCTATATGTCTCCTGCCTCGCCCATCATGCTTCCCGAGTGTGGTGTTTTTACCAGGGATAGAAAGTTCAGCTGACTCCGTGGTGCAAAGAAGCAGGAGAACTGTCTTTGCATGTACTCTGGTGTGAGCCCTGATTGATTCTTGACAAGCATGCCCTAGTTTACAGAGCCAGGAAATGCTGGGTATTAAAATGCACCCTTTAAGGGCTGAATCCTTGCTCCAGAGCTCGGTCAACACCCCACATTGTGGGTATTGAAAATGACCAAATGTCCTTGGAAAGTATCTTTGCTTTTCATCTCAAATGATACTACGCAAACCAGATTCATCAGATTTAATGACCTTTGGCTGTTTCCAAAAGTCAAATCCACCCTGCAGCGGAAGTGTTTGTACCTTATTTATGTGTACATTATTTAGAACAATATTCAAAACAAACTAAAGGCAAATCGCACAGGGGTGTTGCTCCCTAAGGGCAAGGAGGGGATGTTGTAGGAGTGAATAATGCTTCATTTATATGAATAGAAATGCATTTATAGGAATGGAGTTGGAAAAGAAGGATGAGAAAAGGACCACATACCCGAGTCTGAGAAACAGTCTGGAGTTTTTCAAAATCGGGAGGGGCTGGTATGGGGTGTGTGTGTGTGGGTGTGTGTGGGTGTGTGTTGGGAGACTCACAGTGTGCCTGGTCAGGCCCCAGGACCTGAAGCTCTGCTTGCTGCCACAGAGTCTGAAAATGGCAAGTGATTTCTCTCTCTCTCCTATCTCATAGCCGCCACCTCCAAAAACAGAGACCAAAAAAGGGCATAACGGAAGCAAAAGAAGTCAAGTAAGTTTATGTATTTCTTAACCAGACTTCAGTATGACACGGTTCATCGCTAGAGCCCCTGCCCATGTTCCAGCCCCGGTCAACGGTGCTCCAGGCCCAGGGCTTACACACACACACAGAAACGACACAGCGATACTCCTCCAGGAGCGCCGAGCCCACAGCCCCCGAGCTGGAATGTCACTGGGCCCTACCCCTCTGGCCACAGGCTGCCGGGCCAGCGGTGGCTCTCTAACGGACGCCCCTGAGGGTGTGCGGAAGCATTTATGAATCCAATATAACAGAGTTGAAACTCGGTAGGTGACGTGTTGGGGAGAGTGAATCTGGCTAACCAGCTGAACGGCAGATAGAATGTTTTCGATTGTAATCTTATCCCTACCAAGTAAGAGAGAAACAAACAGAAGGCACAAGATGATAGCCCTCTCTTTCTTCGGGTCCCGAAAAGGCACCCAAGCCCCATTTCAGATGAACCATTACCAGACCTCCGATTTTGTCGGTAGCCTGACAAACAGTTCTTGTCCACAGTTCTTGAGGCCGGGGTGGCCTCAAGAGCCTCCGGAAGCCACCGCCACCTGATCCGGCCACGGCTTCAGTGGCTGTGGGCGCCCAGGAAGACACACCTCTCAGATGCCTGGACTTTAACAATAGAGTCGGGATAACCGGTCAGAATCCTGGAGACGGTGAAAAGTTAAATTCCTCCTCCGCACTGGGAGAGAGAAGAGAAATGTGTGAGGAAATACACGAGGAAGTGAAGTGCCTGGTCGGTAATCTGTAGGGACGAGCACAACACTCTCGCCCTAGACCCGGGGAGAGCCGGGGCGTGGGGACCAAGTGACCCAGCGTCCGCGCGCTGCGCCGCGCTCCAGCAGGCTGTCCTGGGTGTTCTGAGAAACGCGGGCCAGCATCAGCCCTTCCCATGGTCAGCTTTCCTGCTTCTTTTCTTCCTGTTAGAAACAGGTTAAATGGGAGATTCTAGAGAGCCAGCCGTACCAGTTAAGAGGCCTGAACTCTGGAGCTAATCTTCCTGGATTAAAATCTGTTCCAAGTTACTTACCTCTCTGTGAAATGGGACAGTAATTGTAGGTGCTTCAGGGGGTTGATGTGAGGAGTAAATGTGGTTATGTAAAGCGTTTGGAACAGTAGCGGGCATTTAATAAGCTCTCAAGAAGTGATGCTTACAGTTGAAGAGTCAAACAAAACTCGATTGATACACAGCAATTTCCCCACCTGTTTCATTGCTGAATAAAGGGTTCCTGTCCCTGCCGTTAAGAATGTCAGATGGCGCTTATAATTAACTCGTGCGATCAGCAGAGAAATGGGATATTTCTGCCTCGGTTCATGTTTGCCCTTGAGTCTGGCGCATGCGCACACACACACCCCCTTCAGAATCACCGTTATTCTGCTTCAAATGTGTGATAATTCCTAGTGGCAACTTAGAAGGAGGGCACGGCAGGGCTGACCTTGCATCAGAAGCACATGGCTGCCTTTCCCGGGGCTGCTTTCGGTCCCAAACCGCCTTCCACTGAAATCCATCCGTAGTGCTGCCTTATTTTAGCAGAAATCTATCTTTTCTCAAGTAAGACCTTTCCTGAAGGAGGGTTCCATGTTCACACTTACATTCTCCAAAAGGAACATGGAACACAGGAAAGAACAGGTTTGGAAGTGGGTGGAGGAGGACAGAGGGAAGGACCGGACAGGTACTCAGAAGCACAGCCTGGAGATTCGCCCACCTTGGGGTCGCGGCTCAGGTCAGCCCGTGTACCGCGGCAGGGTTGATCAGGACATTATACAGGCACATCTAAGACAGAAAAGTGTGTTCCCCGGTCAAGCCTGAAACCACGAGGGTAAGAAAATTACTCCAGACGCTTTGGGCAATCATATGCCTAAAGGTCGTGCAGAGATGGGTGATGCCCAGACATAAGACTGATGCGGACTCAGAAGACCACATGTTTAGAGAACTGTGTCTGGTTGTCAGTGGTGCCTAGTTTATAACCAGGAAGCTCCAAGAATCTTACCGGTCTGTATCTCTAAGCATCATTTGCCTTCGGTCTTTTAGCAGCCCATCACGGGCAAGATGTCGCATCTTGGCTGTTTGACCATTAATTACGACACCATAGAGCAACCGCTGGTCCTAATTCAAGGCATCTGTGCGAACCTGGGGCTGGACCTGGGGACAAACCTGCACCTAGCCATCAACTGTGCTGCCCATGAGCTGATGGATTATGTAAGTTTCTGCTCCGGAACACGTAACTTGTTGGGTCCCATTATTTTTAAATTAGGACTCAAAAGCAGCACATACCTGAATATTTTCCAAACAGATCCTATTGCTTTTATTAATATTGTGTGCAGCTTCCAAATATAAATGGAGTCGAGAAAGCTGACTTAGCTAATGACCAGAGAATAACATAACCATATAATTTTAGAAATTAACAGGAAATGTCAAAATAGCTACATATAGAAATTCTGTAACAAAAATTGCTAAAATGGGGTGCTCACATAGACCGTGAGAGCTATTGAAAAATAACAAACTGGTATGTTCTGTTGGGTTCACTCCCTTGGTTGGTAGATACGGAATTTGCCAGGCATAGAAAATGGATCCATTGTAGCTATCACTTGGTAAGCCGGTCTGGCCAGGTAGGTGGTTCTGAGTTTCTGCTGTGACTCCCTTTTTAAATGTAAAAATATTTCCAAGTTGTTGATATTTGTGGAGACTGTATTTTTATCTGGTTAAGCCCATCCACGGTGTTATCCACAGCCTGGGTTAGGAGGAGAGAGCTTTAGCGATGAAACTTCTCCGGAGACTGCACCCTGTGGGGACAATTATTTCAAAAAGAGGAAAACGGGTTCATTTTTAACAAGCTTTCATTTGACTTCCTCAGTGTAACAGAGCAGCAGTTAACCTTTGGACTTGGGAAGCCGGCATGTTAGGGAAACTGGTAAAAGTCGTCTGTCTGCCACATACAAGTTCCCTTCTTCAAAAACACAAATGCGGAGTCTGTGATGTATGCAGTGCCCTGCGTGTTGACATACATTTGTGGTGACTTGGTAATTAATGTCCCATTCAGGGGATATGGCTGAAGAGAATTCCGCTTTAATCTGTGACTCTTTTAACTTCAAAGGAAAACTTGAACAGCATATAAGAACTCTAAGTTTCAGCTGACTTCTAAGTCCTTTTAAGTTTTCTAAAGATACAAAGCGCAGGAAGCCTTGTTTAATGTAATTTCCTATTCTCCACATAATGATTGGTTCCTAGACATACTATTACAAAAAATAATTGCATGTTTTCATCAGCAATGTATACCGAGAACTATGAATATACCGACTGCTAGTGCTAGCTAGAATGGGTATTTTTTGCTTATATTCAGTGAAATGAATTAGCTTGATATCAGATAGTTCTTACAATGTTAATTCAACATCATTAGCATTTCTTTACTGACAAGATAGGCTTCTCAAGGTTTTGCGGTAAAGAAACTAAAAGTTCCGGCTGCCTTTTTAATCTGAGAAAAGTACAAAATCCTTGCAAGTCTGGATTTCTTTGGAACCTGCCTAGTTCCAATGCAATCCATCCCACTGGCAGCCATAGCAGGAAGGTGTCAGCAAACCAGTCATTCTGTCGCCTCCTGCCTCCTTCCTGGTGCCCGAATAACCCAGGGGCCATCCCTGAATACAGACTTGGGAATCAGTGCCAGGATTTGCAGAGACATGACACCGGTCCGTTAGCCCTGTTTACTTCTGTTCTTGATGACCTGGGGCTTCCCAGACTTCAGATGAATGGAGTTGAACTAGAACTCTTTCAGAACCGTATGGTTACTGACAGGGCGTGCTTGCTACCTGCGAAGGAGATGCCGTCACCTGGGTCATGGGACATTTCACAGTGGCTGTTCGTATCTCCAAAGCCTCGCCCTGCTTTCAAGTTTTAGGATATTCACGGTACAGGAGACCAGCTGTTTGTTTACTGTGAGTGGAAAGATGCTGGGTTCTGGTGAGTGGGAAGCTATGCACTGCTGTCCTGTTTTATAAATTCATGTCGTCGCCCATGGGCCCAAGCAGCCAGGTAGCTGGCACCACATGCCGAAACTAAGTAAGAAACTCTTCCCCTCCTGCTGCGTACCTGGTCTTTTGCATAGAAGGCTTCCGTCTGAAGTCCGTGGGAGGAGCACCATGGGGCATGAAGAGGAAGGGTGACGTGGTTTCCCCAGGCTAGTATGTAACAGATATTTAAAGTACACAGATGACTCATGAGACGATGGCCCCAAAAGGACGTTTACAATCTTTTATAGGCAATGAATAAGCGCAAATGGGAATGCCGCCTTTCCCCTTTGAGGAATCCCTCATTCCTCTTTATTTTGTGATTGTCCTTCCACCCGCCAGAGTAGAGGAAAGTATGAAGTGATGCTGGGAACATACAAAAACGCAGCGGAGATGGTGGACCTCTACGTGGATCTGATCAACAGGTTCCCTGCAATTATCGCCTTAATCGATCCTTTCAGGAAGGAGGTACCAGGGACCCACCTTGAACTGTATAACAACGGAGAGCAAAATCTCATTCTTTTGGCTCGGTGGCTGGAAATAGTGCAGTTTGGGGTGGGGCGGAGTCGCGCACTGAGCAAACACAGACCCGAAGCAGGGGGCCTGGGAGGGCGCCTGTGTGCAGAACAAGCGAGCTTTCCCAGGCACTTGGGGGTACCCATGTTTGCATGAGCAAGCCAGGGCTGGCCGCCGAGCCGCCAGCTCCTGCTGCAGCGAGCCGGTACCCTGGCCGGGCTAAGTGCTCCCGGAACTGGGCCCTCTGCTCAGCCCGTGTGGCATCCTTCCACTTCATACACGCAGAAAAGCTGCAAAGGTGTATTTTAAAAAGGTTTCAAGAGCGAGGTTTTCCTATCTATTCGAGCTCTGACATCCGGCGAGGGTTGTTCCTCTGCCAGAGGGGGCTGTCACTCTCCCTAACGCTCTGGATCTGCAAAACCTACATTCTTGATAGTATGAATTGGAGAGAACCATTAGATCAACTGAACAGACAGTGTCTGGGGGATCAGGCGTGGATTTAGATGTGGGGCATGAGGAGAGAGCTGCATCACGCTCAGGGTCCCCACACCTCCCTTGGCCATCACTCCTGTCACTGCCTGTGCCACAGCTCAGGGCTCAAGGAGCCGCCACCCAGCTCCTTAACCTGCTGGCGGCATCTTCAGACCTTGTTCCAGAGCTCTGGCCTCGTCTGGTTTACTGTGCTAAGATGGCCCATGTTTGGTCTGTTCTAATGGGATAGGTCAGAATCTGGTACAGTGGTCTGGGAGACTTGGTAGATCATCAGTTAAAACAGTATTTCATTTCATGTGATGGTCTTACCAACAAAAACAAGGGTGTTGAGAAGGGAGAGCCTAGAGCCTTCACAGGCTCATTTCCTTCTGTTTTCTGTTCACCAGAAATAACAGTGGCAGCTTCTGGGCAGCCAGTTGTGAGTAGCGTTACGGATAACACAGTGGGTAGGAACAGCTTGGGCTGGAAGAACTTCAGAATCAACGTGGAGCATTTAATGTGTATTAAACAATTTATCCAAAAGATCTTTAAGCTCAAATTTAATCACTTGATTCTGTTCCACGAAGCTGGTTAATTTGTGTGGCCATGGTTCAGGTACTACTCAGCCACAGAAACAACAGAAAACCATTTTGTGGGTCTCAGAAAGGTGTTTAACTCTGATGAGGGGCTCTAGGGTTCCTGTTGTTTTGTGATCATGCTTCATACATTTTAACGATCGATTCTTAAATATTTACCCAGGACTCTGAACAGTGGGACAGCGTCTGTAATGCTCTTGGTTCCAGGTGTTACATCCTTGCAGGAGCTGCATCCAAAAGCATTTCTAAACTTCTAGAGGGTGGGGACATCAGCACCCCCAAATCCAGTGGGCTGATCATCAGACATACCAACCAAACTACGATCTCTGACTTGGTGGAAATAACCAGTCTTCTTGACAGTGAGTAGAAGTATAGGTCTACAAGACTCATAAGGAACTTGTCTTGGTTACACAAGGAGCCAAAAAGGTACAGTTTGTCAGTTAATAAAAAGCATGGTGTAAATCTTGGCAGAAAAACAAATTTCCAGCCGTCCATCAGAGCTCTGGTGCTGGGAGACAATTTGCAGCTAGTGTACTAATCCACTTCCTGGTGGTCCCACAACAGCCCCCAGTCCAGGAGCCCCACCCCCGCCCCCCATTTTAGGCGTGACTGAGGACAGTACCTTCTCAGCTTCACACCACAGGACAGTGATCCCACTCGCCCACGCTGATGTTTTAAAAATTCCTCACAAGTTTCAAACTCTTTACCACCGTGAGGTCTGTGACCATGCTTGCCCTGCACCATTGGCTCACTACTCCTGATCCTTCACGTCTTTCCTTAAGGGAAACGTTTTCAGATATGTATGACTTTCCTGGTTTCCTTTCCCCGCCCCTACCTGGTTGCTCTCAACCTCTCTCGTAGCTTCTGATACTTTCTCTTTGTAGTATTGGCCACAATTACATGTACGGTGATTTAATGTCCAGTATCTGCCCATGAGACTGTGAAGTCCCATGAGCTCACAGGAGTCTTGTTCAGTGCCTGAAACATGGGTGGGTCTCAGGAGTTAGGCAGAAGGCTTGTCTAAGACCTAAAGCAGGGCTCAGAGCTGGACTAGCAGCCATGGGCCTGGGCTCGTGCCAGAGAATGGCATGGAATGCCTGTAGTGCCTTGTCCTGGAGATGGCCCAGACTAGGGCCCAGGCAGGGCTGTCTTGTAGGTAGTAGACGGGAGGTCGCAGCCCTAGCCTTTCCTCCAGGGCCGACCCACTCAGCAGGCATGCTGTCTTCCACTTCGGATCACTACCATGGCTCAGCCTCCAAAACACCAAACACTGTCTCCAGAGCAGGAACCTTGGCTTTGTAGACTTGGCAAACTTCAAGGGGTTCTGAGATCCTCAAATTTGGGTTAAGTACCATCCACACTGTTCTTCAAATACGTTTACATTCAGAAAGACAGATCCCTTTGAATAAAATTCTACACGATGAATTGTGAAATCCAGTAAGGCCTGTCAGCTCCCAAAATGATACCCTTGCACTTCCTCTCTATTTTGTCTCAAAGATGCACACTTTTCTACACGGAACATGGACAAAATGGAAATGTGTCTTACAGTTGGGGTCCCCTTTAGTGGTCCTAAAGATCTTACAATTTATGATATCTTTAATTAAATTTGGCATTCGTGTAGTATTTAGCATCTGAGTTACTGGAAAGAGATAAACAGATAAAACCAGGGTAATTAAAAAATACAAATGTTTAGGTCAGAATTCTCTGGTGGTCAAATCATTGACTCTTCACAGAAAAGTTGTAAATCTTGGCAATTTTTTCAATTTTGTTTCCAGAGGCTCATACATGTGTGTGTGCACATACACACACACACACACACACACACACACACACACGTGTGTGTTTATATACACATGTACAAGCTCATGTGCATACATATGTGTCTGTACATGTATGTGTGTGTATATATATGCCGTTATGCTCACTGTTCCTATGCCATCTAAACCTGAAAAGAATTCCTCTGCTCACAGGTAAGCAGCGCGTGGCCGTCTTCGGAAGCGCGGAAGGGGAGTCGTCTGATGACAGCCTGGTTGATCTGGCAAGTACTGAAAGCTGGTCAATTGCAGAACTGCCAAAACACTGCTTTTATCATGAATTGGTATTTCAGAGAAATGCAGTCTTTGGCGGAGACAGTCATGTAACCTTTTATGAAAGACTTGCTTCCTCCCAGACAGCTAGCTTTTGCAAAGAGCTAATCTTTGAACTTTTAAAAAGAAGAAAAATTGAAGTCCTGGGAAAATGATGAGACACTTGAGTGGCTGGGATGTGCACTTGCAGTGTAACTGCCTGAAAGGCAGCGAGAAAGACCAGACTGTTCTTAGACAAAATCAGCATGCTCCCATGCCTAGTAAAGCATCTAATGCGTAGTCACGCTGTTTACCTTTCCTGTCTCTGTTTGTATGCGGACCTCCTTATCTACATAAGGATCAAATACAAAGTTAGAAGAGAAAAACCAAAACCAGCACAGTGTCCGTGCCCTTTCTCCCTGTTTTTAGCAAAACGTGACTTCTCGCTTAAAATCAATTTTGTCCACCTCCCTGTCCCCCCTTAAGGCCATCGGACTCGGTGTCCGGTTTATCAAGTTGGGAGGTCTTTCTCGCGGCGAGCGGATAACTAAGTACAACCGCCTCTTCACTATAGAGGAAGAACTGCTCCAGAGTGGAACACTGGGTACGTGCTGCTTTCTTGCTTTGTTTTCACTTAGCCATGAATAAGAGAACAAAGATTGGAGACGGGGAATTGGAGGCCCTCGGCGGGAGGGCAGGGGAATCCAAAGACAGTTACTAAGCACTGACAAAACTAGGGTGGCAGTTGCAGCAATGTGCTTTGTTTTCTTAATGGATTATCTGTTTACCTGGATGTTTCAAACTCTTGCCCTTCCTCTTGATGAATAAGCTGCATGGTGCTTTTCAATAGAATTAATTGGAATCTCCAAGCCCACCTTTTATTATGGTCCACATTATAGCTAAGGTCTCTGCACAGCCCTGAAAAGTTAAAGGCAGGTGTTTTCCTGATGATTCTTGAAAACAACTGGTTTTACTTAAGATAAGCAGACCGCATGTTAAGTTTAATGTCATCCGTGGAAAAGGCTGTGGTCTTTTTTTTTTTTTTTTTTTTTAAGATTTTATCTATTTATATGGCAGAGAGAGATCACAAGTAGGCCAAGAGGCAGGCAGAGAGAGAGGAGGAAGCAGGCTCCCTGCTGAGCAGAGAGACCGATGCAGGGCTTGATCCCAGGACGCTGAGACCATGACCTGAGCTGAGCTGACAGCAGAGGCTTTAAGCCACTGAGCCACCCAGGCACCCCAAGGCTGTGATCTTGAGAGAAACGAACCAATCATTTGGGAAGTCAAACCTCTGCAAATTTGCTTGCATAGAAGGTACCTTGTGTACTGGGCTAATTGGAGAGAAACACCCCAAAGATGAATTTTTACCCTTCATGTTCCTGTGATGGCCAAAAGCAGGTGCATGGCACACAGAGATATTTAAAGAGACCAAGTTATTTCTTTGCAATTCTAAAAACATTTTGCATTTTAGGACAGAACAAATGAATCACTATGCTGGGGGAAAAGTATGTGTTTATTTAAGTAGTAGTGACAAAATACGAAATTTTCTTGGGTGCTATCCGTAAGATCTCATATATGATAAATGTATCAGGGTCTGGCCTCTAGAGCAAATCAGTTCTTGCATATGACAGCAAGGAATTAGTCCTATGCCTCAGGATATGCACTGAAGAAATAAAGAAGCCAAGAGAGACTATAATTAGGAATGTCATGTTTAACGTATGTTACAACCTCAAAATGCTTCCTAAGCTTCATAGAAAATAAAAATGTGATTGAGAGACTCTTTCTGAGTTAGGTAAGGGCAATCAAAGTTAGTGTTGTTCAGTGTGCTACACAGGCCTTGTTTTTTCCAATAGGTAAAATCATATTGTCCTACATATTACCAGGTTGTGGGTTTTTTTTTTTTTTTTTTTTTTTTATGTCATCCTGACTTGTGAAAGCCTTAAGTTCCTAAAGGACTCACTACATTTCTAGCCAGACTTCCCCACAAGAGAAAACAGCTACTTCCAGGCATCAGAAAGGATAGTGACCTGAGGCCCAGCCCCTCTCCCAGGGCCAGGGCCAACCCCTGGGCGTCCTGGCCTAGATGATCAGATCACAGGCATGCCTCATTTTATTGTACTCTGCTTTACTACACTTCTCAGATACTGCATTTGTACAGAATGAAGGTTTGTGGCAACCCTGGGTCAAGCAACTCCCTGGATGCCATTTTTCCAACAGCATTTGCTCACTCCACGTCTCTGTGGGGTCAGCAAACTATCTTTGTTATGATCTTTGCAGTGATTAATTCGCTGGGAGCTCAGATGATGGTGAGCATTTTTTAGCAATAAAAGATTTTTAATTAAGGTAGATACATTGGGTGTTTTTGTTTTTAGGCATAATGCTACTTCTTGCTCACCTCACAGACTATAGCACAGTGTGAACGGAAATTTTATACGCATAATTTATTTATTATATTTATATTATTTATCATTATTATATTATATAATATATATTACATATAACATATATATTTATTATATTATTTATACGCAAATTTATAGCATAATGCTACTTCTTGCACACCTCACAGACTACAGCACAGGTGAACAGAAATTTTATACGCATTGGGAAACCAAAAAATTCACGTGACTTGCTTTATTGCGGGGTCCAGAACCGTATCGCTGGGATCTCTGATGAGTGCCTGCGATGAAAATTTCCCTGTCATTGGCCTGTGGTCATACACCCTGTTGACAGTGGTCGATAAATGGGAAGGAGACCAAGAACTGGAGAGACAGATCTCCCCTCTGAGAGAAGGAGTAGGAAATCCTGTCAAAGCTCAGCTGTTAACTGAGCACTGTCACTGTCACTGTCCACATGGACCCGACTGGAACGAAGTCTGCAGTCGTCTGCTTGGGAACGCTTAGTTGGCGATGGTCTGTACTCACATAGTGGACTGGCCTCTCTTCTAGTTCCTCTGCTTCCTCTGCTCCTCTTCCACTAAGCCTCTGTCCAAAGTCCACTGCATACCGAATGTTCCAGAAGGGCACCAGGCAGACTGAGCAAGACGAGTGTATTGCACAGTTAACATCTGAGCAAAGTCAGGCCTAGTTCTGAATGGTCCTGGGACCTTTTCTCATGGTGAGGGGACACCTCTGGGCAGTTCTGGAGGCGGTCTCCTTTACCCACAGTACCAAGAACATCAAACTTGGCACCACTGGATTCAACACTAAACTTTATTGTTGTTGTTGTTAAATAGGTTTCAATGAAGAACACATATTTTTTCCCTTGAATGATGACACTGAGAAGGGGACCGAGGCACCCGAGGCTGTGGCTACCGTGGCTGGCGAGCCAGCCGAGCTCCCAGAGCCCATCTTCCCCACAGAACTGATGGAGGCATCGGCCAAAGCATGAGCGTCTCCTGGATGGGGCTGTGGACACCCCGCCTTTCGGCCACGCTGCTAGCATGAGACCCGCAGAGCCCACCTGTGTCTTCACATGGGCTTTGCTCTAAAACATCCGTAACCAGCGTGCTCTTTGATTGCTCTTGTGATTTCTGTTTGGTAACACTGGTACCTAGTATTTCTGCCCGAAATTACGCCTGTAAACTGTGTCTTCCAGACCTCGAATGTCCATGGGGAAGTTCCCTCCTGCCCACGTGGGGGGCCAAGACCTAGTAAAAGAGTCCAGCGCCTCTGCTGCTGAGCGGACATGGGGGGCAGCGACGTAGCCGTGCCCGGAGGCACAGGCGCATCTTGCCGCCTTCCTCAGGCAGGAAGAAATGTGCGAACTTCAGTCTTTCTAGCAGCCAAACAGCTGCGGCTTACTTCCTTGCCCTTCATCCCTCTTCCCTGACTCCCTCCTCTTTCTAAATTTTCATCTTTATTATATTACTTGTACGCTTGTGGGTGTCCTAAGATCCTTTTTAGAAAAAGCAGCAGTCTAAATGAATAAACCCATCCGTAAATGAACACCGATTCTGAAGGTAATAATGCTCAGTTACTTCCGCAACAGCATCTCACAGGAGACAAAGGACGTATCACGCAGGCTAAGGGCCTCCCTTGTAAGGCAGTATCGG
Organism: Mustela lutreola; assembly: GCF_030435805.1. Taxonomy (NCBI): domain Eukaryota; kingdom Metazoa; phylum Chordata; class Mammalia; order Carnivora; family Mustelidae; genus Mustela; species Mustela lutreola. The sequence goes on along the minus strand of NC_081293.1, from coordinate 13,632,348 downwards.
GGCTATGGCAGAAAAGTACTGGAAATAAATTTATTCAAACACATACCTTATAGATATAATAATATCCTACTGCCTTGTATAATTTAGATTGTCTGTTTAAACTTACCATTTGCTTTCCTCCAAAATGATAAAAATTGTGATATACTGACCTGTGGGAGAGTTGGCTAAGTTGAGATTTCTGAGAACTTTTCCTCTTGATGAGCCCCCATAGGGCAATTTAATGGCCTCATGGTAACACCAGGGCCTTATGCTCAAAGCAGTGATTTAAAATGGGCTCAGTGGCACGTTCTCTCAGAGCCCGGGGCAGGAGGGCTGGTTGGTATCTAAGCTGGGAGAACCGTGCCTGTTTGTGGCTGCTACTGCCTGTCCTGGTGCTTAGCAACACACAGTGAGGTAAGAGAAACTGTAAGGAAATTCATTTTATTTATGGTTTTGGGGTTTTTTGTGTTTTTTGAGAGGGGGGAAGGGACAAAAGCAGCGGGAGAGTGAGGATCTCAAGCAGGCTCCGCACACAGCACGGAGCCAGACACCGGGCTTGATCTCACGACCCTGATATCATGACCGGACACCAAAATCAACAGCCGGATGCCTAACCTACTGAGCCACCTAGGCGCTCCTGGAAAATTCATTTAAAACAGGCAGAGCATGACTGGGTGTTTGCATAGCCTTTGCGCATATCCACACACACACGGAATAGGGGAGATTATCAGACAGTCTGCCCTGGAACCATAACACGAATTATCATGATTAAATGAATGGAACCAGCACAAAAATTTATAAACTAAGTTAATAACAAAATTAAATTAACCCAAGAGGTCATTTATTATCTCGACCAGGTCAGGACTTTCATTTCAATGTAGGGCACAGCCCGTCCACCTCTTCCTCACTCAAGGACTAGGGTCACCAATGGAGAGGGAACATTCTAATCTCTCAAAGTGAGAAACACAATTTCTACTTATATCTCTCTCCATATATATATGGTAATATGTCATCAGTATAAAACATGGATTATACACTTATGGAAATTATCTACAAAAAAAAAGTAAAAGAGACTAGGCAAACCCCATATAAATCAGTGACGATGGGACTGGGGAATGTTAGTTCCAGGAAGAAACTTCCAAACCGAGCCAATCTGTTACATAAAGGCTGCTTGATGATCCTTCTGAGGTCAGTGATGATGCTGGACAGCTGTCCTCTCTTCACAACATCCTGCCACATAAGCTGATGTTGTTCCACGATGAAAGCCCTTCAACACACACAGAGAAATCATCCCGGATTCTGTAATATGGACCCGCATTTACCTAACCTACAACCTAAAGGTGGTCTGGAAGGATGACAATCATCTGTCCCTGTAGGATTCCATTTCCAACATGCTGTTAACAAAGAAAGTGAGGAAAGAAGAGTTGCCGGTGAATGGCGGGAGCCATGACACCCATCTTTTTCACTCATTTATAATGTTTTTGAGGAAATAGCTAAGAACTTCCCCTGAAGACACGTGCGCTGGTCTTCCTGGGTTTTCCTGTCTCGGGCTGTTTGCTGACAATGGCACCCCAGTGGGCCAAACCCCAACACTGATATGAAAAGAAATACTGCAGGCAGAACAAGGGGAGGAAAATCCTACATCATATACCTTTCCACCAAGCTCATTTTCAGTGCTTTCTGACCACCACGAAGTAAGAAGGCAACTTGGAAAAGACAAGACTTTCAAAGACCAGGTACTGATTGGTGCCGGGCCCCGCAACACATCTCACCAAGCAATTACCGTCTTACCCTGGAATGGACAGTGTCTTCCTAAGGGTATCATCCTGCTGATGAGTGTGATGAAATATGGAATGATGGGTGTGTGTGTCCCTCTACTCCTGTGTGTCCCTCTACTCCTAGGTGTACGTAAAACCCGTTGCCGGCAGACTCCTGTCAGACCCAGGAAGGAGAGCATGAAGAAAACACGAGGTAAAAGTCCTCAGAATAAACCACGGTGCCGATTACAAACAATGACTAAAGTCATGGACTCTTGGGCAATTTTCTTACCGAATAGTGACTGGTTTGGGGAACTCAACCAAAACTGTCAATAACCACAGTTGACCTTGAGTGGGAAACTGTCAGTGCTTTTTAATAAGTGTGGCGAGGAGAGTTCCAATCACAGCACAACAGAACTTGTCTCAGAGCTAATGCAGTCTGTAGTCAGTATATCCTAGAGCACTATTATTCCATTAGGAAAATTACAGTTGGAAAACATTACATTTTAATTCCCCATGAGTAAACCGATAAGTAACTGTAAAATCATCACTGGAAGAACATGGAAACAGGCAAGCATAACAAAGCTACAGAAGGGTAATTATCTCCAAATTTAGGAAGTACATTGATTTCCCTGCCTACCCGCGTCTTCGAGCCTACGCTTAGCACACGTGCAAAAACGAAACACAACCACTAACATTATTACTATCATTTTCTTTTGCCCTTAGGTGAGAAACACCTGACAGCTACATGCTGAGCCACGCTAACAAAACTAAACCTTCCACTTTCTTTAATAGTAAAATTACCATTACTGAATCATTGTCATAAAAAATGCATTCAAGTACATTACCACTTATTTTAAATAAACACCAATTTGGAAACAATCAACGTGGAAAAAGCTGTATAAGTTTTTTTTTTTCTTTTTTAAAAATCCCTGATTACATTTCTATTTATTCACTGTGGTAGACTGAAACGTATTTTTAGAGACTAACTACCACTTAATTTCTTTAAGAAAACACACAAACGCACACAAGAAACCTGTGTAATGTAGAACAGCAGTGAAGCAAGAAAACTGTGTGCTTATTACTTCTCGTCACTGTGCAGAAGAAATCGCGACAAATCGCGATAAACCATGGTACTGGTGCTGCTCAGTATGGGAGAAAACACGAGGAGCTCCGAGCACAGGGCACATGGTTTACTGAGATAGCACCTGATGAAATCCAAGGCTGGGACTTTCCCCTCCATTCTACATTTGGGCCACCAGCGCATTCCCACCGGGAATGACTTTGGACACAGTCACTGGTGCACATGCCCCGTCCCAGAGCTGACAATGCATGCAATTAGCCTGGTCTCTGGGAGGGCTGGTTTGATGTCTGTAGCTCCTAAATTTGAAGCTTATCTCGGTATATCCTAGAAAGTGATCTGTACACCACGGTGCCTCACAATTTTCACGCTGCTCCAGTTTCTCTCTCCAAAGATCAGACCGAAAACAGAAGCTGCTTTGGGGAGAGGGGGTTTTAAATCTCCTTAAAGTTGGACAGTTCTACTCATCCACTCATCCACAGCCCTGCAGACTTTCAGCAGTACATTTGATGAGTGGTATGCACGTTACCTAAAATGACAGACACCCGAATTTTCTGTGACCTTCCAGAAGAAGTCACACTTAACACAGTAATTCGAAAAAAATATCTTATCCCTAGGAAGAAAAACAAAACCTACAGAGGATGTGTATTTTGCTGAGCTTACTTATGTTTATAGGTAAATTACTTACAAAAGTGACACCAGAAAAGAGCCCGCATTCTGAGTACAGTGACAAGAACAGAATGTCTACGGCGCTTGCCAACACACCAGAACGGATCGCGTACCCCTCCGGGAAGGGTCTGTGCACCCATCAGCCCTCTGGGGTACGGATCAGCAGTGGGAGCTGTCTGCGTCTCTCGTTTTCTCAATGCCGTCTTCTTTGTGTTCCGGTTTTATTTCCTCTTCGCCATCCTTGCGTGCAGTGGAATCTTTTTCAGTGACCTGGTCTTTGGTTTGGGGTTCATGTGTGGAAACAGGATCTAAAACTACAACGGGTCCCGCTCGCTGCTCATGGCCCGAACTCTCGCTCCTGTGTCCGGTGTTACTGAGAGGCCTGGAGGAAGAACAGTTACACAAAACAATAAAAAACAGCAAATATTTGGCTTTCATATTCCTGGACTCAGACCAACCAAAAAAAAAAAAAAAAAAAAAAAAAAACCAAATGCTCTAAGTCTAATTAACATGCACAAAGTGGTCTTTGAGGTGCCAGCCATTAAAAGAAAAAAGGAGCTATTAGATGACATTAGGAGCGCGAGGCCAGAAGAAAGAAGGCGGAAAAAGTCAGAGCAATTAACTATGGAAGTGTTAAAAAGCCAAAGGCACCTACCTGTTAATTACACACTCTTCTCAAGAAGTGCAAAGCTCCTGGGTGCCGCGCGGGCCTCCCTGCTGCCACCCAGACTCCTGTCCCACCTTCACTTACCCAGGAGCCCCTCAGTCCCACGCCCACCCCCTGCACGTCCCTGGCGACACCTGGTGGCAGACTAGCTCCCAGCGAAGGGAGCCACCCCCGCCGAGGAGGTAGAGCTGAGATGCTCCTGCCAGGACGGACAAGAATAAATCTGGTCAGGCCAGGAGAGGCTCAGGGAGGACTGAGGCCGATGGAAGAATCCAGGCAATAAGCTCAAATGCTAAGTGACCATCAACTCTTTCTAAAAAGGAGAATCGTGCTCCTTGAGAAATGTCTTAAGGAATTTCAGAAGCTGTTTCCTTCTCCACAGAGGCTCCCCCTCTTCCCTTCTATTCTGATGCAAGAAGCTTCCTCTTCTCAAGCTACGTGGGTGACGGTCTCTGCGACAGAGCTATCTGTGTATTCTCTTGCCACGGGTCAGGAATGCCGGCCGCTGGCACCTACTCCTCTCAGGAGTCCTAGTCAGAGGCCACCCTGTGAAGGTATTGGGGTACCTGACCTGGTCCTGAAGCTTGATGGGTATGCAGCAGACAGGGCAGGGGCTCTTCCGATCTTCTTGGCAAATGCTAAGATGTTAAGCACGAACCAGCACACCCCCGTCCCAACTCTGGATGCCAAGACTTGTACTGGGGAGCTCACTGCTCGCCCTGCCCCTTGCAAGAGTTGATGCTACTGTTCCCCGACCCCAGGAGCAGGCCACTCCTTTATCACCTGCTCCTTCCCCCTTGCTGGTCTCCCCACAGTCATGCAACACCGGGTAATTAGCTGTCTAACATCTGTCTCTTCAAGTAAAGTGGAAGCGTCCACGAAACAGGGACTGTTAGCCTTGTTCACACTTCTACCCATGACCTAGCACGGATCCACTTGTGGCGTAAATGGGCGGATACTAATGAAGCATGAGAGGCTTGGCAACCCAGGCTTTGGTGTGAATAGGTCTGGAGGTCTCTCTTCTATGACAAAAACAGCAGAACAGATGCACAACTGAGAAAAAGCAGCCCCCAGGGTCCGGCCCCAGGTACTACAAACTTAAACCGCACAACCAGGGTCTTCCCGCTTTCTGACCAGCACTATGGAACCTGTCCAAAAGTTTGGAAGCCACGCCCCCTGGCTGCCCGGTTATATTGTCATTTGTTGACAACGACAGGTCACAAACACACAGGGTCTCCTGTGGCAGTGGTGAAAGCACTGGGATGGCCAGGAGCGTGAGAGGGAGGCCAGATTCGGCAACACCCTTGTCACTAGAAAACACCAGGACACTACCAGTCAACCTTGGCCAAAGATCCACTTCTCGGGTCATCTGTTGCCATGCTTTGGGAATTTTCCCCACAGTTTCCCCAGTGGTACCTGGTTTGACCTTCTTGGACCCAGGCGACACCTGGAAGACAGTGTCCACTAGGGTACAGGCAGAGGAGCAGAACCACTATGAGAGAGACGCGGGCTCTACAATCCGAATTAGTCGTCGGGCAAGGGAAAGAGCCAGTCCGTCTAGGGGAGTCTGTGGCCTCTGTGTTGGAGGCTGGGCCTGAAGTCCGCAGTTCCAGCGAGGAACTGGAAGGTGGGCGAAAAGTGGCAAGAGATGGAAGACAAACCAGAGGTGCATCCGTCCTGCCCAGTCTCTAACTGCGCGATGCAGACCACCTGCAGGACACCCTGGAGCCTGACACAGGGAACTGCACACACTCTTAGTCTAAACTTTGGAAACGCTGGAGGAGGAGGTGGGGGAGCTGGGAAAACTGTGGGCCAACTAGGTGATACCTCACATGAACCACAGTAGCACCTGCCCTACATGGACTTTCCGGGCCGTCAGAACAAAACAGCTGACTACTAGGCCACTGCTGCCTTCTCAATCTCACGCAGAGTTCTCTTGTGGTCAACCCTAACCTGGAGACAAAGGGGCAAGGGAATTTAAAGAAATGAAGTTGTTCCAGGCAAAGACACAACCGTCCGTAGGTTGGCCACCAGTCCGACTCCGCCATCTTGTCACGGAGCCCACCGCTAACTAAGCCAGCCAGTCCGCTCTGAGCATGGCAAGGAAGCTTCACCTCATTCCAGGTGAGCAACTTCCATCGACCCACACTGACCTTCTTCCTTCTGCAGAACCAATGCAAATGTTTTCGAGCCCGTGTGTGTCTGCAAGTGAAGTGGGGAGGAACACATCTGAAAAAAGCTTTCTGCCTTGGCTAGAAGTGAAAACTTCCAGGAGATGCTCTCAGAGCACAGATAAAAAAAGATAGCTGGATGTCAACTGAACTGAAAACTCAGACACCCTGTGTGGTCAGGATGAAATTGGCCCAAATTATCTCCGTCTAGAGAATTGTTCTTCTTTCCTGAAGTAAGTTTCTCAACTGTAGATTAATCTATTATTAAGTCACCCACAGCCTACAATTTGAGAACTCTTTTCCTTTGTTGATTATTGCTGAACTTGGCGCTGTGGGCAATTTCTCTGAATCTCTGCACTGAGAGTCAGAGTAACTGATTTCTCCAGGATAATGACCATGGACTTGGAATCCCAATGGGTTAAGGCTAAAAGGCACTGCAGCAATCATCAAGTCCAAGTGGTCCTTTAACCGAGGAGCAAAATGAGGCTGGGAGGGAAGAACCCGTGGCAGAGTCAGGTCAAGAGTTAGGAGCCATCTCTGTTTTCCTGCATTTTCCATGAGGCTTACCTCAGATGGCTTCTTCCAGAAACAGGGTAATGATGTCACAGGTTAATTTTGGCATGCTTACTGGTTTATGTCTTTCTGAATCTGTTTTCAGATGTATCTTTCCGAGTCTGTCCCTTTCAGCTATGCCTTGCTGTTTTCCCCTCTGTTATCTTGTAACTCCTCTGGATTTGAGACATTAGGCCTGGTCCTGGTCCCCACAGGGAGCTGCCCGGGGCCCTTCTGGAAAGAGAGACCTTCCTCTGCAGCCCCCATCTCTCTCCATCCCCATCTCACAGGAAGAGCCAGAGAGTACCATCAGTGACAGTGCCAAGAACCCAGGCTCTTGCTCTGGGCAGTCACGGTGGCAGATTCTAGCAGGTTAAAGCTTCTCCTCTAACATAAACTCCCAGGGGCTCAAATGCCACAATCCAACAGGAATTACAGTAGACTATCATTCAGTTCCATTTTTCTGCTTTAATTCTTCACCTAAGTGCAGTGACCACAAATGAGGAATTAATAATATTTAGCAACCATGAAAAGTATGGCAGATCTTCTCCTGTACGCTACAAAATCTCCAAGTTTTAAATTTTATGGGTGTTCCATAAAGTAAGACTAAACTCACATGCCATTCGGGTTGAAAGGCCTGACGGACAGGAACTAGTCTAACCTTTCCATTTGTCAGATGAAGACACCAAAGAAGAGTGAGTTAATCGATCTGCTCGAGGGCACACACCTTGTTAGGAGCAGACCCAGGGCTAAAATCCTGGAATCTGGATTTCCTGGGGTTTCTTTCTTACCACAACATACTGGTAGTCATTTAGGATCCATTCAAAATATTTTCATGGATCATTTTAGGTTTGCTCAAGAGCTGTTTCAAGACAAAAAGAAAAACCAAAAAAAGCGAATTAAGAGCTAAGAGGCAACGCAGCAATCTGTGCCGCTCCAGGAAGCCGGATGGGTGCCCTCTTAGAAAGCAGCCAATGGAGCCAGAGTGCGGGGCTGGGCACGTGGGGCCACTTGCGGGTTGGAAGAAGGACCCGACTCCAGAGCAGAGGGGTACCAGGAGCACCCGAACTACAGTAGACAGCACTGCCAAAGCTGAACTTCCAGAAAGGGACTCTGTGATTTCTCAGACTGTATTACAAGAGACGAAAGAGCAGCATTCTAATTTTTTTTTTTTTTAAAAAGCACATCATTGTTTGCATTCAATGAAACTCCTTTCAAAATCAACTTTCCACATTCCAATTATATTCAACAACATTCTAGCTAACATTTCGGCTGCAATTCAAATTAACTAATGCCCAAAAGAGCCCTAATAGATGTGGTTCTGAGCTCAATTGAATACAATCAAAGCTCATGAAATGAAGGGGGAAATGCTTATTTCATGCAAATTCTGCATATCACTCAAGCTTAATTTTACTGATAATATAAAGGTGGGACATTTTGAACATTACAGTGAATGAAACTTTTAAGCGGCGAGAGTTATTTTATAAAATGCTACCTCTGAAAAGCTGATTGCCAAACAGTATAAAAATGGTTTGAGGCATAAATGCCAAGTTCATTTCTACTTCACTTCTGAGGTAACTATCTTTCAAATCGCAACAGCTGGACTATTTAACACAATCTGGTGAATCAAAGTATAGTTCTTCTCTGGTCTCCCAGTGGGACGTCTGCATTAGTCGGTGGCAGCCATCCAGCAAATGACGCACAGCCGGACGGTCTGAACTCTGTTTCATTTACAATAAAAATGAATAAAGCCGCAATCATATTTACCACCTCCAAGGACAGAAAGCGGAAAGATTTAAATTCGCCTTTATAAAGTAGTTTCCTGGGAAAACTCCAAAGAGGAAGTCAGTTTCTATATTTTCCCCTGGTGTAAAAATACGAAGTCTTACTTTGTTTTCGAAGCCCTTTATACAGTCTGTAGGGCAGGGCACAGGGGCGGCTCTGTAGCAAACGTAATGTTTATTGTTTCCCTTGGGCACCCTCTTTTCCAGGAGATTTTAATACACTTGTCCAAAATCTCCCAGCAGAGTTTCAAATAGAAGGTGTGACTGTCTGTATGATTCCCAATTTTAATACTTTCGAATATAATGAAGGTAGAACAAAGCTGAACTCTTTTGGCTTTGTGTGCTTTTCAAAACTCCATTTTAGGTCAAAGAATAGTTTTTCAATTCGGGTCAGCTTCTCTATCTGATGAAAAAAATAGATATAATTTTAAAGTATGAAAAAAAAAAACCCAACCATTGTTTAACAACAGAATAGCACTGTGGTTTGAAAACCTGACATTAGCTATCAGATGCTGCTCTGCCCTAAAGACTAACAAGAATTCCTTCTTAAAAGAAGTAACAATGGCTGAGCAAAGACATGTGTGTCCACACGGAGCCGTATTTTCTTTATTGGAGTTACTGGAGCACAGGGAACTCGGTGCATGGGTTCTGGCGCAGACGCGGGAGGCACCCCAAAGACTCGTCCCAATTCCCTTGATCCTAACATGAGCAAGATGTGGACATTCACAGATCTGGAAACACTCCGGCCCCAGGGAGGCTCAGGAACCCAGGGCCATTCTCACCAACAAAACCAACACCAATAAAGCAGGAACTAAGATTGATTTCAGCTCAGGCAAAAATTTTGAAACATGTGTGATACTTTTTTGGGCTACTTTTTAAGCTTTCTGTAATTTTTCCCCACTTTAAGTCACCATGAAAAACCCATCCAGATCCCAGCTATTAAAAAGTGAACGTTATTTCAAAGTATTTTAAGAGACGTAGTCTTCTACAAAATTTACCATATATACCACTGGCTCCTCCAAAGGGCTATGCATACAGTGTTGCATACAGTGCATACAGTGCATAACATGTATATAGTGTTGCATTTTTATTTTAGGCTTTCAGAACAATATTTAAAAATTTTCAAACACTTCACCTTACATTTACTTTGTTATGTATTTTAAGATGGGAGGTCACAGAGAATTCAGTGTACCACTTTTCATGCACAGGACAAAGTATATTTCAAATGAGATGTGTTTATCAGGGTCCAGAAGTGAAGTCAGTTTATTCTGAGATCTGAAATTGCATTTAAGTTTTAATTTGCAACTTCTGTTTGAACAGATTAAAAAATCTCCGCTCGGCATCACCATATACAACAAAAAGGAAACACAAACACTCAAAGATGCTTAAAAGAAAAAAAACTACAAAGTACGAAAGGCAATTTGGTTCTCTCTGCAGAAATGATACATTTTATGCTAAGTCTCTTAAAATCATAGGTGTTTACAACCCGAGGCAAATGTTAGGAGGCAATTAATTCTTTGAGAGAGTTGACCATGACTGGTAGCATTTTTCACAGTCATTTTGTGATTTACTCAACAGAATGTTCACACTAGATGTCAGACAGCCTCAACAATTAACCTGGAAGAAGGTGTTCGCACAGTGACTCAGAACACTTGTTAGACAATACCAACGGGCGGACCTCTCTGCCAGTCCACAGGAGAACTCCCGGGGCGAGGTGTGGGGGGGCAGGGAGGGAAAAAAAAAAAAAGACGAAGTGAGGGGATCTCAACTTCCAGAACATCCAGTTGTTCTGCTAATTTTGTTGTTAAGACTTAATTATCCATGTACAGGCACACAAGGAGAACCTTTGTAGCAGGGCTTTGCTGAGCAGAGCTGTTTCCTGCGGTGTGAGTACACAATTCGACAGCACTAAGATTACAGTGGAGGGCACAGCAAATCCTTTAATTGTATAAGAGCATCAGATTAAGCAGTAACTTCCATGCGGTCCATTCTGCCGGCTCGTAGTCTCTTCTCAGAAGCAAATGTTTACTAAGGACAGGGAAGGGGCCCTCCACTCTCCCCTCCATGCCATGCACACACACACAGACGCACAGACGCACACGTGTGCGTGTGCGCACACACACACATACACACACACACACACAAAGGAAGAGAAAGGAGGAGAGAGGGAGATGAGGCAATGGTGTGGAATGAAAGAACAGGAAGAAAACCCGCCCCTTCCACCGTGGGGACTAAAAGAACTCCATTTTCCATGTGAACAAAATGTTGACCCCGACCTCTCAAGGAGTAGGTATATGGCCAGCCACATTCATTTCCGGCTGAGGTCAATGTTTGAGAGAAGCATTTTATGCCAAGCTTCCCTAAAAGTAAGTTAAGAATTTCGAGTTCTATTTGGTAACCTATTGCAAAAGTACAGCATCTCCAGCTCCAACCCAAAAAAGCAGCACTTTCAATTTCATTTTTCTACATCAGGTTTACACTAGAAATAATGACCTAAAACTAAAGAGACCAGTTAGAGGTCAAATGATGATGAAATCAATCTTACTTTTAATTCAAAACCTGAAAGGCAACTAGGTATTTTTCTTTCATAGAAATGTTTGACTGATCACAGTAACCTAGAGACATCTAATGTTAGTCTTTCATCAACTACCCTTTGCCATTCAGTTAATGGCTCAACAAGATGAACTCCTACAAAAATAAATCTGCGTGGGGACAAAAGAGGCATGTATTTAGAGATACCACAGATCTAGAAATTAAATGCAAATTACAATAAAAATGGTTTCATTGGAAATGGACATTTTTCTACTGAAATTGAATTCCGGTCATTGATACCTGGGCTTTGGTTTTTTAAATTCTTGTAGGGCATGGTGTGGCCTGTTTTGACCTCCTGAACATAAAAAGGCAAGCTAGCTGCCTGTCTCGTGGCTAAAAAAGTATAAGAGTTTGAAAAAGCTTAGTGTTTTAAGGGGAGATCTGGGGTTGAAAAGAAGCATAATGAGTGAGTGTTCTCTGGGTGGGTCTCTGGCAAACGCGGCTTTACCAGTATCTCTGCAAATGAGGGCCAAGAGATGAAGACCCAGCTATGGAATCACTGAGAAGCAGCACACCAGTGATGATGGAACCTGAGTCCACTTTCACATGGGTTCCCCCTTTGGAAGCTAGGTGTTGTAGGAGTAACTAGATGAAATGAACAATCATCCTGGAGACTGACTGCCTTTAGTGGTGACTGTCAAGACACTGACCCTCCCGGAAGCGTTCACAGGAAAAGTGAGCATGGCTGAATACAACTCAGTACGGATGGGGAGGACCACTGGTTCATGACACGCTTCAGAGACAGAGAAGCCAGAGGACAAGAGCACACGATGTCACCGTGGGCCCTGCCCAACGGGGAGGCAAGACTCTTTGAAGATC